>NW_006399901.1:6138853-6155763 GCF_000299155.1 Elephantulus edwardii | reverse complement strand
ACTTTCTGAGGGCACAAAGGCAGTCTTCAATCTTTAAAAAAGACTGAAATCTACAAAATATCCCTTCCTAGCACAACGGGATGACAGGAGAAATAAGTGGCAGAGAGAGAACGTTAAAAACATGTGGAGACTTTTACTTTTAAGTAGCCAACTTATTCCTTATTCCAACAGGAATAAGGATGATAGAAGAAGAATCAATGCTTTTGAGTTGTGGTGCTGGGAAGAGTACTGAATATCCCATGGACTATCAAGAAGCTGAACAAATATATCTTGGAGAAAGTGCAACCAGGTGTTTCTTAGAGGCAAGGATAGAGAAGCTTCATCTCAGTCGTTGGAAAAGGACATTATACTTGAAAAAGTGGAGGGTCAGTGAAAGAGAGGAAGACCCTCAATGAAAGGGATTGACACAGTGACTGTAACAGTGGGCTCAAGTTATATCAGAGATGGTGAGGATGGCACGGGACAGGGCAGGGTTCAGATCTGCTGTTCAAAGTGCCACTGTGGGGCATAGTTGACTCAACAGCACCTAACAATAACAAAATCCTGTTGGTACACTCAGGAGTCCTGAGTGGTGGAAATGGTGAAGCCTTGAATTGTTGTTGGTGGGGTTTTTTTCACACATACACATACCTCCCTCCATATGGCTCTATAATTAGTCCACAATAGCCCACACAGACCTAATGCATCACTTTACACTTTTAAATTTAAAAAACAGTAATATTAAATGATGAAGAGATTGAGATTGTTAATAGCTTCAGTTTGCTTGGCTCTACTATCAATACTCTTGGTACCAGCAACCAGGAAATCAAAAGACAATTTTGCACTGGGAAAATCTGCTGTCAGGGACCTCTCCAGAGTACTGAAGAACAACAATGTCAGACTGGGGACTAAGGTGCGCATGATCTAGGCCATGGTCTTTGCAATTACTTGCTATGTATCAGAAAGCTGGACAATGACTAGGAATGATAGAAAGAGAATTGATGCCTTGTAGCTGTGGTGCTGGAGAAGAGTGTCGAATATACCATGGACTTCCAGGAGAACAAACAGGTTCATCCCAGAAAGGGTAAAACCTGGCTGCTCCTTGGAGGCAAGGATTCTGAAGCTTCGTCTGACATACTTTGGGCATGTTGCAAAAGAGACCAGTCCTTGGAGAGGAACGTCATGTTTGGGAGGGTGGAGGGACATCCCAGGAGAGGAAGACCCTTAAAGAGACAGATTGATTCAGTGACTGGGGTAATGAGGGTAGATGTGTCAGAGATGATGAGGTTGTCTCAGAACTGTTGTACTTAGGGTCACTATGAGTTGCAGACACGTAACAACAACAATACTAAATGGAGACTAAGGTCAGGACTGCTTGTCTCTGGCTCCCTTAAAACCTGCTGAGAGTTACAACCGTGCTGCCTCGCTTTCCTTTCTCCTCAAGGTTCAGGTTCTCACAACACCCAACATCTCTCTCCGGCACTCACCCAAAAAGCTCAGGTCTAGTGAATGAAGCCTAGTCACATCCCAGTGCCTCTTGATGCCAATGTTTGGTAAGTTGAGGCTCACTTTCCCATTGCTTAGGGGTTGAAGCCGGAGAAAGGTTCTCAAGTTCAAAGCCACAGCCAATGCTACCTGTAGAATAAAGCAGAGATGCAATAAACCTGAAGCAAGAAGCATAATTCCCTTCTTAGGAGAAAAGGGGCAATGCCAAATGCTGAGAAGAAAGCACCAATGCTTAGCAATACAGGCTACTTTTCCCCATGTTCTTGACAAACATTGTTAATCAATATTCTCCTATTTAGCCCAGGCACAGACACTGCTAATCTACTAAGAACTAGTGTCTGTCTATCATTGCCTTCATGCAAAATTTCATTTGGTTCAGAGGTTCTCAATACCAAGGAAGCAACTGCTTCCATGTAAATGTCATGCTTCAAAAAAGCTCTGATGGCCTAATGGCAAGAAGCTGCACTGCAATTCCAAAGGCACATGGCTCGAGGTCACCTGTAGTTCCGCAAGAGAAGGATGGGCGATCTCCTCCCATGCCTCTGAAAACCTGCTGGAGGGTCAGCTATGGGTTGGTTCCAACACTACAGTACACAGCAACAACAACAACAAATATAAGCTGGGAACGCAGAGAATGACATTTAAGAGAGAATGGGGGACAAACCTTATAAACAACATTCATGCGCACACATACACAGAGTTAAAAAAGAAAAGGTGGGGGTGGGACAAACCTCCATGAAGAGTGGATGAGTGAAAAAAGTATGAGTTTTGAGTTGAGACAGATCAAGTTCAACTCAAGCTCCACCAAAATCAAGTTAGAGTTCTTTTCCAGATTTCACATGTGTAACCCAAGGTGTCCCTTATAGGGTGGCTGTACGAGTATCCTCGAGTATGCCCTTCCACCCTCCTCCGCTGATGCTGCTCATCAAGGGGACCTCATTCCACTCACAAAGCTTGATGGAGTGTTTTGCTCTTTCAGAAAAACCCTTCTGTGAGCACAAGATTTGCCTTTCCACGTGCCTGACCCCTTCACTAATTTGCTCCCACAGGCTGTGGCCCAGGCAGGGCTCATCTCAGCTGCTGGGGAGATGACTGCCAAGGAGGAGTGGGACATCCTGGGAGGTGCTGGGGGCCTTTTTACCTTGCCATGGACCACAGCATGCTCTCCGTGGAGAATGACTTTTCCCGGTGCAGATACCAGCAGCATGTCTGACAGCATGGCGCCTGGGAATCCTAAAAGGGAAAGGTAGAGGGAGGCACAAAGGTTCGCAGAGGGCAGAACCAGCAGGAAGGGATCTAAGAGAACACCCACCTCAAGTCCATTATTATAACTAAAAAGGCAGCACTTAGAGTTCACTAGAGGCATCAGAAAAACCTGGGTTCAAATCCCAGGTCATCTACTTGCCAGAGGCGTAATCTTAGGTAACTCACTCACTGGCTCGGTTTTTCCACCTGTGATACAGGGATTAATCTTACTGTACCTGTTGTTAGGTGCCATAAAGGATGACAAGCGACCCTATGAACAAGAGATCAGAATTTCACCCTATCCTGTGCTATCCTTCTGATCTCCACTGGGCTACATTATCCATACCAGCCTCGATGGGTCATTGAGAAGATTCAATTCAGTAATAAAAGGGAAAAAGCATCTGGTACGTTGTAATCACTTGCTTATTGACAGTTACTTATCCACTGGTTCTGTTCTTGGTTCAGAGGAGTGAAAGTAATAGCTTTTACTATTACTGGAGGAAGTTGGTCCAGGCGAGGTTCAGAGCTATTGATCCTAGTGGATGGCACCTAACAACAACAACATGGCCAAAATGTTCCTTGAAGGCAAAGATGGTGAGACTTTGTATTACACAAATTGGGCATGATATGAGGAGGGGCCTAGAGGACATCACAGTAGGCTGAGGACCTGTCAAAAAGAGGAAGACCCTTAACAAGACCCTGAACAAGCGGCCCCGCAGAGATTGAGAGGATGGTGCCGGCCAGGCCATCCTTAATTCTGGTGACCTTTCCTCTTGGGTCGCCGACTCCAAGTTATCTAACAACAATAACGACCCAGAAATAACTCTTGGGCACTTCAGGCTGCTTCCAACATGTCACAGTTGTAATCAGGGCTGCAGAAACCCCTTTCTGAATACTTAAACAAAGCTTTCTGCAAAACAGAAATTTCTGTCAGTGGGTGCACGCAAATATTTAACAAATATAAAAAGCAACTTCCATTTAATGTTTGAAGAGGGCTGGGTGATTATTAACTTCAGTCGCACTGTCAGTACTACCGACATCGCTTTTCCCAAAAGGGAAAAGAATTCACAGAGGGGAAGCTGCTGGAACTCCCACCTGTCAGATTCGATGTCGCCGACCACCGCGAGGCAGACTCTCAGAATTGGCACACCTGAACCAGAGAAGCTGGGCACCCAGCCCGAGGTGGCCCCGGTCTCGCGCCACCAGCCCCTTCTCACCTGCCCTCACAGACACACCTCAACGCAGTTCTGCAGCTCCTGGACTCCACCAGCAGAGAGAACCAGTTTTCTAGAGAAGGCGGGGCTTTCTTCCGTCCAGCCAATCACATAGTGGAAGTCCTTTACGGATTGGTTTACTTTTGTATTAGCCTGTAGGTATAATAGCCAATAGTTACAGGTGCTCCCGCCCAATTTCTTTCTTTAAGCCAATCGGAAACAAGACTCTGAGAGTGCCCCGCCCTGGGGCGAGTGCTGCGGACCAATGGGAAACGGCGACTAGGTGGCCAGCAGGCCCGCTGTAGGTGGAGTGACCCAGGAAACTAGACGGGTGCCTGGCGGAGTCAAGCCACCTCTAGCGAATGGCTGCCTGTAGCCTGGGAGGCCGCCTTGGCCTGCGCCGGTGTATTGGCGCCTGCGGGACACTGAGTCTCCGTTTCCAGAGCCGCAGCTCTCAAGGCGGGAATAATGGAGACAGGTGAGTGCCCGAATGGGAGGTTAATTTGCAACGTGCAGTTAATCGCAGTTGTATGTCACAACACCCGAGGTCTTCGCAGCAGCTGCTCAGTGACATACCGGTGACGCAAAAGCTCTTGTCATCATAGCAAAACGCACGCCTTGGAGGGCAGAGATCAGGCCTTCTTTGCACAAGTGCGAAGCCCATGATCACGGAGGGCAGAGCGTCTCTTGCATGTGCACCAGCAGAGACCTCTTACCCAGTCTTAACCTCACTTCCAATTTTGTCAGTATAGAATACAGGTACACAGACATGGTTTAATGATCGCTCTTGTCATATTCATTGAATGAAATTTGCGCCATTCTAGATCTCAGAACGTGTAGAGCACCATGGACTAATGAGGAATTAATACCCTTGAACAACTATAATGTCTCACTGACGAAGATGACTGAATATCCCATGGACTGCCAGAAGAACAAACAAGTCTGTCTTAGAAAAGTTACAACCAGGATGCTCCTTAGAGGCAGGATGTTCTCACATATTTTGGGAAAAGACATCAAGCCGGGAAAGGTGAAGGATCAGAGAAGGAGAGGAAGACTCTCGAGAATGGTCGACATAGTATAATAGTGGGCTCAAGCATCTTGGAGGCGATGAGAATGGGGCAGGATAGAGCCAGTTTCAGATCTGTTTTTCATGAGATTGCTATAAAACAGTCACCTGGATGATACATACAACAACAATATTAAAAACAGAATCCCAGGACTGTACTTGTCAAAAGCTAACCTACTGGTCAGTGGTTCAAATCCACCAATTCCTCCACAGAGAAAAAAATGGGGCAGTCAGCTTCCAGAAAGATTCTAGCCTTAGAATCTTAGAATGCAGCAATTCTGTCCTGGTGCCTGGATTAGCTGTGAGTTGGAATTGACTCCATGGCAATGGGTTTATTAAATATACACAGTACTGGTTCAGGAAAGGAATTCCTGCACTCCATGATGGAGACCAGAGGTCAGTTCCCAGCCAGGGCACCTCCTCAAATGCAGCCTATCCTCACTTAGGATGCAGATACACCAATATGGCTTAACAATAGCCTGCAGAAAAATAGTACCACACCCCAACTCCTGCTTTTGCATGCTTATGCAAAGATTTCTGCAAGACAGAACATTGCAATGATGCTGGACAGGGTTCAGTGGAATGCCCAGACGAAGGCAAACGTGGCAGAAAGGCTTGACAGTCTACTGAAAAACCAACCAGTGAGGGAACTCTGGTGGAATAACGGCAAAAAGCTGCACTGCAGTCCTGAAGGCATGCAGTTAGAATCCACCAGACGCTCTGCTCGAGAAGGAGGGGCAGTCTCCTCGGATCCAGTTTGATGATACACAACTAGAAAACAAACCAACCAAAAAAACCAACCAGTAGAAACCCTTATGGATTGCAATATTCTGATTCTATCTTGCCTGGGGCTCCAGAGGTCAGGATCCCACTTAATGACAGCTAAAAACATTAGATGCTGTGTTGCTACTTGGAAATATCCCAATTCTTTCATATCCATGTTGACAGTTCATTTCTGAATATACCAGAAGCTTCAAAGAAGGTTGTTGGAGTTTCTCTCCAAGAGGCCTTGACTTTGAGTGTGCTAGAGGCAAGAATTTGGTGTCTGGCATAAGATAGCCTTGGACATGAGTCCCAACTCCATCTCACCCTCCAGAGGTGACTTAGGAAGTTGAGTCTCTCACTTCATGAACTGTCATGCCTTCAGTGGTAAAACGGGGTTGTTATTAAGGCCATATGGTGCAGTGCATGAGCCATAGCAGGTGATGTGTAAGTTCTTTTAACAAGTATTAACTGAGCTTCTGCTGTGAGCATTAGCAGTTGTTGGATGCCATGGAGTCAGCTCAGACTCAGCAATCTTACGTATGATGGAAGAAAGCACTCCCCTGTGCTGTGCCATCGGCACAGTCCTTGCTGTCCTTGAGGCTGTATTTTTGCAGCCACTGTTTCTGTCCATTAGGGACTTCCTCTTTTGTTGACTCTCCAGTTTTCCCAGTATGTCCTCCAGAGACTAGTTCTTCCAGAGATTGTGTCCAATGTACATGAAATGAAGCCTTGTCAGTCTTGTGTCAGGGAGCGCTCTGATTGCACTGCTTCTAAGACAGATTTTGTGTGTTCTTCTGGCAGCCCCTGGTGCATTGAGGATTCCGTGCCAGCATCACAATTCCAAAGCATCAGTCATTCTTTAGTATTCCTTACTCATTGTCCAGCTTTCACATTTGTATGTTGTTATGTGCCGTTGGGTCGCTTGAGACTCATAGCGACCGTATGTACAACAGCCCTGACACCTGCTCCATCCTGTGCCAAATTTACTGTCTCTCACAACACACCTATCTCCATTACCCTCATCACCGAGTCAGTCCATCTCATCAAGGGTCTTCCTCTCTTGTGCTGTCCCTCCACCCTCCCAAGTATGACATTCCTCTCCAAGGACTGGTCCTGTCTTGCAACATGCCCAAAGGAGGTCAGAAAAAGCTTCAGAATCCCTGCCTCCAAGGAGCAACCTGGTTTCATTCACCCTCTCCAGGATGAACCTGTTTGTTCTCCTGGTGGTCCATGGTGGAGTCAATACACTACTCCAGCACCACAGCTCAAAGGCATCAATTCTCTTTCTATCATCCCTAGTCATGGTCCAGATCTCTGACACATTTGTATGAGGCAACTGAAAATACAACTCAGGTCAGGCACATCTTAGCCCTCAGTCCAAGTGACATCTTTACTTTTTTTAACACTTCAAAGAGGTCCATTTTGTTTGATTTATTGACTGTCACTTCTGTGGGCATTAACTGTGAAGCCAGGTAAAATGAACCCCTTGACCACTTCAGTATTTTATGTATCTATCGTGATTATGATACTGTTTATTGATCCATTTGTAAAGATTTCTCTTTATGCTGAGGTGTATGTAATCTTTACTGAGGGTTATTGATCTTTGATTGTCACCAGTGAATGCTTGGTTTCCCCTTCACTTTTACAAGCAAAGTGGTATCACCTGTATATTAAAGATTGTTCATGAGTCTTTCTTCTACCTTGATGCCTACTTTTCATTACATAACCCCGTTTATTGTATTATTAACTCAGCATACAGACTGAATAAGGATGGTGGAAGAATGCAACTTTTATACACATCCTTTCTGGTTTCACACTTTGCACTGCCTCCTTGATCTGTTTGAATAACTGCCCCTTGGTTCACATTCAGTTAAATGTTTTAGGATTCCCATTCTTTTTGTTTGTTTGTTTTGAACCTTTAATGAGAAAAAATATATATATACTATGGAGCTCAAGAACAATGCGTTTGGTGTGTCACTGGGTGCAGGGCTGAAGACATGACAAGACTAACAGAGAATGGACAAACACAGTTACAACGAAAAGGGGGCCCGACAAGGCTAAGTCTCGGTTTCCTTGTCGTTTAGCAGCATGTTGGGGCTGATGGGGAAGAGACGTCTGGACTCTGGGCACTGCAGGGTGCCCTCTAATACGTCCACCTCCAGCAGCACGTGGTGCATCTTCCTTAAAAAAGCCTCATCGTGCTCATATCCCTCAGTTGGCCCTTTGGGGACCTCGACCAGATGCAAGGTCTCGGCCGCCTCCAGAAACGCCGCCCACTCCACCTTGGGTATCATCCGCGCTACGAAGTCGGGGTTGAACTCCACCGGGTTGACACGGACCTTGGTGGCCTGCAGCCGCAGGGGGAAACCGCGGGGGGCCCCACCCCCCCGCACGTGCGAGCTCAGCAAATTGTGCGTAAGAAGCTTCATGTTGCCACCGGAGCTCCTCCCATTTTTTTTTAAAATTATTTTGTGTGTATGTGTGTGTGTGTGTGTGTGTGTGTGAGTGTGTGAGTGTGTGAAATAGGATCTGACTGGTACAGGAGGTGATTTCTCCTCCTCCAGCAAAGCATCTGGTGGATTTGAACCGTATGCCCCTGGGATTGCAATGAAGCTTCTTGCCACTAGGCCACCAGAGTTCCCTTAGGATTCCCATTCTTTTTTTTTTTTTAGGTAGGATTCCCATTCTTAACGATGCTTTTTTTATCTGTAATTTTTGCTGATCCACACAGTCTAATGCCTTTGAATATTCATAAGGCACAAGTAAACATCTTCCTAGTGTTTTCTGCATTCAGCCAAGATCCATCTGAAGTCAGCAGTGATACACCTCTTCTGACTCTGGCTTCAACTCCCAGCCGTTCTTTGTTGATTTACTACTGCAACCATTTTTCAAATTTTTTTTTATTCATACATTGCTGCGTGTTCCTTTCCCTCCACTTTGCAGTCCATTTTGCAATGCACCTCTTGTTCTAGATTGTTGTAGTACATCTAATGCCTAATTATATATTCCTTTCAGACCATTCTTCCCCTCTGCAACTATTATTAAATGATCTTCAGCCTAAGTTTTCTTGCATGTGACATTAATGCCATTGTTGAGTCATTTTCACATTCTGTTGGATTGTCTTTCTTTGGAAGAGGATCTTTTCTAGTTCGTTAACCACATATCTGTCTTCCAAACTTCTTAGCACAGGCAGGTGAGCACTTCCAGAATTGTGTCTACTAAAACACTGGTCACCCATGGTGGACAGCATCTGGTGGAGCTCCCAGATGAAGAAATATTTGGAAGCAGGAGTGGCATCCACTTCCTAAAAAACATGCCTCTGGAAACTCTATGAACTTTGAGAAACGACGATAGTTGTAGAAAGGCTTCAGGTCTTGTTCGCGGGGTTGCTATGAATCGTGCTCAGCTCAGTGGCAATCAGCAACCACAAAGCATTTTAAATCGTATTCCATCAATTCCTGGAGTTTTGGTTTTTTTCCAGTGCCTTCAGTCCAATCTGGACATCCTTCAACAATATGCATATGAAGACCCTGGCAAATTACAGGGCTTGGCCACAGGGGGCTTGTGATTTATGGATGGAGGAGAAAGATGTCAACAGGACGTTTTTATCCAGAGGGAGATAGAAATGCCCCTGTAGTGTTAAAAGCAGCAAGCTGTGGCCCAATCGAGAATGTGCCCAGTATATTAAGCCATTCCTTTAACAATCTTTGTCTCCTTTTTAATTTTTAAAATGATGATAAAAATATATATACAAAACATTTGCCAGTCTGACCATTTTAAATGTGTTGTTGTTGTTGTGATTGTTTTTGTTGTTGTTAGGTGCCGTCAAGTCAACTGTGACTCATAGTGACTCTGTGAACAACAGGTCTGAAGCCTGCCCTGCCCTGCGCCATCCTCAGTGTCTCTGACATGCTCGAGCCCAGGGTTAGAGTCACTCTGTCAGTACATCATGTGGAGGGTCTTCTGCTCCATCTCTGATCCCCTACCTTTCCCGACATGAGGTCATTTTCCAGTGATATTAGTTATGTTCACCAAGTTGACTGATTCATAGCGACTCTATGAACAACAGATAAGAAAGAGGAATGTCTGTGTGTTTCATTGACTATGCAAAGGCATTTGGCTGTGTGGATCCCCACAAATTGTGGCTAACCTTGAGGAGAATGGGAATTCCAGAACTCTTGATTATGCTCATGAGAAACATATTCTCAGACCAGGAAACAGTCCTCAGAACAGAGCAGGGAAACACTGTATGGTTCAAAATCAGCAAGGGAGTGTGTCAGGGATGCGACCTGTCTCCAGACCTTTTCTATCTATGTGCAGAACAGATCACTCAGGAGGCTAGACTTTATGAGGAGGAATGTGACATCAGGATTGGAGGAAGACTCATAAACACCCTGTATTATGCAGATGACACAACTTTGCTTACTGAAACTGAGGAAGACCTGAAGCACTTGCTGCAGAAGGTCAAGGACTGTAGTCTTCAATATGGATTGAAGCTGAATATCAAGAAGACAAAGATTCTCACCACTGGGCCAATTGGCAGCATCATGATAGATTAAGAGGAGATTGAGCTTGTTAACAGTTTCAGCTTACATGGCTCCACAATCAACACTCTTGGCATCAGCAGTCAGGAAATCAAAAGATGAATTGCACTGGGAAAATCTATCAGGGACCTCTCCAGAGTACTGAGAAGCCACAGTGTCGGTCTAGAGACTAAGGTGCTACTGATTCAGGCCATGGTCTTAGCACTTACTTGCTGTGCATCAGAGAGCTTGACAATGATTAAGGATGACAGAAGAAGAATCGATGCCTTCGAGTTGTAGCCCTGGAGAAGAGTCTTGAACACACCATGGATGACCAAGAAAACAACTAGATCTCTCTTGGAGTGGGTGAAACCAAATTTCTTCTTGGAGGCTAGAATTTTGAAGCTCCATCTCACATACTTTGGGCGTGTGGCCTGGACAGACCAGTCCTTGGAGAAGGAAATCATGTTCAGAAGGGTAGAGGTACAGCGCAGGAGAGGAAGACCCCAGATGAGATGGAATGAGACAGTAACTGGAGTAATGGGGTTTGGTGTGTTGGAGTTAGTTAAACAGGCTCAGAACAGGGCAGGCTTCAGAGCTGCTATACATAGGGTTGCTGTTAGTGACAGGCAACTCAACAGCACGTAACAACAACGTCTTCTCTGCATTCTCATGATCTCTGATATGCGGAGGGCCATTTTAACCACCTCTGTCAATCTGTCTTGTTGAAGGCCTTCTTTCTGTGACCCTCCATGTTTGTCATTATTCTTGATAGAAACCAAGAGTTACAGCAATAACAACTCCCTGTCTTCCCCTGCCCGAGCCCCAGGTATGGGTGTCAGTGCTTTGACTATTTTAGAGATTTCACAAAGATAAGATTGTACGTGATTTGCTCTTTTCTGTCTGACTTATTTTACTCAGCACCAGGCTTCCCAGGTCTGTCAATGTTATGGCATGTATCAGGGTTTTCTATCACCGAATAGTACTCCACTCTATCATATTTTGTTTCTCCATTCATTCACTGGTAGCCCACTTACCTCTTGATGTTTGTTTCTCCTTAGATCACAGCCTTCCTTGAAGACACTCAAGATCCCCAAGATTTACACAAAAACAGGAGACAAAGGTAGGGTGGGATCAGGTAAAAAATATACCAAGAGATATGTGGCACCCAACTATAAAACTCAGAAGGCAGGAAGGGGTAGGAAGGAAGGATTGATGGAAATGAGGGTTATAAGGAGGAAGTGGGAAGAGTGAGACTATTTTGTAGGTGTAGTAATTATAAAATATGTATGGATGGTTGAATAGAAAACCAACTAGCTTTGTAAACTTCCATTTCAATCACACACAAAGAGACATGTATCAGATTACAGCTTAAACTTTGTCCAAAAATGTGCGGCAGACCTCAGTATTCTGGTAGGAAACCTCAGTATTCTGGTAGGAAAAATGCTCAACATATATGCGGTAATAAAAGAAAATTGCTTGATAATAATGATGTATCTACATACATATGTCTGTGTTTTCTTGACTGTGCAAAGACATTTGACTGTGTGGTTCACAACAAACTAGGGCTAGCATTAGGAAGAATGGGAATGCTAGAACATGAAATCTGTACCTAGACCAAGAGGTTATTGTCTGAACAGAACAAGACAACACTGGATGGTTTAAAATCAAGAAGGGTGAGTGTCAGGGGTATATCCTTTCTCTATACCTATTCGGTCTATATGCTGAACAGATAGTTCATGAAGCCAAACTCTCTTGAAGAAGAATGTGGCATCAGAATCGGAGGGAGACTCATCAACAACCTGCATTATGCAGATGACACAACTTGCTTGCCAAAAGTGAGGGGGACCTGAAGCCACTTGTCACAGAAGATCAAAGACTACAGCTTTTGATATGGACTGAATATTTCTTTTTATTATTTTATTTTTTTGGATTGCATCTGACCAATGTAGACCAACACCAGAGCCTGGCTGATGATACCAGACTGGTTCCTGCTTTTGTGGGCTGGCTTCCTCCTTCCTAGTGGTCTAGAAAGGCAATATGTAAACATGACCTAGACAGGGGTCTTTGATGACATGTATATTAAAATGAAACACAAATATAACACACTGTCCTGGAAGACGTATAATCATGAAGCTCTTTACAAGCCAGGATGATGAGAGTTTGTGTCACTTCCTTGAGCGTGTTATCAGGTGGGATAAATCCCTGGAGAAGGACATCATGCTGGAAAAAGTTGAGGGTCACCAGTAAAGAGGGAAGCTCTCGGTGAGGTGGGTTGGCACAGAAGCTCCAACAGTGGGGGCTCAGCCACAGTGTGGGTTGTGAGGATGGTGCAGGGCCATGCGCTGCTGCATCCTGTCGGACACAGGACCTCTGCGAATGAGAACAGTTGGGGTCATGATGCACATCAGGGTCGCTGAGTCAGAACTGACTCAGCTAACAGCTGGCAACAGCACACTTGTTTTCTCTTAGCAGAATGGTGGCTGTTGTTAAGTGCCAAAGAGTCAAATATAATGCATGTTGTTGTTCTGTGCTGTCGAGTCGTCTCCAACTCATAGTGACCCTGTGTTCAACAGCCCTAAACCCTGCTCTATCCTGTGCCAACCTTATTGTCTCTGACACACCTACACCCATTACCCCAGTCACTGAGTCAATCCATCTCATCGAGGGTCTTTCTCTCCTGCACTGTCCCTTCACCCTCCCAAGCATGACATCCCTCTCCAAGGACCAGTCCCTTCTTCCAATATGCCCAGAGTATGTCAGACAAAGCTTCAGAATCCTTGCCTCCAAGGAGCAGCCTGGTCTCACCTTCTCTAGGGTGAACCTGTTTGTCCTCTTAGCAGTTTATGGTATATTCAATACACTTCTCTAGCACCACAGCTTAAAGGCATCAATTCTCCATGGTCCAGCTCTCTGGATAGCAACCAAATAATGCATAGCAACCTTTTTAATAGCAGATCTGTCCTTCATCATCTCTGACGCACTTCAGCCCACTGCTGACGTCACTGTATCAGTCCAAATCATTGAGGGTCTTCCCTTCTTTTGCTGGCCCTCAACCTTCCCAAGTAATAGCTTCTCCTTGTAACATGCCCAGAGTATGTGAGATGAAGCTTTGCCATCCTCAGCTCCAAGGAGCACTCTGGCTGCACTTTTCCCAATACATACCTGTTTGTTCTTTTGGCAGTCCATAGGAGATTCAGTACTCTTCTCCAACATAGCAATACAAAGACATCAATTCTTCTGTCATCCTTACTGTCCAGTTTTCAGAGGCATAGCAAGTGATTGAAAAGACCTTGACCTGAATCTGGCATACCTTTGTCTTCAAACTAATATTACTGCTCCTGTGTTATTTTGGAGAGCAGTAGGAGAGGTCCCTGACAGCAGACCTGCCCAATGCAATACGTCTCTTGATCTCCTGACTGCTAGTATCAACAGTGTTGATTGTGGATCCAAGTAAGATGAAATTGTTGACAATTTGAGTCTTTTCTCCATTAGTCATAATGTTGCTTACTTTTCTGATGGTAAGGATTTGTGTATTCTTGATGTTGAGATGCAGTCTCTGATTTTCTGCAGCATTTCAAGCCCTTCTCCCTTTCAGCAAGCAGGGTTGTGTCATCTGCATAATGCAGATTGTTGATGAGTCTTCCTCCAATCATAATGCCACATTCTTCTTTATGGAGTCCAGCTTCTCAAATGATTTGCTCAACATACAGATTGAATAGGTATGGGGAGAGGATATAACCCTGACACACATCTTTCCTGGTTTTAAACCACGCAGTGTTCCCTTGCTCTGTTCAGCTTCTTGTCTAGATACAGGTTTTATATGGGCATAATTAAGTGTTCTTTGATACCAGTTCTTCTCAATGTTAGCCATAATTTGTTACGATCACACAAATGCCTTTGCAATAGTCCATGAAACACAAATAGACATTCTTCTTGCTCTCTGCTTTCAGAAGAATGGTTAGTACATGATAGAAATCTAAACTAAAACCACACTGTTAACATCAGTTAAAGTAACAACACATTAGGATGGATACGGATACCCTTGAGAAGTAGCAACTGCATATTTTAAAGTTTCTAATTTAAGCTTGTTACATATAAATTGGTGGCCAAGTGAAAAGAAGCTGCACTGCAATCCTGAAGGCACATGGGTCAAATCCACCAGCTGCTCCGCTGGAGAAGGATGGACACTCTCCTCCCGTGCAATTAACTGCCTCTGAAAATCCACTAGAGGATCGGCTATGGGTCGGTTCTGACTCGACAGTACACAACAACAACAACAACAACAACAACTTAGAAACTTCAAATTATATTTGAAATGTAAAGTAAAAACACATTAGGATGAATATCAGTGGGAGGTGGCCCACTGAGAACATGCTGAGCCTTCTGGGGCGCCCATTGTGCTTGATTCTTTTTTTTAGGTTGGGTTTGGTTTTTTTTTTCTTTCTTGTTATGTACTGTTGAATTGGATCTGACTGGCACAGGTAAAGATTGCCCCTTCTTCTCCAGCAGAGTATTAGGTAGGTTTGAATTGTGCGCCTTTGGGATTGCAGTGCAGCTTCTTGCCACTAGGCCACCAGAGCTCCCTAGTTTCTTATTCAAGATACCAGTTAAGTTGGCCACAGTTCATCTACTTAACACACTTAGGATTCACCTTTTATGGATACAGTTCTCTGTGTCCATTATGCTTCAAGTTAAAGTTTTTATTGCCTTTTTTTTCTCAAAGATTTTGAAAAGACCCTATCTGGAAATAACCATCATAATTTGAACCTATTACGTATTTCCCCACAGGGTTTTCTGGCACCTTCACTGGAGAGAGAAGGCCCAAAGATGACCACGTGTTCGAAGCTGTAGGAACCACAGATGAATTAAGCTCAGCTATCGGGTAAGAGGGTAGGTCACCTCTAGGTCTGATATGCTGGTCTGCGAGGCGCAGAGGCTGGAGGTGGTGCTGGGGGTAGGCAACTGCTGGACCATGACTAAAGCCTTGGAGAAGAGATCAGGGTTGTTAACAGTTACAGCTTGCTTAGCTCCACAGTCAACACTCTTAGCACTAGGAGTCAGGAAATCAAAAGAGTAATTGTATTAGGTAAATCTGCCCTCAGTAATCTCTCCAGACTGCAAAGCAATGATGTCAGTCTAGAGACTAAGGTGCACCTAATCCAGGTCATGGTCTTAGAAATTACTCACTATGCATCAGAGAGCTGTACAATAATTAAGGATGACAGAAGAAGAATTGATGCCTTCAAGTTGTGGTGCTGGAGAAGAGTCTTGAACATACCATGGACTGCCGAGAAAACAAATAGGTCTGTGTGAGAGAGGGTGAAACCAAGTTTCTCCTTGGAGGGTAGGATTGTGAAGATCTGTCTCACATACTTTGGCAACATGGCCAGGAGGGTCCAGTCCTTGGAGAAGGACATCATGCTTGGAAGGGTGGAGGGACAGCACAGGAGACGAAGACCCCTGATGAGATGGATTGACACAGTGACTGGGGCGATGGGGGTAGGTGTGTTGGAATCATTGTGCCTGTCTCAGGACAGAGGAGGCTTCAGAGCTGCTTACATGTAGGGTCATTCTGAGTCACAGGTGACTCGATGGCACCTTTCAACAGCGTTGATCAAGAGGGCAGGATTGGCTTTGAGGCTAAGTTTGGTTTAAACCCACTGCCATTGAATTAAGTCCCACTCATAATGGCCCAGCATCTGTTTCCATAGCTGTAAATCCAAACAGGGGGCAGCTGCTTATTATTGCTAGTGGATCCAAATCGCTGACCTTTTGGTTAGCAGCACACCACATCATGTACTATAAGCTTCTCGAGTTGGAGTTGGGTGTCAGGAAGTGTTTCTTTCTGTAAAGCACCCGACTGCTTATCAGACCAGGAGAGTGCCAGCCCTTGATGGACTTGGCCCAGCCTGAAAGCGCTGGACATGTCTGCTGGGCTGTAGATGTCCTTCCCTCTGGCATCTTAGCTGTCGCCCCCACCCCCTGCTCCCCTGTCCCCATGGAAGCTGCCTCCCCCCTGCCTCTGGCTCCCTCTCTTTTCACGTGAGCAAGTGTGTGCGATTGGAGTACACATGGTAAGCCAGAGAGGGGTGAGCGTGGGGCATTCTGTATCCAGGGTGTTCAATGTGGGACAGGTCTGGCTTCCTTCCTGACACTTCCTTCAAGCCCCGAGAGACCCGTTTTGGATTTCTGATCTTTGGAATTGTAAGATAAAAATCTGTATTTTTTTTTTAAATTTGTATTCACTTATTTCTTTTTAATATGGTGTACTGTTGAATTGGATCCAACAGGCACAGGAGGAGTTTGCCTCTCCTTCTCCAGCGGAGCATCTGGTGGATTCAAACCATGCACCTTCAGGATTGCAGTGCAGCATCTTGCCGCTAGGTCACCAGAGCTCCAAAAATCTTATTGTTTTTTTTTTTAATTGGGAAAAAACAAATTGGGGGTACAAGGAGGTGAGGGTTGGGGGCAGAAGGGTAAGGATGGGCAGGGATGCAGTTGCAGAGCTGCAGAAATTGGTTGGTGGGGGGAGCAGGTGAAGGAAATGAAAGTGATCCAGTGGGGACCAGATGCTACAGGAAAATGACAAGCATTTTCCAATGGTAGTTA
>NW_006399901.1:6120761-6137908 GCF_000299155.1 Elephantulus edwardii | reverse complement strand
CTCCCCCCAGGTCTAAACATCTTTTGGCAGAAGCATTCAACAGATCAAAATATGTGGTGCATTTAGGATGTTGGTCCTCTTGGACATGCTGCCACTGTAAGTGTCATCAAGTAGACAACTCACAGTGACTTTCAGCAATCCATTGTATAGGTGATCATCTTCTCTGGTTTTCCAAGGAACCCCAAACCTGCAGATGGTGGGGCACACGTCCCCCCCATGGGTGGCAGGGCGCGTGTCGTCTCTTCTGTGCGGGTGGTTGGCGGACACGCACCATCCCCCAGCACAGGTGACTGGCAGGCGTTTGCCATCTCCCGCATGTCATCTCCCACGCAGGCAGCTGGCGGGCACGTATCATCTCGTGCACATGCGACCGGCGAGCGCACGTCCGCTCTTGGCGGGCACGCGTCATCTCGTGCACGGGCAGCCGGTGGGGGTAGGTGCGTGTGTCATCCCCCAGCGCAGGCAGCTGGCGGGCACACGTCATCTCGTGCGCGGGCGACCGTAGGGCTCGCATCATCTCTCGGCGGGTGTGCGTCATCTCTTGGAGTGCTCGTGTCATCTCGTGTGCAGGCAGCCAGTTGTCCAGCAGGCACGCCATCCCCCACACAGGCGATTGGCAGGTGTGCATCATTTCTTTGTCGACAGCTGCCAGGTGCATCCCATCTTCCTTGCCGGTGGCTGGTGGGCGTGAGCCATCTCCCAAGTATCATGTCCCATATGGACGATTGGCAGGTGCATGTCATTTCGTGTGCGGGTGACCTGCGGGCGCGTGTCATCTCTCGGCAGGCGGGCGTCATCTCGTGCACGGGCAGCTGGTGGGGGTGGGTGTGCGCCATCCCTCCACGCAGCCGGCCAGTGGGCACACTTCATCTCTCGGCTTGCGTACACCATCTCCTGCGCAGGCAGCCAGCGGGTGCGCACCACCCCCCAGTGCAAGGCGGCCAGCAGGTGTGCGCCCTCTCACACACGGGTGATTGGCAGGCACGTGCCATTCCCCATTGCAGGTGACCAGCGGGTTTGTGCCATCTCGTGTGCGGGTGGCTGGTGGGCACGTGCCATTCCCCCGCGTGGGCGGCCACCGGGCGCGTGCCATCTTTCGCATGGGTGGCTGGCGGGTGTGAGCCACCCCCCGAGTGTCATCTCCCACACGGGTGGCTGGCAGGCACGCGCCATCCTGTGTGCAGGAAGCCGGCTGGCGCGTACCATCCCCCACGCAGGCAGCCGCTGGGCGAGTGCCATCTTCCATGTGGGTGGCCAGCGAGCACAAGCCATCTCCCGCACGTCATCTCCCACAAGGGCGGCTGGCGGTCGTGCTTCCTCTCACACGTGGGAGGCCAGTGTCCGCCCACTTCCCCTGCCACCGCCATCTTGGCTCCAAGAATTCTCCTCGGAACAAGTACACTTTGCTGCAGTGTGGTGGCTCCACCGCACCAGTCCTGGGGAGGCCTGGTGCTCACCCTCCATCCTGGGCGAGGGATTCCATAGGTTCCAGCTGTGGGAGCTTCATGGAGCTGCGGCTGCGGTGAGGTGCAGTGCAGGCTCTGCGGGAGGGGATTGGGAGCTGTGGCACTCACCCATTCTTCCTTGGAAATCCTTGAATTCCTGTTGTTGAGCCTCAGTCCTCACTGAAGACCAGTCATCAACTGTTTAACTGTTCAATTATTAATAAAGAGAGGTCCGTAGAGGGTCATAATGGCCCTTTTCCAAGTGGTCCGCTGCTCCCGCAGCTCACTACATTGTCTCTGCCTCCGCCGCCATCTTGGATCTCTCAAAATCTGTATTGTTTTAAGCCCCTAACATGGAGATGTTTGTTACAGTCACCACAGATTATATGGTAGACTTCAGGACTTCGTCCTTGCCACAACATTTTTCACTGAGGAATACCATGTAGTCTTCATAATTCCCACCTCCAGGAAGCCTTCCCTGATGCCCAGCCCAGGCAAGGATTCTTGTCCTTCCCTCAGAGCACAAGCCCCCGTTTGGGACTTCTTTCTCTCTCTCTCTCTTGCTGGAGACCAGGTAAACTGTCCTGCTCCCCACTGACTCACTGACCTGGCACCCAGAAATAATGGATGAGTATAGGAAAAGGTGGCACTTTGAGAAAGAAATATTCCTCCTGAAATGGGAAGATTATGATGTTCTTTTTTTAAAAATTTTTTTTTAAATTTTATTATTTTGTGTGTGTGTACCGTCAAATCAGATCCGAGAGGTACAGGAAGAGATTGCCCCACTTCTCCGGCAGAGCATCTGGTGGATTTGAACCGCATATCTCTTGGATTGCAGTGCAGCTTCTTGCCACTAGGCCACCAGAGCTCCTGATTATGATGTTCTTAATGTCACTGAAGGAAACAATAACACCAGGGCTGTTAGACTGATATTAGCTAAATGGCCAAAAACCTTCTCCTGAAGCTGTGCAGGTCCCGTGGATGCTCTTTGACAGGTGAATTCCCATTCCTCCTTCCCTCACAGGTTTGCAATGGAATTAATGGCAGAAAAAGGCCACACATTTGCCGAAGAGCTTCAGAAAGTGAGTAGCATCGTTTCCGCCCCCAGCCTGCTTTAGTGAGGGAAGAGTGAGGTGCCCCCGCTAACAGAGTGCTGTTCTTGCCTTCTTGTGTCTCCCCCAGATCCAGTGCACACTGCAGGAGGTTGGCTCTGCCCTTGCCACACCCCGCTCCTCGGCCAGGGAGGCTCACTCAAGTAAGCCGTGAACCTGCTGTGTGTGCTGCCAGGGCTCCTGGGTGGGGGACTGGGACCCCGGAGCAGGTTCTGCCCTGAATGCCACCACCTGAGACTTACAGGTGGACCAGTCAGCCTGGCTCACAGGAACAGGGAGTTAAGGTACCGCCAGGACACAGGGAGTTAAGGTACTCCCTGAACACGGGGAGTTACAATATACCCCCGGACATGGGGAGTTACAGTAGCCCCTGGACACGGGGAGTTAAAGTACCCACTGGACATGGGGAGTTACAGTACCCCCTGGACACAGGGAGTTATAATATACCCCCGGACATGGGGAGTTAAGGTACCCACTGGACATGGGGAGTTATGGTACCCCCCAGACACTGGGAGTTACGGTACCTCCTGGATACGGGGAGTTAAGGTACCCCCTGTGTTCATGGACAGGGTTTGTGCAGCATCTTGGGCATGAGGGTGTGGAGCTGTTTCCTTGGCAACATGCAAAGGGCCTCATGGCATTGTCTTTCTGCTCCCCGACTCCTCAGAACACACAGCGTTCGGAGAGGAGCCGGCCCTGGAGCTGGAGCAGTGGATTGACAAGTACTCCAGCCAGCTCCCGCCTCTCACGGCCTTTATTCTGCCTGTAGGTATTGGACGGCTCTCCTGGGGGGGCTGGAGGGAGAGGGCTGCCAGCCTCATTCATTGTCAGAGGCACCTGGGCCTCCCCTGCTGACACAGAAAGGTCCCCTAAGGCCTCTCCAGCTCTCCGCCATACCCTGTGCACATTGAAAGAGGAGGCGGGGCATACTCCCCACATGGAGGCCAGGCTTGCATGTCTGGGGGCCCCTGACACCTAGACCTCTGTCCCACTCAGCACCCACTTTCTCCTCCTTTCAGTCTGGGGGCAGGAACAGCGCCGCACTGCACCTGTGCCGGGCCGTGTGCCGCCGAGCTGAGAGGCGGTAAGGGGGACCAGGGAAGGGGTGCCATAATGAAGGTTGTGACGTGGGGGGGAGGCATGGTGGGGTCCCGCCACTCAAGGACAAACCTTCATGCCCAGGTCCCTGTGCCCTAGCCCTTACATTCTTGGGGGGCATGCCCAATAAACCATTGCCCGTTACCAAACCAGCATGCATGAGCATTGCCATTGAGTTGATTTTGATTCATGGGGGCCCTGTAGTACGGCAGACCAACCCTGGGCTTTCCAAGGCCATAATCTTTAGAGAAGCAGATGGCTGCGTCTTTCCTTCCTGGAGGACCAAAGCCAAATGTCTAACCATTGTGCTGTACCATGGCTCCTTAAACGAAGCATTGCGTGCCATAAATGGACCTCACAACAAGCACTGTGTGGGAGACGTGTGTGAAAAGGGTGAGTGTAGCTGTGCTTCCTGTGTGTGATTGTGCAGGAGCTGCGTGGATGGGGTGATGGTGACAAGGACCACAGGGAAGCGTATGGGACACCAGGGTGCCCCAACCCCGGTGGGATGTGGACAGCAATGTCTCTCTTTCTCTCTAAGAGCCACGCAGCCATGGCTGGAGGCTAAAGGAGGAGGAGAAGGGACAAGGCGGAGCCCACATGGGGCAATAGCAGCATGAGGATGCAGGGAGTAAGGGGACACGTGGGATGAGACACCGCCAGAGGGGTGGGCAGAGGTGGAGCGGGCCCAGCGGGGGGGTCTGCACCTATCCTGAGAACAGTGGGAAGCTACTGATGGGCCCTTGGTGTTGAGATCTACCCAGAATCTGGAGTCTCTGACAGGCCACTTCCGTGCTTCAAAAGGAACTGTAGCTGCTGGCTGGAGAGAGGGCTGGAGGGGCCAGTGAGCCAGAGGTCCAGGTCAAAGCCATCAGCGTGTCCACTCCAAACCCTCCTGCCTCAGGTGGGGGTGAAGGCACCTGCCGAAGCTCCTGACAGCCTTCTCAAGTCAGAAGAAATAATTGCAAAATCTACACTTACCATCCACAGAGCAGCACACAGCTTCACGGAAGAATGGGCACAAACTCTAACTTTGATACAACAGGCCTGGGCAGGCACTTTCTGTTGATGATTCCCCAGGTTAAAGAGGCAGTGGTTCCTCCTGTCACAGGAAGGAGAAAGTTGGGGCACAGTGAGGTTATGACATGGAGGAGTCAGGATTTGAGCCCAGGTCTGCCTGATCCCAAACCTGTCTAGCTCTTGCCACAATCCCACATTCCCATGGCGTGTCTGAAACCCAGAAGCCCTTTGTCCCAGAAAGGATCCTGGACTTTGGCTCCCAGAGAATCCTGCAGTTACGTTTGCAAAGCCATCCACTTCACCTGGACCCAGAATAGCAAACAGCTGCAAAGCCAGAGCCCCAGCAGTGGGGACTGGCAGAGCAGATGAGGGTAATCAACACCCAAGTGAGTTACACGGCACTGGAGTGACAGCAGGCTGTCCGTGCTGTTGACACTGCAGACTAGCCAGGGGACAAACCCAGTGCTGAGTGTAGCAGGGGGCAAATGAGGCCCAGCTGCAAGGAGCGAAGCTTTTGACACACATCCTATTGGGCTCTTTGCTGCCTGCGTGGCCTGGGGTAGAGACTGAAACCCTGTGCCTTGGTTTTGTCAACCTGAAAGTGAGAGCGTGGCTCCCAGCAGAGGCTGGGCAGGTAGGAGTGCTTTGTGGGAAGGCCCTGCCCAGAATGCCCCGTGTCTGCCTGCACTCAGCACCCGGTGGCCTCCTGTCTAGAAGACCCACACAGAGACTGGCCAGGGCTCACCCAGATTGGGGAGTTTGGTTTGCCTGGCTCTTTCTAGCCTCTGTGAAGTCTTAGTCCCTGTGAGGTTGCAGACAGCACCCTTGACTGCCAACCAAAATGTTGGAGGTTCCATGCTACCTAGAGGTGCCTCTGAAGAATGTCCTGGCAATCTACTTCCACAAAAACTCACACCCTCCCCGAACCCTGTGGAGGTTTCTGCTTTGCTGCATATGGGGCTTCTGTGAGATAGTGGCAACTAAAATTTCCTCTGGGAAGGAAAAGATAACTTCTCCCCTCCACTGCACCCAGCGAGGATTTCTGGGCAGGCTAGGATATGGGTGCACTGACGACCCTCCACCATTCTCCGTCCCTCCACAGCCAGGCCACTCCAGTAACCTGCCCCCAGGAAAGGGGTGGGCACCTGGGGTAAGCACAACGAGGTGACTGCTCATGTGTGAATGCTGGTGGGTTCTGTGCGGGTTCAGGTTGGGGGAAGGCAGGCTGTGGAGCTCAGGCCCCCATCTCAGGAACTGCGTGTCATGCAGTCTGATGGTGTGTCTCATCCTTTACAGCGTGGTACCTCTTGTCCGCATGGGAGAGACGGACGTGAACGTGGCCAAGTTCTTAAACAGGTACTTGAGCTGACCTCAGGCAATGCCTCCCCATAACCCCTGAGCACTTTCTGTGGGAAATAGTCTCCATGGAGTAGACCCGAGGAGTGATCAGTCACTTAGTCCCAGCTGGACACCTCTCCTGTCCTGCAGGTTAGGACCTTGACATAGAGACTGCTGTAGATAAAGCCAGCAAAGAAACCAGCACAGAGGGGCAGAGCGATGGCAAGGGGGTCCTCTGAGGTTGGATGTCTTGAAGGGACTGACCAGGGAGCCCAGAAATTGGGACCCTTCTCCTAGCCAGTCTCCCCATCTTACCCCCAGAGCCCTGGGCAGTATAAACAGGGAGAAGGCAGCTGTGCTTTCCAGACTGTAGGTCCCAGGCCAGGTCCAGGACGGGGGACAGTGACTCCCACTCAGCCTCGGCAGCCCAAAGCCCACCCCGCCATTTCCGCTCTGGGGCCCACCTCCATCTCGGCTTGGCTAGTGCGAGCCCCACGGGCAAGGGGTGAGCTGGAAGAAAAGAAAAGTGGGACCTGGATCTCGGGAGGCTTCCCCACCTCCAGGTAGCCAGAAACAGACCCCAGGACTGCTGTTGATTCTCCCCCTTCCGTGGGGACTTCACTTGGTGGATCCTGACAGCCACCTGGGAGTGGGTGGGGGCTCCCTGGATTGATACATGAAGACCTGCTTTGCTCCATCTTCACAGCTCAGCTTCTGGGGTCCATGACAATGAGGGCCGGGTCTGTGCCTCAGCAGGGCCTCTCAGAGCAAGGGCATCGCTGCCCCAGAGGCCACGGACCAAGCCAGCCTGAACCTCACAAGACTCCTGGGGCCTGTCAAGCCTGGAGCCCACTTTGAGAAGCACCATTCCTGGCAACTTGAAGAGGCAGAAACCAGTGCAGGAAGTGGCCAGAGGCACCTGTGTTTTGGGGCCAGGAGCAGGGCAGACAGGGTCCTTGTCAGCCCTGGAGTTTAAGTGGAGGGGAGCACGTTGGCTACAGGCGTGGAAGGTTCACGTGAGTGCCATCCATCAAGGCCAAGTTGGACATCGTTGCCCCAGGGCACAGTTCAGGCTTCCTCCTTGCTGGCTGATAGGGAAAGTATCCACTTAGCATTGATTTCTTGTCGCCAATCATCCCTTTATTTCTCTTGCTGCAGACTCAGCGACTACCTCTTCACCTTAGCCAGATACACAGCCATGAAGGAGGGCGAGACTGAAAAGGTATATAAGAAGCCCTGAGCGTCCGAGCCGCACACGAGGTGCTGACGGTGACAAGCAGAGGTTGACCCATTGGTGGTGCTGATGGCCGAGAGGTGAAGGGGAGAATTTGCTCCTCTTTGTTGGGTTCCCGAAGGGGAGGCAGAGGCTGAGCACTGGCTTTGGCTCAGAGCCCTTGCCATGTCCCCTCAGGAAATGGTCAAGGACCTTGTCGTCAAGGACGGTGGGAATTGATTCATTCTGCAAAAGAGTAGAAGGGGAGAGCCCTACAGAAAACAAGAATAAAAGCAGGAAAGGCTGAGTTTATGTGTGTGTGTGTGTGAGAGAGAGACAGACTGACAGAATACACCCATGAGCGACAGTGTGCTGACAGAACGCACCTGAGTTTGAGCGACTGCATGCTCAGATTATTCAAGGATTTGGACCGCTCCCAGCGACCCTTGGAAATGTAATTGTGATTTACCTGTGCCAGAGGGCCTCTAAATGTCACATTTATAAAGGAGCAGGCAGGCAGGATTTGGAAGTTTAGTCACCTCTGAGCCACCCATCACCGCCACAGTGTGAGAAGGCTGGCCGTAGATTTACGGGGGAGCAGGCAGAAATAGTCCACTAGACTGAAGGAGAGGCGACCTGTAGAACCAGCTCTAAAGACAGGGGGACTCGAGAGGACCACTGCCACTCTGGGAGGGCATTTCCGCCTCCTACCCAGGAGTATGGGGTCTGGGATCTCTGGGGGTCTGGACTCTAGCCCAGAAAATAAGATCTTCAGTTTGCCACCACGCTGACACCGCCAAGATGGATTTCCCTGAGGTCGCCCTTGGCTGGTTTATGCCTCTAGAAGCGAACGTATTTTATTCCAGTTGTCACCCCCTGCTCCCTCCCGCCACCGCCAGTGCCAGCCATGTCCTTGGGAGCAGGGATATTTATGAAGGACGGAGAGGCAGCCCTGAGCACTTAAAGACTCCATGCTGCTAATTGCAGGAAATGACTTTTTCGGAAGGGCAGGCTCTTGCTTACTGTCAGCGCCAGTGAGCTCAATCTAACAGTCATTTATTTCCTGGGACCTACGTAGCATGGAGCTCTGGTGGCTTAGTGGGGAAGGAGTTGTGCTGCCGACCCAAAGGGACAAGGTTCAGATCCACCAGCTGCTCCATGAGTGAAAGATGATGGGCAATCTGAAAACCCAGGGAGGGTCAGCTCTGAGCCGGTTGGTACTGACACTGTGGTATAGAAAACAAGTTTCGCATGAGGCACCGAGCTAGGCTGGGGCAGGCCGGCCATGCCCTGTCCTTGCTGGCAGGGCACCACAGATGCATGGCTGCCTTCTTGCCATCTCGCCCGCTGATGTTGAAGGAGCCATGGGCATGCTTGTGGGACTCACGTAAGCCCTGAAGATGGAGCAGTTGGGACGGGTGACCCCTCAGTGTATCTCATCCAGAAGGTGGCCACATGCCGTGACTCCCTCTCCCCTGACTCCTGGGAGCCTAATTGGTGCTGTTTGTTGTTATTCATTGCCATTGAGTCCAAACTGACTTCTAGCTGACTCTCCAGCAGGTTTTCAGAGGCTGAAAACTGTGCACCTTTAGGTTGTCAGCACACTAAGTAGGTTGTTAGCACCACTAATCTATCAGAGCTCTGGTGGCCCTAGTGGTAAGGAGCTGTGCTGCAATCCCAAAGGTACCCGGTTCCAATCTACCAGATGCTCCACAGAAGAAAAATGGGCAATCTCCTCCTGTGCAATTAACTGCCTCTGGAAACCCGCCGAAGGGTCAGCTATGGGTTGGTTCCAACCTGATGGAACACAACAACAGCCAGAGCTGCATGTTTAGCCCCAGGAAATCCATGACATGCAGCAGCTGGTGCCTTTGCTTGGCAACACCCCTGTCTACCCACTATGGCCCCAGAACTCAGTGAGTGCTCAGTGTTTGTAAACAGAATTGCAAACAGGAAGTCAACGCACAAGTGTTTCAGGAGAGACTGATAGTGTCTAGGTGGGGCGGACAGGATGTTCAGCTGCTAGCTGAGAGGTTGGAGGTTCATGTCCACCCAGAG
This sequence comes from Elephantulus edwardii, assembly GCF_000299155.1. Lineage (NCBI taxonomy): Eukaryota > Metazoa > Chordata > Mammalia > Macroscelidea > Macroscelididae > Elephantulus > Elephantulus edwardii. The sequence continues at coordinate 6,128,624 of NW_006399901.1, read as the reverse complement.
ACACTCCAAAAGAGAAGCCTGGTTGTTTACTTCCCATCGCAAAGCCCTATGACAGGCACTAGTTCTCCTCTGTCTGACACATGTGGGTGGTCATAATCGATAGCAGTTCTGTCATCGTGGTTTAATGGCAATTAGCTGTGTCCTCTAAGCCCAGGCTCAACCAAGAGAAAATCGCTCAGTTCTTTCTTCCCTTAGAATCCTTCCTGGAAGGAGTGGGATATAATACGACATCTGCCCCACTCTCTTCACCATGGGTAGACATCCTGAAAAAAGATACAGCATCCCCAAGCAGCCATCTTTGAAAAGAAGCCTGTGCGGGTCCTACCCCCTCCAGCCCTTCCCAGGACAGGCCATTGTAGGACTAGTGTGAGCATCTGGGCTCCCAGGTCCAGCTCTGACACCTTCTCATGCACTAGCAGTGGTGACCCAGAAAAACTGTCCAGTGCAGGGCACACTCACCTTCCCTGGAAAGGACTTCTCCCTCGCCCCTCTAGCCCAGGAGAACACTTCCCTCCTTAGGCCCAGGCGATGGCTGGGGTGCAACATCTGCTCTTCAACCGGGCTGCAACGAGTCACACTGGAATCAGAAGTGAAAGGAACAGTGCAGCCCCTTTAAGGAGCTCTGGTGATGTGGTGTGGTAAATGTTGAGCTGCTAACTCAAAAGTGAGTGGTTCAAATCCACCAGCTGCTGTGTGGGAGAAAGATGAGCAGTCTCCTCCCATAAATACAACTTAAAAAAATCCAATGGAGGGAGCTCTGGTGGCCTAGTGGCAAGAAGCTGCACTGCAATCCCAAAGGCACACGGTTTGAATCCACCAGATGCTCTGCTGGAGAAGGAGGGGCAATCTCCTCCTGTACCTGTCAGATCTGATTAGACGGTACGTACACATAAAATAAATAAGTAGCATCACAGCAATGAAGCATTTGCCTATGAACCAAAAATGTCAGTGGGCTATTTACGGGGGCTTGCTAGGAGTGAGAACGGACTGACAGCAGTTGATCTTATTTTGGTTTTTGTTTAAAGTACTACATTAATAGTCTTGTGGGCCCAGAGTGTCTGTTAAGGGTGATGGGAGCATTTGGGGGCTGGGTAGTGGAGGTGGTTGCATAGAACACACGGCAACAGTGAACTAACTGTATACATACAAAACGCTGAAATGGGACATCTTTTGTTATATATAATTCCCCCCCCAAATCTCTATCTTTATTCTCAGTTTCTTGCTATTATCCAGATAATAAAATCCAATCATACAAAACCATGTGAACTCCATTTTATTTATATATTCATATATATACTATTGTTGTTGTCATGTGCCTTCAAGTCACCTGTGACTCATTGATACCCTATGTACACATCTGAACACTGCTCTATCCTGAGCCAACTTTACCCCAGTCACTGAATCTATCTATCTCATCGAGGGTCTTCCTCTCCTGTGCTGTCCCTCCACCATCCCAAGCATGATGTCCCTCTGCTGCAGTCCTTGACCTTCTGCAGCAAGTACTTCAGGTCCTCCTCAGTTTCAGAAGTGTGTGTGTGTGTCTGTGTGTATTTCAACAAATCCCAAACCTCAACATTGTATTAAAATATTACTTTTCTAACTCAGTGACTGCTTTGGCAAAATTACCAAAATTTTGTACCTAGGTTGATTCCTAGTGTGCCCTGCTCACATCCAGGTTGGGCTCTTTTTCTCAGATCGCTCACTTGCTGTCATGTCAGAATGGACCCCTAGCCTATCCTCCAGCATGTTGCGCTGCCAACCCAAAAAACCATGGTTCAAATCCACCAGCTGCTCCACAGAAGAAAGATAAGCTATCTTCCATGCAGTTTACTGCCTTGGAAAACCCACTGGAGGGCCTGCTATGAGTTGGTTCTGACTCAGTGGTCCACACTACCACCACCACCAAATCACATAGGAAGAGATTGTCAATCTTTCTTCCTCAGAGCAGCTGGAAGGTTTGGACTGCCTGCCTTTGAGTTGGCAGTACAGCTCCCTTCCCACTAGGCCCCTAAATCTCCCTGATTTTAGAGCTAAATCGTTACTGCCAGCCTGTCTCTAGCTGACCCCATGTGTGCAGGGCAGAATTGCCCCATAAGGTTTCTGCAGCTGTAACCTTTTGGGAACAGATCCCCAGTTCTGTCTTCTGAAGCATCTCTCGACGGGTTAGAGCTGCAAATCTCTCAAGAAGCTAGTACTTCAGCACCTAACAGCTTGTGCCCCAACAAGGACTCCTGGTTACTGAATATTTCACCCAACAGACCCCAACGACTTGACTGTTGGATGGAGAGGAGATTGAGACTGGCAACAGAGTCATCTTGCTTGGACCCACAATTAAGACCTTTGGTAGGAGCAGTCAGGAAATAAGGAGATGCATTGTATTGGGAAAATCTGCAGTTAGGGACCTCTCCAAATTATTGAGGAGTAGTGATGTCAGTTTGAAGACTAAGGTGCATCTGATTCAGACCATAGTCTTTCTAATTACTAGCTATGCATCCGAGACCTGGACAGTGAATAAGGATGGCAGAAAAAGAATCGACACCTTTGAGCTGTGCTGTTGGAGAAGAGCACTGAACATCCCATAGACGGCCAAGAGAATAAACAGATATGTCTTGGAGCGAGTGAAGCTGGAGTGCTCTGAGGAGACAGAATGATGAGGTTTAGCCTCATGTACTTCTGGCATGTTGCTAGGAGAGGCTATTCCTTGGTGAGGGACATGATGCTGAAAAGGGTGAAAGGTCGGCGAAGGAGAGGAAGACCCACAACCAGGTGACTCCTGCAACGGGCTCTTGTGTGTCAGGAAGTGTGAGGATGGTGCAGAACAGAACAGGGTTTCAGACATTTTATTCATAGGCTCGCCATGAGTCGTGCTTGACCTGACGGCACATAACAACAACAACAACAGCAGCAGAACCTAATGTTAGGAATGACAGCAGCCAGCATGCTGGACACATGGGCCATATACTCCACAGATATGCTCTCATCCCAACAACAACCTCTTGTGATATGCCCCACTCTGCAGGTGAGATAACTGAGGAACAATGGGTCTCAGCAAGTCCCAGTAGGACCGGGGCCTGGGGCCTGCCCTCCTGCCTCTGGAGTCCTGCCTCTCGCTCTACCATCTGACAGCCATTCCCGTCTGCCGTGAGCAATGCCGGGTGCTAATAGATTCTCTAGCCTCATTTCTCAAGCTCGCTTTCACGGCTGTTGTTAACGTGCATTTTTCACCCAGTAATTTTCGCAGCCTGGACTCATAACACATCCCAGTGACAAATGTCCCCGGTTCCGAATCTTCCCCCTTGTCCCCCGTCCTCCCCCCATCAAACTGCAATGTCACCCTCACCCCTCCCTGACCCCTTCTTCCAGTTTTATTCTAGCCCATTCCAGCTTTATGATCGCTCCAGTTATCACTGCCGAACCTTTTAAAAATCCAGAGGTATTTCAGATGTAATTGAATAAAATCCTTTGGATAATAAATTCCGCGTGCCTGCTGTATAAATCAGTGCCAGGAAGGGTTTGTGGCTCGCTCCTCCCCGCAGAAGCACCCCGCCCCTGGAATTACTGGCAGGTATGGGCCTGAAAGGGGTCCCTTTCTGATTAGCAAGAGAAACACATTTGCCTCCGCCATCCTACTGAAGGTGCAGTTGTGCTTAAGGTTTTTACTTTGAGATTACTGTAGGTTTTGTGTTTTTTTTTTTTTTAAATGTGATTTTTATTTCGGAAAGATTCAGTGGGGACCTGAAAGACAGGGTGATAGTGAGCACAGATGAATGGTGATTAGCTTTCTAAAACAGTGCATAAGAATGATTTTATGAAACACAAAGTGAATGATGGAATGTGTGAAATACATTATAGTGTAGATGAGTTTTATGTAGCAAACCAATATCAAATAAAAGAAAACTTATTTTTAAAAATTGTTATTATAGTGAAAATTTACAGAGATTAATTTTCCTTCATTCACTCATACATGTTTTTTCTCCCTCCCTCTCCCCCCAACTCACTGTATAATGTTTGTCCTATATCAGATTGTCAATTGTCATACATACGTCTAATCATCCATTCATTTCAGGTTGTTCTTTCCCTCACTCATTCCAGTGCTCTGTTCATCATCTATCCATTCTTTTCCTTCTCTCCCCCTCCATCCATCCTATTGTTATAACAGTGGTCTTAGGCAGTTTTGGCCTTTTGTGACTGAGACATTTCACTCAGCATGTTTTCCAGACTCATCTATGTTGTGTAGTATTTTACAAGTTCATTGTTTTTCAGTGCTGTGTAATATTCCAGTGTGTGGAAGCACCAGCTTCTCTATCCATTTATTTGTTGATGGGTGCTCAGGCTGCTTCCCTTTCTTTGCTATTGTGAACAGTGCTGCAGTGAACACGGGCCTGCATACGTCTGTTTGTGTTGTAGCTTTGATTTCTTTGGGATGTAGTCCCAGGAGTGGGATAACTGGGTCAAATGGAATCTCTGTTTTCAATTATTAGTGGATGTGCCCGAGTGCCTTCTAGAGTGGTGGTATGGGAGTGCAGTCTTCATGTACCATGGCCCTTGCTTTTCTTCTCTGCGATTCCCTAGTGGAAGATAGTATTTTAGCAGTGCGGAGGAAAAGGGAAGGTTGGGGACACCCAGCAACTTGCAGGGTTGCCTCTCATAGAGGCAAATTCTTCCAAAGCCTTGGTTTGGCATCTGTGGAATTAGGGTGAACGCTACATGCACTCTTTCTGGTTCTAAAAGACGAGGTGGTGGATACACACACAGGCTTAGAGGTTTGCATGCTTTTATGAAACCCTTTGGGAACCCTACATAAAAATCCATCCTAAAATACCACCTCTTTGGGAGCGAAGTCCAGGGTCACATCCTCTTTGGCTCTTTATGGGGGTTCATGCAGTCCCGGCCACGACCTGTGAGCACTTCGGAGACACTGAGGAGGTGATTGCTTTGCTCTCAAGCCTGTAGGACAGTGAGTGACAGCCAAGGGCATGACTGAGCCTTGGGCTTCAGGCCCATTGGCTCTGACATTAGTTCTGTCACTTCCCACATGTGGGACTCTGGACAAGTGATTCCAGGGTTTTTAGACTCAGCTGCTCCATCTGTAAAGTTGGATTAGTAACATAAAACTCCTCACTCACTCATTGCCATCAAGTCAAAACTGACTCGTAGCTTTCTCTAGTGATAGTTTCTGAGGATGTAAATCACATGAAAAGAGATCGCCTGTCTTTCTCCCACAGAGAGACGTGGCCTTTGGATTAGCAGGGAAACTCTACCTTCTACTGACTCCCTATAGGGTCACGGGCTGAATAAAACCCTCAAACTTATCGTAGAGCCAGAACTGACTCATCACTGACCCTCTATTGGGTTTCCAAGACTGTAAATTGCACAGGAGGAGACTGCCCATCTTTTTTCTTCAGAGCGGAGGGTGGACTTGAACTGCCTCCCTTTGCGAGCTCTGAGAGCCTAGTGGTAAGACGCTGTGTTGCAATCCCAGTGTCACATGGTTTGAATACGCCAGCTACTTTGTGGGAGAAAGATGGGTAGTCTCCTCCCATGCTATTTACTGCCTGTGAAAAACTCCCGGGGTCACCTATGTGTCTGTTCCACTTTGTTGGCAGACAACAACAGCCACCACTTTTGGGTTGCCTTACCCACTAGGCCACCAGAGCTGGGAGGGTTTAATAAGGTAATATGTGACAAAGCTTAGTATAAACCCTAGCAAATGTTAGGCGCTGTTGTTAATTTATCTTTATTATTAAAAGAATAATGATGATTTTAATTCATGTTCTGCCTCCTCCACTTCTTGTTGCATCACCAAAAGCAAATTGTTTACCACCCTGAGCCTTAATCCACGTCGTTTATAACAGGGGATGATAATACTGGCTTCTGAGACCATAGGCCTGACACATAGCTGCTCAAGCAAATGTGCTGCTGTGGTCGAATGAAAGTTGCATTTTCCCCTTTTTAAAAATACTTTCCTTTTTTTATAATTTTATTTTTATTGATATTTTAATGAAAGTTGACACAAAACTTGGATTTCCATTCATTCATTGTTGCATAATTTCCTCCCTCCCTCTTCCCCCCGCCCCGTCCACTTTGCTATGCAGCTCTTATTCTGGACTGTTGTCATGTAAATAATTCCTAATCATATGTTTCTTTTAGACAGTTCTTCCAAAGCAGCATTCATTATTTATCCCCTCTTTTCTTAGTTTCCTCCCAATCCCCATGTCAGTCCTGTTTTATAACAGTGGCATTATGCAGTATTTGTCCTTTTGTGACTGAGATATTGTATTCAGCATAATGTCCCCCAGGATCACTCATTTTGTATATTTTATGAGTTCCTTGTTTTTCAGTGCTGTGTAGTATTCCATTGTGTGAACACACACACACACACACACACACACACACACTTTATCCAGGCATTTGTTGATGGGCACTTTTTAAAATTTTATTTTATTAATTTTAATGAACATTTACAGAGATTTTGGATTTCCATTCACTCATTGTTGCACTTTTCTCCCTGCCCAGCCCCTCCACCCCCACCCCAGTTCGCTCCTCTCTTTGAAAAGTAAAATTTTTTTCATTGGTATACAGTCCCTCTGCACCCCTCCCACCACCCCGAGTACACTCCACTATGCAGCCTTAAGTCTAGACTCTTGTGATAACCATAATACCCTATCATATATCACTATTAAATTGTTCTCTCCCTCATCTGTTTCAATACAGTATACATAATTTATCCAGTTTTTCTCAGTCTTACCCCAACCCTGATGTCAGTCCCATTCTATAACAGTGGCACCGTGCAGTATTTGTCCTTTTATGACTGAGATATTTCACTCAGCACAGTGTCCTCCAGGGTCACCCATTTTGAATAATATTGCATGAGTTCCTTGTTTTTCTTTCTTTTTTTTTGGTTAACAAATAATCCTTTATTGAAATATTTTCATCTGTAGTTCCTTAGCTAGCTGGGCATTCCACAGCACCACTGTTGATGTCTTCTATGATGTCATGAGGGTGACGGCCACAGATTGGGCAGTTCCCAGGATCTCTTTAATAGTTCCAGAGAGTTCTCTGGCTAAAGACTGGTGTCGCATCTGCCAGGCAATGCTAACAATCTCATCAAAAGTGATATTTCCACTGTGCTTAATATTTTTCTGCTGCTTTCTGTCTCTGGGTGGTTCCTTTAGGGCTTGGATGATCAGGGCAGAGGCAGAAGGCACCATTTCAATCTGGGCCTGTCTGTTTTGAATGGTCAGTTTCACTGTAATCCTTAGTCCCTTCCAGTCACCAGTGGCCTTGGCAATGTCATCACCAACCTTTTTGGAGACAGACCCAGGGGGCCGATCTTGGGGGCCAGAGCAGAAGTGGCACCGACTTCCCCACTGGTACACCTCAGGTACACGACTTTAATCTCGTTGGGGTCGAACTTGGGCGCATGGCGGAGGCGGCTGGTGTCGGATGAACCCGGATGCGGGACGACCGAAGAAAGTTGCACCGAGGCCTCCTCCGAGCCGAAAGCCAAAGCAATTCCTTGTTTTTCAATGCAGCGTAGTATTCCATTGTGTGGATATACCACAGCTTCTCTATCCATTCATTTGTTGATGGGCACTTAGTTGTTTCCAACTCTTTGCTATTGTGAACAAAGCCACAATAAACATGGCTGTGCATATATCTGCTTGGATGGCGGTTATGGTCTCTTTCGGGTATGTTCCCAGTGGTTGAATTGCTGGGTCAAATGGTATATCTGTCTGCAACTTTTTGAGAAAGCACCACACCATTTTCCACAGTGGTTGCACCATTTTACACTTCCACCAGCAGTGAATAAGGGTTCCATTTTCTCCACAACCTCGCCAGCATTTGTTGCTTGCTGTTCTG
>NW_006399901.1:6098559-6120661 GCF_000299155.1 Elephantulus edwardii | reverse complement strand
TTTGATTTGCATCTCTCTTAGAGGTAGCGATTTTGAACATTTCTTCATGTGCTTCTTAGCCATCTGAATGTCTTCTTTGGTGAAGTGTCTGTTCATATCCTGTGCCCATTTTTCAATTGGATTATTTACCCTTATCTTGTTGTGGTGCTCAAATATTTTCTAAATTCTTGATATAAGTCCCTTATCTGACCTGTCATTACCAAATACTTTTTCCCAGTCTGTGGCTTCCCTTTTTGCCCTGTTGAAGAAGTTTTTGGATGTGCATAGGGATTTGATTCTTAGAAGGTCCCATTCATCTATTTTATCTTCTCCTGGCTGTAGATTTTTCAGGATACTTGGAAGACTGTTTATGTTGTGGATTAGGACTACTAGACTTCTTCCAAGCTTTTCTTTAATGAAGTCTTTAGTCCTTGGTTTTAGTGATGGGCACTTTAAAAAACAAAACAAAACTACTTTCAAACAGCTCAAGGATGAGAGAGGTGCCCCCTTCTGTCACTCATGGCAGCCTGTATGTTAGGGCAGTGCTTAACCTAACAGCTGGGGGTTCAAACCCAGCAGACGAACAACAGATAACAAAATAAATAAACCCAGCAGAAGGCGCCTTGGAAGAGAAGCCTAGAAATCTACTTCCTTAAACTTTTAAACCATAGGCAACATAGAAGGCATCTTCAATGTGTTGTGTGTTTAGTTTACTTCTCTTTTGTATTTTTTACATTTTAATTGTGATTTTAATGAAAGTTTACAAAAAGTTGGATTTTCATTCATTCAGTGTTGCACATTTTCCTCCATCCCCCTTCCCCAGTTCACTTTCTTTTTTAAAAAAATTATTTATTCATTGTTGCACAAAATCCTCCTCCCCAGACCTGTTTGCAATGTACCTCTTATCCTGGGCTGTTGTCTTAAATGTAATAATGCCTAATCATATATTCCTTTTAAATAGTTCTGACATATCTGGTAAGGGACTCATCTAAAGTTTATCGAATACTCCACCACCTCAACAAGAAAAAGGCAACCCAATCGCAAAATGGGCACAGGCTGTGAATAGACACTTCACCAATGAAGACATTCACATGGCAAATGAATGCATGAATAAATGTTCATTCTCTCTATATACCCATTCAGTCTGTATGCTGGGCAAATTATCCGAAGAGGAGTTTGGTATCAGGATTGGAGGGAGACTCATCAAGTGATGCAGATAACACAGTCTTGCTTGGTGAAAGTGAGGAGGACTTGAAGCAACTTGTTGCAGAAGATCAAGGGACACGGCCTTCGGTATGGATTGCATCTCAATGTAAGGAAAGCAAAGATTCTTACCACTGGACCAATAGGCAGTGTCATGATAGATGCAGAGGAGATTGAAACTGTCAACAGCTTCATCTTGCTTAGACCCACAATTAATGCCCTTGCTACAAGCAAGAAATCAGGAGACACATTGCACTGGGAAAATCTGCACTTAAGGACCTTTCCAACGTACTGAGCAGTAGTGATATCAGTTTGAAGACATCATAGTCTTTCCGATTATTAGGTATGCATCCGAGATGTGGACAATGAATAAGGATGACAGAAAAAGAATTAATGCCTTTGAGCTGTGGTGTTGGAGAAGAGCACTGAACATCCCATGGACAGCCAAGGGAAAAATAGGTATGTCTTGGAGAGGGTGCAGCTGGATGCTCTATGGAGGCTTCAGGAGAACCAAGATGGTGGCAACCGGGGAAGTGGCATAAGGAGCTGGAGGCGTGCCAAGCACTGAAATAGGCCACCATGGCCCCCCATAGCCCGCAGTTTATATCTACCTAAACAGCCAAACAGCCCACTACTGGTCTTCAATATGGATTGAGGCTCAACATCAAGAGGACAAAAATTCTCGAAAAAATATGGGTGAGTCCTACTTCCGCCTGCTACCCACCGCGGAGCCCGAGCCACCACGATCCTGTGGGGCCGCTGTGGCTGGAGCCCAAGGGTTCCCTAGCCTGGACTGGGCAGCAGGTGCCAGGCCCCACACGGCCGGCGGTGACTGATGCCAGCAGCCCCGGCCCCCAGCACAGGAAGGGACGGGGAGGGGGGGCAGGGGAGGTGCCATGGAACCACAGGAGGTGAAGGACTAGATACAGAGAGAAGAGCATCTTGCTGTCAATGAAGATTTCCTTGGGTGGGTCAGAAGAGAAGATCAGCAACACAATGGATCGATACAGTGACTGCAGCCAAGGGCTCGAGCATGCCTTGGATTGTGGGGATGGGGTGGGAGAGGGCTGGGGTTAGATCTGTTGTTCATAGAATTGCTGTGAGCCATAGAGAGAGAGCTCTGTGGGCCTAGTGGATAGAAAGTTATGCTACTAAACCAAAGGGCAATGATTTTAATCTGTGGTCCTCAGGCCTGATTTTAATTGTTTTCGGTCAAACACTCTTCTAAATGGTATATCACTGGTCTGTCAATTGGCTGTACAGAGGTAACTCATGGTTGCTGTGACACTAGACACTATGACTCTGATGTGACAAATGGGATAATGGTTACTCATGGTGGACAGTGTTTAATGGATCTCCCCGATCAAAACAGGCTTGGAAACAGGAGTGGCATCCACTTCTGAAATAGCTTGCCTCCAGAACTCTATGAACTTAGAGAAACAATGGAAGTTATACAGGTGTTCAGGTCTTTTGTTCATAGGGTCACTGTGAGTTGTCTACAACTCTACAGCACTTAACAACAACAACAACAACAACAGCAGCAGATCCTAGACAGAAGATCTCCTCAATGAACCCCATCTTTTGATTTCTTGACTACTGCTGCAGAGAACCGTTTCTATGCAAGGCAGGTCTGTTCACCATTCTCAAAGCTCCTTCTCCATTTGTAGAGGGAGAGGTAGTGATGCCTACTTCAAGTTGCAATTGGACCACTTGGTGGAAGGGAGGGGGGCAATGGTGGTGGTGCTGGAGCTGGGGCTGCTGTCCATGGCCATGGTCTTCAGTGGGGTGTAGGGTCCAGACCTGGGGTGGGGGCTTTGGTGTGGGAGAGTGCTGCCTGACCTCCGAGGATGGCCCCCAGCCCCCCAGGGAGAGCCGTATGGCCTGGAGAAGAGCTGCCTGGCCCCAGGGTGTGCCAACTGGCCTCCGGGGAGAGTCATCCAGCATCAGGGGTATACCACCCAGACTCTGGGGAGAGCCACCTAGTGTATAGCAGGAATTTGATCTAAGCTACTTTCCTCCACTTCCTTCCCCAGTACAAGTAACATCTCCAAAGCCCTCCTCTTTGTAACTCAAAAGTTTGTTCTCTTCAGGTTTGCTCCCTTTCCTATGGGTAATCTGAATACTGAGTCTTGTTCCAGACCTAAACCTTGAGCCCAGTTCCAGAGACAAAAGGCAAATATAACTGACAGCTAAGGAAGTGAAGGAGGATGGAGCCTCAAGGTTCAGCCAGCCATCCCCAATGGGCCCACCTTGGCAAATACTTTGCAGTCCAGAGGGCAGAAAATGTCAGGAAAATATCTTCTAACTGAACAAGAATGCATGCAGCTTCAACCCAGGACCACCAAGAAAGTGTTAAAGTGGGCTCCTCTTCCCCCTTCACCTCAACACCCCTGTTCAGCATGAAGACGCTAGAGAGTCTGCGCCCCATTCCCAAATGAGAAAACCACAAGTGAATAAGACAATTTCTTTGTTAAAAAAACAAAACCACCATTGGACTATGCTCACCATTACCCTGGTTTCTTCTGGTCCCTGCTGAATCTTTCACATCTCTTTCACCCACTCCCTTCATCTCTCCCCATCCATTACTCTTCTGCTCCCAACCCTCACCCCCTTGTATCCCCAGAGATTTTTTTACAATTTAAAAAAAAAAATGAGGCTTTGCATCATATACTTTGGGCATGTTGCTAGGAGGAGCTATTCCTTGGAGAAGGACATGATGTTGGGAAGGGTGGAGGGTCAGTGAAGGAGAGGAAGACCCTCCACCAGGTGGATTAGCACAGTGACTGCTGCAATGGGCTCTTGTGTGTCAGGAAGTGTGAGGATGGCACAGGATAGAACAGGGCTCAGATCTTTTGTTCATAGGGTCGCTATGAGTGGTGCTCGACTCAAGGGCACTTAACAGCAATAACAGCAACAACGAGAGAGATGCAAATAAAAACAATTATGGGATATCATTTCACCCCAGCAACAATAGCAAAGTTCAACAGAGCAACAAACAAATGCTGGTGAGGTTGTGGAAAGATTGGAACCCTTATTCACTGCTGGTAGGAGTGTAAAATGGTGCAACCACTATAGAAAGTGGTTTTGCACTTTCTCAAAAAGCTGGAAATAGAAATACCATTTGACCCTGCAATTCCATTACTAGAAATATACCCTAAAGAAACCAGGACGGCCATCCAAACAGATGTATGCATACCCATTTTTATTCCTACGTTATTCACAATAGCATTTAGTTTACTTCTGTAATAGCCCCACCAGATAAAAGGATTTCATGGGTTCAAACACTGATGCAGAGAACTTTGGTCTGTGTTACACATAGAATAGGAGGTTCTAAGCTGGGCGGGCAAGTTTCTGGACCACCAAGACAAGGACCCTGGTCTTCAGGTTCACATGGGGTAGCCATTTTGGGAACAGCTGCCAATGAGGATGGAATTGACCTGGGGTATGGTTTCCCTAGGAGATGAGGGGCACTAGGAAACCAGGAGCATCCCGGCTCTCTCTGAGGAAGTGAGGGTGGAGTGGGTCCAGGAGTTACCTTCCAGGGAGTTAAGTAAGATACAAAACAGACACAAGGTTTTTTTTGTCCCATACCTTTCCCACATCCTGTTTTTTCCCTAAGAAGTAGTAATCTACTTCCTGGAGCATGCACAGAAACATTGCTCATGACTCAAGTTGGACCTACTTTGAGCAAACTAAGTGCTCGAGAAAGGATTTGAATGAGAGGACATCATTACAGCCATGTGCTCTATCCCATAGTAAGTGATGTCTCTTAACCCAGAAGCCCTTGAAGGACTTGCTGCATGCACATTATAAGGCTGGCTGTATGAACCCATTGCTCAGAAGACCCTACTTTCCTTTTTGAATAAACATGAAGTCCCTGCCCCGTCTAAATCCCTTTATTACCTGACGTTGGAAAGAGCCTGGGTTTGCATGTTCCTCCCCAAAGCTTTTGAAAACATACTTTGTGTTAAGTTAGCGGGATTAGGATGAAATCAGACAGAATGAGAGAAAGCTTAATGCAGCTTTATTAAAACGGGGAAGGGGAACTCCCAGGTGAGTTTCTTATTCTGGAGATGCAGAATGGGGAAGTCACACTGTGAACTTACTGGAGAGGATTTTTATAAACAGTCTTCAGAGAGGGACATTCCACTCTGATTTGCGAGCCATCTGCTTGCTCAGCCAGACAAGCAAGGCCATTTGCTCTTCTTATCAGCAGCAGGCAAGGCTGTCAGTGTTTGAATTCTGAATGCTTCATTCTTCTCTTTGGTCCCCTTTGTCCAGACTTAACATCTCAGCCTCTTTAGTAATGAAACAGGGCGATGTATCTTTCTTTTGGCTACTTCCTGCTTAACAGGGGTGAATATCTGGGGGTTCAGAGGCTGGAGTGAGTCAGTCTGGGATCAGTGGCCAGGGGAGAATTAAGTTGATCATCTCCTTGATCCTGTGAAGTGATAGCTTAAAGAGACATGGAACAATTAATAACAATATGCTATGATTACTATTGGTCTCAGAGAAGGAAGAATTTAAGCTAGAAATGGGTTTTTGAGTTAATTTGGGAGAAGGCTTGTGGTTGAATTCTGTATAGAGTCTTTTATTACACTAACAATGTTGTCCTAGTTCAGCTACAGTGTGCTTGTTTATGCTAACATTGTGTATATAGTTCTCATGTTCTATTGCAGAGGGTGCTAGATGTGGGAGGTCTTAGTCTGCTTATCAGTCTCTGGTTTTCAAAAGGGAGTGTGTCCTTGAATGGTGGAAACTCAGTTTGGGTTGATGAAATGGTTTGAGGTGCTTTGGTGGAGTGTGATCTAGAGAAATTGATTGGTCCTGCTGCTAGCAAAGGTCGTTGGAAAGAGGCACACAGGAAACAATGGGAAAGTGTGGATTCCCTGGCATAGTGACAGCTGGGCCACAACTCAGCTCAGAGTCCAGACAGGACTGAGCACCCTCTGCACACAGAGAATTCCACCCAGCCCCCCGGAGGAGATACTGGATGCCCTTTGCAATGAGAGAAATCTGCCCAGCCTCCCACTGGACTTTGGTCTTTGTTTAAAGACTAAGCTTACCCATTGTTATGTTGGTAACACTTAAGTATAAGGAAAATATAGTCTCTGAAATGGAACTTTTTTAGGAGGATTGGCCTAAACGAAATAAAACCCATAGGGAACTAAGAAGGGGGCCTTTTCACAGTGCTAAGCTGTGAGAGGACCTCTGCCTCAGCCTTCCCTCTTCTTCAGAATCCATGTCCTCGTGTCCCTGCTTTCTTTCTGTGTCTGGTTTGCAACAGAAAAGATTGGTTACCATTTGACTTTGGTTAAAAAATAGTAAGGTGCTTCGGATAATTTGGACCCAAGTTGGGGCCTGCATAGTTTGTGACTCTCCAGAGACTTATTCTATTGTTTGCTCAGCTTGGATAATGCCATTGGAGACTTGCACTCGGGTGTTGGCATCTAGAGCGTATTCTTTGCTTATTGTGCTAGAGGGCAAGGGACTATATCTAGTAGGACTATATCTAGTGTTTCTTTAACTCTAGCTTGCCACGGGCATTCCAGTGTTTGAGATACAAAGGTAGAAGGGTTTTGTTTGTTTGTTTATTTAATAGAAAAATTTGATATTATAAATGTTATGGATTCTGCATGAATAGAAATGGTAATTGTTGTTTGGTATTTTTGTTGAGAGCAATCTGCTGAGCTAATGAGGTGTATGGTTGGAGTAGACTGCTGTGTGGAAGGTTATTTTTTTGTTTGTTTTTTTAGGGGTTGAGTGCTGAGTGAAGTGAAGAGTAGTAGGACTTACCATTTAAGAGGTGTCTGAAATTTGTTCAGTGAGAGGAGCATGTTTGACTTGAGAAAGGTGGTGTCAGTGAGGAGCATGTTTGACTTGAGAAAGGTGGTGTCAGTGGGGGTCACCCATGACCTCAATAGCTGTGGGGGTGGTCAGGATGACTGCACAAGGCCTGCTCCAGTGTGGTAAGAGAGGCTTGGGTGCACGTTGTTTGAAGAGAATGGTGGTTTTTTTGAAGTGACTTTAGTGGCTTGGTCCAGATCTTCAGACGAGGGTCTGGGTATACAGTGGTCTGAGTGTTTTCAGGGTAATTGTTCAAGGAGAGAGAGACAAGGCATGATGCTAAAGGAAGGGGTTTGGTGAATAAGTCATGGTTTAGCAGAAGTAGTTGGCTGTGCATCAGTTGGAAGGGGTATAGAAAGGACGGTGAGCAGAGTGTTGTTCAGATACAGCCTAAGGCAATAGGAAGTAAGTTAACTTAAGACTTGTGTAACTTGACAGTCAGTTTAGTAAGATAGAACTTAATGAGTCTATTTTATGTGCTTTATTTTCCCCGAAGACTGGGGGTGATATGGTATGTACAGCTTATAGCAGATACTTAAAGTGGATGATACCTGCTGAGTGTCTTTGGAGATGAAGCTAGGACCATTGTCTGATTGTATTGAAGTAGGGAAGCCAAACCTGGGGATGACATGCTGACGAAAGGCTTCAGTGACTTTATCTGCTATTTCTCGCTGGGTGGGGAAGGTTTCAACTTATTCAGAGAAGGTATTTACTAGGAGATACTTATATTTTTTTGTGGTTGGCATATGTGTGAAATTTACTTGTTTAGTCTGTCCAGGCATGTGGCCTTGGAGTTGATGTGTGTAGGGTGGAGCCTAGATGTTGTTGTTGTTGTTGCAAGGCTAAAGTTTTAGCTATCTGGTCTGCCTTGTTGCTTTAAAGCTTTGCTTGTGCTAGATAGCAGAGTGACAATGAGTGGTGATTAAAGGCACATTTAGAAGTTGTGTAAATGTTAACAGTCAGTCCTTTAGCTAGATGTAGGGCTCTTGTTAGGGCAATAAGCTCTGCCTTCTGTGAGGTTGTGCCCTCAGGAAGTTTCGTGGCTTTTTACACCTTGTTTTTGGATACCACAGCTCAGGCTGCTTGACGATAACTTTCAGAAGTAAAAGTTTATAAACAGAGTATAGCCTGGATTTGGGATGGGTTGGTCAGATAGGGAAGTAAAGATCTAACAGGATGGCTGGATTAAGGGATGGTGATGGAGAGAGAGAATATTGGGATTTTTGAGGAAAAGTAGGTAGAGTTCCTGTATCTGCTTAGGAGAACATAAGGATAGAAAACAATCTGAAAGCAGATCTCAAAGTCTGTGGCTTGAGAAGACTTATAGGGGGTTTCTCAAGGTAAGTTTCAGTGCTTTTTAGTGAGGAGAGCTGCTGTTGCTAGGGCTTATAAGCAGGATTGTTACCCCTGGGTTGTGATATTGAGCTGCTTAGAGAGGCATGTAATGGGGGTAAAGGTAGGTGTAAGGGGCTGAGTTAAAACACTGACTGCAATACTTCATTTCCATCACTCAACAAGTGGAAAGGTTTAGAGGAATTTGGTATAGGAAGGGGTGGGAACTGCAGAAGGAAGTACTGGAGTTTGATAAAGGCTTTTAAACTATATGGACTTTGTGGGGTGGCCTTTTCTACATCATAAAGAGGCTTTGCAAGTAAAGAAAAATTGGGGATCTAGTGTCTGAGGAAACCAGTAAAACCAAGAACTAGAGGACTTGATCAGCAGTTTGAGGAGGCTCAAGGCTTTCAATGGCTATGTGTCAACTGATTATTAGACTTTTAGTGGTGGGAGTTAATTGAAAGCTGACATATGTGACTGAGGAGAGACAGCAGGGCCTTGGAAGGGGTTACTGTGTATCCTTTGGCGGCTAAGAAGTTAAGAAGTTGAGCAGTGTGAGTTTGTGAAAGTTGGTAGGAGGAAATGCACAACAAAAGATTATTCATTTATTTAGGGATAAGGCATTTTTTGGAAAGTAGGCAAGTTTTAATGGGTTTTAAACTTCTGCAGTGTTGTGCGCCGAGACAGGGAATTGGTGTCTAGCAGGAAAAGAGTTTTTTAGAGTAACAAAACAGGTTGGTAGTGAGAGGTTACAGATGGTGTGGAAAGATACTAAGTTATAAGGTTGACAATGCCTGGTGAGTGGTAAGAGGCTTGAAGGAAGGCTATCAATCCCTATTACTGAGACGTGGGTAGGGAAAACAGAACCCGAAAAAGAAGGGAATACTGAACAGGTAGCTCTCGTGTTAACCAGAAAGGAAACTGGTTTACCTGCTACCTGCAGTGTTACCTTGGGAGCTTAGCAGGAGCGGTGAGGGTCGTTGAACCTGGGTCTCTTCAGTGTTCAGCGGCCAGGCCTAAGAGAACAGCCAGGGTGGGAAATGGGCCTGCTGAATCGGCTATTCTCCCAGGGATGCTGCGTCTCCAGAATGAGGACCTCACCCTCGAGCTCTCCCCGCCTTTAATAAATCTGCATTAAGCTTTCTCTCGTTCTCTCTGATTTCTTCCTTAAGTCCGCTAACTTAACACTCTACTTGTATGATTTGTTCCAGTCTCCCACCAGGTGGTTGTTGCAGCAGAAGTCTCAGAAAGCTGGTGCTGGTTCCGGGAGACCCAGGGGAACTGGAATAGATCCATTACAATTGGCCGGGCTGTTGCTGGGAGACCTAGGAGCCCCATAGAGGCCACGCCCCAGCAGATGAGTTCCTCAGCCCCATCTCTGCCCCTCTGCAGCGCCGAAGTCCCACCCAGGCCAGCAAGCCGCTTCCTTATTTACGATCACCTTGGAAGGGTCGAGCTGCTAAGGATCGTTTATTCTTGTTTATGAAATTGATGGCTTGGCCGCGACTCCACACTGTCAGAACGGGGACGGATTGGCCCCCAAGTCTCTTGCCGCATGACTGCCTCCGAAGTGTGTACATCTGTCAGCTCGGCGGGAGCTGTAGGCTCCAGGCAGGTCCGCGATAACTCACCGCCTCTGGCCCGCCCGCCGCGGGAGCGCAGGCTCCGGCGCGCCGCCCATTGGGGCGCACGCTGCGTGGGAAAGGGGTGGTCAAGCGAGGCCATCCCCGCGCGGGCGCCGAGCACCGCCTTGTCCCGACGAGGGACTCACCACGGAAGACGTTTGCTTTGGGAAGCGGGAGAGGAAGAAGCTGATCTTGACAAGGGCCGGAGCCCGCCAGCATCTGGGCAGAGCTGGGCAGCTCGCGGGGCGCCCCATCTGCAGCCTTCAGCGGGGCAGTCGCGCGCTGCTGCTGCTGCCGCAGTTCCCTGCATCCCCGCTGATTCCAACATGTGGCGGCTCAGTGTGTGCAGAGTGGAGCTGCTGCTTAGGGCTTTCAAGGCTGTGACCTTTGGGAAGCTGATCGCCAGCCAGCTGTCTTCTGAGGCACCACTGGGTGGTTTGAACTGGCAGCCTTTGAACTCAGAGTCAAACACTTAATATGCCACTCGGAAACTCTTTCATACTGTTGTTGTCGGAACCGACCTATAGCTGACCCTCCGTCGGGTTTTCAGAGGCAGTTGATCACATGGGAAGAGATTGCCCATCCTTCATCTGCAGAGCAACTGGCAGCCTCGAAATTTGCGCCTTCAGGATTGCAGCTCAACTTCTTGCCACTAGGGTATCAGTGCTCCCTGACCATTAGATTATCAATCCCATATATATTACACACTAGTCACTTTTGTTGTTGTTGTTATGTGCTGTCGAGTTGCTTGCGACTTATAGCGACCCTGTGTACAACAGCTCTAAAGCCTGCTCTGTCCTGTGCCAATCTCACTGACACACCCATCCCGATTACCCCAGTCACTGAATCAATCCACCCATAGAGGGTCTTCCCCTCCTGCGCTGTCCCTCCTCCCTCCCAAGCATGATGTCCCTCTCCAAGGACCTGTCCCTCCTTACAACATGTCCAAAGTATGTCAGAGAAGCCCCAGAATCCTTGCCTCCAAGGAGCAGCCTGGTTTAACCCTCTCCAGATGAACCTGTTTTCTTGGCAGTCCATGGGACATTCAGTACTCTTCTCCAGCACCACAGCTCAAAGGCATCAATTCTCCTTCTATCCTTCCTAGTCATTGTCCAACTCTCTGATGCATAACAAGTGATTGCAAAGACCAGGGCCTGTATCAGATGCACCTTAGTCTCCAGAGTGACACCATTGCTCTTCAGAACTTTGGAGAGGTCCCTAACAGCATCTTTAGGTTAGTGAAAATCATAACAAAACAAAAGTGGATCTTGGATCTGTTCTGACTGCTCATGACCTTCTGATGCTGTAAATCTTTACATAAGACTATAGGTCTTTTTTCTGCAGAGCAGCTGGTGGATTTCAACTGCCAACATTACAGCAACCTCCAACATAGCATTAATTAAAATACCTACAATGTGGCTGCACCCACCTCTTCCCTGTGATTCTCATTTCCACTAATCCATCTACCTCCCTCTTCCTGCCTTTGGGGCTTTATAGGGAGCCCTAAATGTCACACACAGTGTCACCAGGGCTGCTTACCTTAGCAGCTGAGGGAAACCATTTGTATCCCAAGGGACCCCCTGTGGATCTTGTGACCTAATAATTTCATGTATAGGAATTTCTCGGAGAGAGATGCTCTGTGCTGTGTTTCTCACTACAGTGTAATGCTGAGAATAAGAGTTCAACAACAGGAACTGAGATAATGGAATATTTATTTAACCTAATTAACAACTCATTGCCAGCGAGTGTTAACTGACCCTTCAGCAGGTTTTCAGAGCTGTAAATCACACAGGAGGAGACATATGTACACACAAAAACTTATTTCTTCTACAGAATTGGCATCATGCTATACATATCAGTCTGTAAATTTCCTCCCATTCAATAATAGATTGTAAACATTTTTCTGTCATTATAAATCTTTAGACATCATGGTCTGTGGCTTCTCGATATGTATAGCATGATCCATGGAAGAAAGGCTTGTGGACCAACTTCTGAAAAAAACTTCCCATTGGAAACTCTATGGGATACAATCTACTCTGAAATGCAGGGGGCCATCCTGAGTCAGACTGTGTGTCATACAGACACGTGTGAGGTTTCATTCCATGGGGAGAGGTCACTAAAGACTGGCTTTATAGGGAGTTTTAGCTTCATTTTACACACACAATAAATAAAGCTTCATTTTTATCTTTAATTTCTATGGTAAATTTCTTTGAGTTTGGCAAACACTTTAAATAATAAAACAAAACTCCATCATCCATTGTTGTTGTTGTTGTTGTTGTTGTTGTTATGTGCCGTTGAGTCACTTGTGACCCATAGTGACCCTCTGTACAACAGCTCTGAACCCTTCTCTATCCTGAGCCAACCTCACCATCTCTGTCACACCTACCCCCATTACCCCAGTCACTGAATCAATCCATCTCATTGAGGGTCTTTCTCTCCTGCACTGTTCCTCCACCCTCCCAAGCATGACGTCCCTCTCCAAGGACTGGTCACTCCTTACAACATGCCCCAAGTATGTCAGATGAAGCCTCAGTATCCTTGCCTCCAAGGAGCAGCCTGGTTTCACCCTCTCCAGGGCATTCCTATTCTCCTAGCAGTCCATGGTATATTCAATACTCTTCTCCAGCACCACAGCTCAAAGACATCAACTCTCCTATCATCCCTAGTCATTGTCCAGCTTTCTGATGTAATTGCAAAGACCATGGCCTGGAGGTGCACCTTAGTCATACACCCATAGTACCTGAAACAAAATTCACTCTCATGGCTCAATTTTCAGTCAAATACAGAAGCCTTCAAGGTGAACAGTAACACAGGGGAGGTACTCATTCCTTAGAATAATAAACTGTCTAAGGTCAAAAGGACAGTATTTGTCCAAGGATGAAGCCTCAAAGGCAGAAGAGGGAGGTAGAAGGATTAATGGAAATGAGAATCACAGGGAAAAAGTGGGGAAGTGCAACCATATTATAGGTATTTAAATAATGCCTTAAAATAAAACCTGGAGACTAAGGAGCGTCTCATACAGGCCATGGTCTTTGCAATCACTTGTTATGCATCAGAGAGTTGGACAATGACCAAGGAGGATAGAAGGAGAATTGATGCCTTTGAGCTGTGGTGCTGGAGAAGAGTATTGAGAATACCATGGACTGCTAGGAAAACAAACAGATTCGTCCTGGTTTAACCAGGTGGCTCCTTGGAGGCAAGGATTCTGAGGCTCCGTCTAACATACTTTGGACATGTTGTGAGGAGAGACCGGTCCTTGGAGAAGGACATCATGCTTGGGAGGGTGGAGGGACAGCGCAGGAGGGGAAGGCCCTCTATGAGGTGGATTGATTCAGTGACTGGGATAATTGGGATGGGAGTGTCAGAGACAGTGCGATTGGCACAGGACAGAGCGGAGTTTAGGGCTGTTGTACATAGGGTCGCTATGAGTCGCAAGTGACTCGATGGCACATAACAACAACAAAAATAAAATTAAAAAAATGTAGGAATGGTTGAATGAAAAACCCATCTGCTTTGTACACTCACTCAAATCAAACAGTAATAACTAAACAAATATCATTGCCATCAAGTTGATTCTGATACAGAGCAAACTGATGTGTTACAAAATGCAATTGCTCCACAGTGTATAATCATGGAGGCACATCACCAGGCCTTTCATCCACCGAGCTGCTGGGTTGATTAGAACAGTCAAATTTTAGGTGAGTAATTGAGAGCAAACCGTTTTGGTCACCCAGGTATATGCGTAATAAACAAGAATGAACAAAGAGAAACTGACAATGAGTAGCCTGTCCGGTCTGCATTAAGTCATCTACCTCCCGTGGGATGAGTAGAGCTGCCGGAAGTCTATCGGATGATGACATTTCCCTTTCTTCTCCCCTAACTCCAGTCTATCTATGGTCCAAACCTGGGAGCACCTTTAAGTCTGGAAGCTCTGAGAATACACACAAGTTTCGACAGCTGGCTGGCTGGAGTCTAGCCCCTGGGCCACCCAAGCTGAGAGCCATTCTAGGACAACAGAGAAGGGAAGAAAAATGACCATGTTCCCACTGAGGGGCTACCAGGGACGACTGGGCTGGTCCTCCAAACTATAAAGGATGCTGGTGTCCCTCCTCCCCTTCTTCGGTTGCCCCATCTTTCTTGGTACAGTGTTTGTAGGTCTACAAAGCCCCTTTTGCATTTCGTTCTCCTCCTGGATTGTTACCCAAACTCTCCCTGAACAAACTGTTACTCCACAAGGTAGTGTGTGTGTGCTGAGCCCGATGCCACAGTCAGCAAGTGGCACGAAACACGGGCCTTCTGTGTCCAAATCTAACTTCCCTTCCCTTTCCTTCTCCCTTCTCCCCTCTCCCCCTCTCCTCTCCTCTCCTCTCCTCTCCTCTCTTTTTCTCTTTCTCTTCTTCTCTTCTGAAGGGATGGGTAGGGAAGACTTATCCCAGGGAAAGAAAAGAGAATCCGTCTCCAGGAATGGGTCACCTTGAAGGCTGTGTTGAAAAGGAGCTTGAGGCCTGGGGGCGGGGGGAGGGGGGCGAGATGAGGGGGAAGGGGGGAGGAGTTTGGTAATCCATTAGTAATGCCTACCGTGACAGCAGTGGAAAAGAGTGAAACAAGTGGTGTGTGGTTGCTATTTCTAGATTGCTAAAGCAAAGGCATATTTGTTCCCATTTCCCAGGAAAGGTGATCCAACAGAATGTGGAAACCATCAAATAATATCATTAATATCACATGCAAGCAAAATACTGCTGAAGATCACAGATAGGGAACTACCAGAAGTTCAAGCAGGATTTAGAAGAGGCCATGGCACCAGGGATATCATTGCTGATGTCAGATGGATCCTAACTAGAGAATACCAGCAGAATGTCTATTTATGATTTGTTGACTCTGCAAAGGCTATGTGGATCATAACAAGTTATGGCTAAAATTGAGAAAAATAGGAATCCCAGAGCACTTAATTGTGTTCATGCAAAACCTTTATCTAGACCAGAAGGCTGCTTTGCAAATTGAGCAAGGGAACATTGTTGTTTGTTGTTGTTATGTGCCATTGAGTCACCTGGGACTCATAGGGACCCTATGTACAAGAGTCCTAAACCCTGCTTTATCATGTGCCAATCTTATTGTCTGACACACCTAACCCCATTACTCCAGTCACTGAGTCAATCCATCTCAACGAGGGTCTTCCTCTCTTGTTCTGTCCCTCCATCCTCTCAAGCATGATGTCCCTCTCCAAGGACCGGTCCCTCCTTGCAACATGCCCAAAGTACATCAGACGAAGCCTCAGAATCCTTGCCTCCAAGGAGTAGCCTGGTCTTACCGTCTCTAGGACGAACCTGTTTGTTCTCCTAGCAGTCCATAGTATATTCCATACTCTTCTCAAGCACCACAGCTCAAAGGCATCAATTCTCCTTCTATCCTCCCTAGTCATTGTCCAGCTTTCTGATGCATAGCAAGTAATTGCAGAGACCATGCCTGGATCAGGTGCACTTTAGTCTCCAGACTGACATCCCTGCTCTTCACGACATGATTTAAAATTAGGGAGTGAGTGAATCAGGGTTGTAGTCTCTCTCCATATCTATTCAATCTGTAGGCTAAGCAAATGATTCAAGAAGATGGACTCTATGAAGAAGAATGTGGCATTAGGATTGGAGGGAGACTCATCAATAACCTGTGTTATGCAGATGACACAACCCTGACTGCTGAAAGTGAGGACTTGAGGCACTTGTTGAAGAAGGCTAAAGAATATAGCCTTCAATATGGACTGTATCTCAATGTCAAGTAGATGAAGATTCTCATCACTGGACTAATAGACAACATCATGATATATGGAGAAAAGGATGAAACTGTCATCAACTTCACCTTACTTGGATCCACAATTAACACCATTGGTACCAGCAGCCAGGAAATCAGGAGACGTATTACACTGGGAAAGTCTGCAGTTAGGGACTTTCCCAGTGCAGTACTCCAAATTATTGAGGAGTAATGATGTCAGTTTGAGGACTAATGCAGATCAGATTAAGACCATGGTCTTTCAGATCACTTGCTAGACATCTGAAAGCTGGACAATGAATAAGGATGACAGAACAAGGATTGATGCCTTTGAAATGTAGTGTTAGAGAAGATTGCTGAACATCCCCTGGACGGCCAAAAGAGCAAATATGTCTTGGAAAGGGTGCAGCCAGAGTGCTCTTTGGAGGCAAAGATGATGAGTCTTTGACTCAACATACTTTGGGCATATTGCTAGGAGGGAGCTGTTCCTTGGAGATGCTTGGAGAGGTGGAGGGTCAGTGAAGGAGAGGAAGCCCCTCAGCCAGGTGGACTGACACGATGACTGCTGCAATGAGTTCTAGGATAACAGCAGGTATAAGGATGGCACAGGACAAGACAGGCTTCAGATCTGTTGTTCATGGGGTCATTATGGGTCCTACTTGACTTGATGGCACCTGAGAACAACAAAAACAAAGGCTCCACAGATTCCAGAGGGGCTGGAGCTTAAGAAAGGTGTGCATCAGATCTGTAGTCTTTCTTCATACCTATTCAATGTGTGTGCTGAGAAAATCATATGAGAGGCTGGACTTTAGGAAGAAGAATGTGGCATTAGGATCAGAGGAAGACTCATCAACAACCTGTGTTAGGCAGGTGACATAACCTTGTTCGCTGCAAGTGAAAAGGACTTGAAATGCTTGCTGCAGAAGATCAAAGACTTCAATATGGATTACATCTCAATGTCAAGAAAACAAAATCCTTACCACTGAGATAAAGGCAACTTCACGATAGTTGGAGAAAAGACCGAAATTGTCAATCTTGCTTGAATCCACAATCAAGCAGCACCAGCAGTTAAGAAATCAAGAGACATATTGCAAGAGAGCTCTGGTGGCCTAGTGGCAAGAAGCTGCGCTGCAATCCCAAAGGGATGCAGTTCAAATCCTCCAGATGCTCCACTGGAGAAGGAGGGGCAATCTCCTCCTATGCCAGTCGGATCCAATTCAATGGTACACAACAACAAGAAGAAGACATATTGCATTGGGTGCATCTGCTGTCAAGGATCCATTAAAGGTGTTAAGAAGTGCTGGCGTCTGTTTAAAGACTTAAAGTGCGTATGGTTCAAGCCTTGGTCTTTTCAATTACTTGTTATGCATCTGAAAGTGAGACAAGATTAAGGATGACAGAAGAATCGAGGCCTTTGAGTTTGGTTTGCCATGGAGTGCCAAAACAACAAGCAAATATGTCTTGGAGAAAGTGCAGTCAGGGTGCTCCTGGGAGACAAAGATGGTGGAGCTTGGTTTCCCCAAGCTTTTCGGCATGTTGTTAGGAGGATCCTTGGAAAAGGACATCACGCTTGGAAAGGGGGAGGGTCAGCAAGGGAGAAAGAACGAGATGGATCAACACAGTGACAAAGACAATGGGCTCAAGTGTATTGGAGATGGTGAGGATGGCACGGGATAGGGCAGGGTCCACAGGGTCTCTGTGAGTTGGAGTCAACTTGATGCACCTAACAAGGCAAAGCCCCCACAGAACCAAGAAGCGTGGGGGCTCAGGAGGTAGCCATGATGCCCAGGCTGAGGGGGTCAGCCTGTCCCTCAGAGGCAGCCCTGAGCCAACTTTACCTGAATGAACTGCTGCTCCAGGGGGCGTTCCAATGTTCCAAGAGGTGGTGTGCTGCCAGTCCCTGATGTCAGTCAGCAAATGGCACTTAATGTGGGCCTTCTGTGTCCAGATCCAGCTTCTTTCCTCTTTCCTTCTGCTGAAGGGCGGGCCTCTGTAAGCCCTGGAGCCTCTCAAAGAGCACAGACAGAAGAAGGACTTTTTCAGCTCTGAGGTGACATATCAGGGTCACAGATCTCTGAGAACCAAGCACGTATCAATTTAATTAATTTGCCAGGCCTGACGAGCTCACTGCAGTAATCCAGAATCTGTAATTACATTTCACATTAAAGTGTGCAGAGTTAAGATTCAAGCCAGGGAGAAATGGCGCGATGCCTCCCACCCTCACCCTTTGCCAGCAGAAGAGTCTCCTCCCCACCCCCACCCCCCACCCGAGTTTCCTGTAATGAGGTTCCTGCTGGCCCTGGAAACTTCCAGTTCTCCTCCCCTGGGTTGGCTGTATTGAATTAAGCAAACGCTTGCCCCTAGCCTCATAGCTAGTGGGTGGTAAAGTCAGGACTTGAACCCAGTTCTACAGCTTCAAAGCATCCTTAGTAAAAAGCTCTGGAATCCATTTATTGAGCATATGCTCTCAACTTGTCATTGTAGTATGTTGCATTGATACCAGAGGCTGCCAGTTTTGTATTGGTTCAAATCCACTAGCAACTCTGTGGGGGAAAGATGGGGAGTCTCCTCCCGCTAAGTTTAATAGCCTCGGAAACCCAATGGAGGTTGCTATGATTTGGAACTGACTCAACGGCAGTAAGTTCTTTGAGTTACACTTTGGATATTATATCAGCACTGGGAAAGTTAGCAGTCAAGGCCTTTCAAATTATTGAGGAGCAATGATGTCAGTTTGAGGACTAAGATGTACCTGATTCCAGTCATGGTCTTTTCAGTCACTTGCAATACATCAGAGAGGTGGACAATGAATAAGGATGACAGAAGAATTATTGGTGCCTTTGAGCTGTGGTGTTGGAGAAGAGTGCTGAACATTCCATGGATGGCCAAGAGAGCAAACAGATATGTTTTGCAGAGGGTGTAGCCAGAGTGCTCTTTGGAGGTAGATGATAAAGATTCATTTCAGATATTTGGGGCATGTTTCTAGGAGAGGTTATTCTTTGAAGAGGGATATAATGTTTGGAAAGGCAGAAAGGCAGCAAAAGAGAGGAAGACCCTTAACCAGATGGGTTGACATAGTGATGACAGTAAAGTGTGTCAGAGATTGTGAGGATGGCATGGAATAGGACAGGTACAGACCTGCATTTATAGGGTCGCTATGCGTTGTACTAGACTTGATGATGGCACCTAATAACAACATAATACAAATCAAGAGAGGGTGCATCTTGGGATAAAAGACATCATGTGTGGAAAGGCAGAGGGATCAGCAAGAGAGAGGAAGACTCTCAATAAGATGGAGCAATACAGTTTTATTGCAACAATGGGCTCCAGCACAGCGAAGCTGGTGAGCATGGCACAGGACAGGGCCAAGTTCTGACCTGTTGTTCAAAGGACCACTCTGAGCCATAACAGACATGTGCAAGCCCCAGATGGCCAAGCCGTTGCTACTGTTCTAACTGCCCAGGGTCTGTTTCTTGGGAAAGTGCCCTGAGACATGATTCCCAGCAGTTCAGCTGCCCCTAACAATTTATTCCCAGGAATGCACTTTGAGGCCCAAGGGAGTCCTGGATTTATCCACTGACCAAGATTAGGGGTGAATTTTAAGCAAGCCATCTGTTGTGCCCTATCCGACTAGGAAGAGGGCCTAGACGCTACACTAGGCATATAAGTGGGACGTGGCCAGGCTGATGGCTTGGTTGTCATCAGGCACAGTGGGAACCAGGCTCCTTAGTTCAAGGATTCTCTGGCCCTTGCAGTTTAAATGGTTCTCATCTTAATCCTAATTTTTAAAAAAGAAAACCTCCTTTTTCCCAGCTGTAAACACAAACTCTTTCTCTGCAGCAGAAACTTAAAAGCGAAAGTTCCACAGAATTAGGTTTTTGTGTTTTTTTAAAGAAGAAGGTCTCTCCAGTGAGGGTCCAAGAGAGGAAGAATTCCAACACAATGAGTTGGCAGTGACTGTAACAAGGGGCTCGAGGGTCTGAGAGATGGTGAGGAAGGCGCGGGAATGTGCCGTACAGGTCTGCTGCTTATCGGGTTGCCGTGAGTCGAGTCGATGGCAGCTGCTGATGTGTTTTCGGGGTTTGCAAGATGGTCTCCCTTTGTGGGAAGCTGTGTTTGTGAAATCTTGGTGCTCAATTTCTCTCCAGGCACTGACTTCCTTTCTGCTTGGTTTTAGCAGGTCAAGGGTCACGCGGACACCCACAGGTGTTCCCAGGCAGCAGGGATAGTGAATAAAACTCACAGGGCAGAAAACCTGTAAGCGTGAAGTTGGCTGCAGATGGAGGGACAGAGCTGGGTGTCCTGTGCAAGGTAATGAGGCCAGTGACAAGAATCAAATGCACTCAGATGAGAAAAGCTGAGTGTACTCAGACGCAACTGTATATGTGTTTTTTTCCAATAAATACCTATCACTTATAAAATGACTTATAAAAACATGGACTGCAAAGATACAGTAAAATCTATGAAAGCTGAAACCTGTGTAAGGTAGAAATTTGTTAGAGAAGGAAAATGAAAGTATTTTCCACTAATAGGGAGCTTGGGCCAGGAGACAGTCGTTAGGACAGAGCACGGAAACACTGCATGGTTCAAAATTGGGAAGGTTGTGTAACAGGCATGTGTCTACCTCCACACCTTTTCAATTTATATGCAGAACAGATCACCCGAGAGGCTGGGCTGTATGAGGAAGAATGTGGCATTAGGTTTGGAGGAAAACTCATCAACCTGCATTATACAGATGACACTACCTTGCTTGCTGAAACTGAGAAGGACCTGAAATGTTTGCTGCAGATGGTCAAGGACTGCAGCCTTCAATATGGACTGAAGCTCAAACACCAAGAAAACAAAGATTCTCACCATGGGGCCAATTGACAGCATCATGATGGATGGAAGAGAGATTGAGATTGTTAACAGCTTTAGTTTGCTTGGCTCCACAATCAATACTCTTGGTACCAGCAGCTGGGAAATCAAAAGATGCATTGGGAAAGTCTGTGGCCAGGGACCTTCCCAGGGTACTGAGGAGCAACGATGACAGCGTGGAGACTAAGGTGCTCCTGATCCAGGCCATAGTCTTTGCAGTTGTGTGCTATGTGTCAGAAACCTGGACAATGACTAGGATGATAGAAAGAGAACTGATGCCTTTGAGCTGTGGTGCTGGAGAAGAGTGTTGAATATACTGTGGACTGCTAGGAGAACAGATTCATCCTAGAGAGGGTGAAACCAGGCTGCTCCTTGGACACAAGGATTCTGAGGCTTCATCTGACATATTTTGGGCATGTTGCAAGGAGGAACCAGTCCTTGGAGAAGGATGTCATGCTTGGAATTGTGGAGGGATGGGGAAAGAGAGGGAGACCACTGATGAGATGGATTGATATAGTGACTGGGGTAATGAGGGTAGGTGTGTCAGAGACAGTAAGGTTGGCACAGGGTAGAGCAGGGTTTCAGGGCTATTGTACACAGTGTTGCTATGAGCTGCAAGCGACTCAAAGGCACTTAACAAGAAGGAGTAAAGAAGCTCTGGTGACCTAGTGGTAGGAGGATTTATCGCAAAGGCACACAGGATGGGCAGTCTCCTTCCATGCCATTGACTGCCTCTGAAAGCCTGCTAGAGGGTCAGCTATGGGCCAGTTCTGACCTGACAGCACACAATAGGGTGCAGGCGCTAATGGGGAAGGCGCTCGGGTGGCACTCTGTAGGGAGCCGTGATGCTAACCAAGCCCTAGGTGCCTTTTTGGCAGTTGGAATCTACCAGCTGCTCCACAGGGCACAGAAGAGCAATGTCTTCCTGTGTGACGTTAACCTTGGAAACCCAATGGAGCGTCAGCTACGAGCAGGTTCTAACTCGATAGCAACGAGGTGATTCCATACCTGAAGACTGGCTTAGTGGGTAAGGAATTGTGCTGCCAACCCAAAGGCAAACAGTTTGACTCTACCAGTCATTCCTCAGGAGGAAGAGAGGCAATCTCATCCCATTCGCTTTACAGCTTCTGAAATCCTGCTGGAAGATCAGCCGAGTCAGTTCTACCTCAACATCAATGGAAGAATAAAGAATGAGCTAAAGTGGTGGAACTGCAGCCTGTCAAAGGCTAGAAATTTTAAGACCCTGAAAAAGCAGGGCAGACGCTCCAGTTCTGGCTCCTATGAGTTGTACTTAACAAGCCAATCAGGGTGCTGCCGGCGTTAGGATGTCAGGGAGGGGACCAGAAGCAGGGATATTGTTAGATGTCAACAAGTCGTGTATGACTCACAGTGACCCGGTCAACAGACCAACAGATGTTCACCTTATCCTATCCTATCCTATCCTATCCTATCCTATCCTATCCTATCCTATCCTATCCTATCCTATCCTATCCTATCCT
>NW_006399901.1:6095851-6098459 GCF_000299155.1 Elephantulus edwardii | reverse complement strand
TATCCTATCCTATCCTATCCTATCCTATCCTATCCTATCCTATCCTATCCTATCCTATCCTATCCTATCCTGTGCCATCCTCAACATCTCTGACATACGTCAGCCCACTGCTGCAGTCACTGCTGAGGGTGACTTCCTTTCACTGACCTTGGTCCATCTGTTGAACGTCTTTCTTTCACTGACCTTTCATCTTTCTAGGGATGATGTCCTTTTCAAGGAATAGCCTCCAAGACATAGCTATTTGTTTTTGTGGCAGTCCATGGGACATTCAGTACTCTTCTTCAGAGCTACAGCTCAAAGGCGTCGATTCTTTGTCTGTCATCCTTATTCATAGTCCAGCTCTCAGATTAATAATAGCAAGTGACTGGAAAAGGCCGTGGCCTGAATCAGCCTCGTCTTCAAACTGACATCATTGCTCCTCAGTACTTTACAGTAAACTTTCCCAATGCAATATGTCTTTTCATTTCTTGCCTGCTGGTGCCAAGGGTGTGAATTACGGAATTGATGATGAAATCATTGACGTCAATATTTTCTCCACCTATTTTGATGTTGCTTACCGGTCCAGTGGTGAGGACTTTTATCTTCTTGAAGTTGAGATGTACAGCACTCATTTACGTCAGCTTCCTTTGCAATGCGTCACTTCTTAAAACAGCAATGGAAGAATATATGACTGTCAGTGAGTAGTAACCCCTGTTAGGGAGGCTGTGGTTGCTGATTTCTAGCTGAGGCAACTCTGAGCCCTGGTAAGTGACAGGGTTTGAACCATGACCCTTAAAATCCACATGTGTGGCGATCCTCATGATCTAATTATTCCAACACTTGTTAAGAGGATCAAGGGTGGAATATAACACTCTTCAGAGGCACACGGTTTGAATCCACCAGCTGCTCCATGGGAGGAGGATGGGCAATCTCCTCCCATATGATTAGCTGCCTTTGTGAACACCTGCTGGAGGGTCAGCAATGGCTCGGTCCCGACTTGACAGCACACAGCTGCCATCACCACTGGTGCAGTCGCAGTCCATGGGCAGCTGTGCTATTCCTAAGGCCACACCCCGCTGGCTGTTTGACGCCACCAGTGGATCTGAAGGAGAAAGATTAGTCTCCTCTGGGGTGAGTCACAGCCTCAGAAATCCAGCAGCAGGACACTATGAACCAGATCTGACTTGCTGGTAACAAGCAGAGTGGTAGACAATCCTCCAGTAGAACAATCCATCCTTTGTTGGGCATACTTGGAGAAATCCTAGAGAAAAAGTGAGCCACGAGGAGACTCTCAGTACCACCAAGAAAGAACTGCCGGGAGTGGAGTTCTTCCTTTTGGATCCAGATCCCAGTGCTGGGAAGATCCTTGCTACTATGGAAGGTCAGACCCATGGAAATCTAGAAATACGAGGCTTACGGCTGCTGAGGGGACAAGGACCTTCCTCCAGAACCAAGAGGGAGGGAGAGAGGCTCACCTAAAGCAAGCATCCTGAATTTGGACTCCCAGCCTCCTACACCGTAAGAGAAGAAATTTATGTTTGTTAAAGCTACTTGTGCTGTTACTAGTACTAGCAGAGCTAGGTACTCAAACAGTGACTGCTTGGTGGGCTTCTCCAGGCTGCCATCTTTTTTTTTTTTTAAATAATTATAATGAACATTTACAGAAAATTTGGATTTCCATTCATTCATTGCTGCACTTCTCTCCCCGCCCAGCCCTCTCTCCCCACCCCCCAGTTTGCTCCTCTCTTTCAAAAGTAAAAGACAGACTCCCTCCCTGGTACACAATCCCCCCGCACCCTTCCCACCGCCCCAAGTACATTCCACTATGCAACCTTAATTGTGGACTCTTGTGATAACCATAATACCCTATCATACATCGCTTTCAAATTATTCTCTCCCTCATCTCTTTCAATGCAGTATACACAATTTATCCAGTTTTTCTCAGTTTTACCCCCACCCTGATATCAGTCCCATTTTACAGCAGTGGCACGATGCAATATTTTTCCTTTTGCGACTGAGATATTTCACTCAGCATAATGTCCTCCAGGCTCACCCATTTTGAATAATACTGAATGAGTTCCTTGTTTTTCAATGCAGCATAGTATTCCATTGTGTGACTATACCACAGCTTCTCTACCCATTCGTTTGTTGATGGGCCAGGCTACCATCTTGATGGAGGTCTACTGCCATATCTTTTCTTCCATGGTACTGGTTGACAAAAAGGCTGGCATGTGAGTGCTTCAAAGGCACCTACTAGAAATTCAAGCTGGATTCAGAAGAGGCTACAGCAGCTATATCACTGCTGATGTCAGATGGATGGTAGCTGACAGCAGAGAATACTAGATGTTTACCTGTTTTATTGACTATGAAAAGGCATTAGACTGTGTGGATCATAAAAACACTACAGCTAATACTGGAAAGAATGGGAGTCCCAGAACACTTGATTATGCTCTTGCAAAACCTATACCTAGACCAAGAAGCTATTGTACAAACAGAGCAAGGGAACATGGCACGATTTAAAATCAAGAAAGATGTGTGTCTGTTAGGGCTGTATCCAGGGTACTGAAGAGCAATGGTGTCACTCTGGAGACTAAGGTGTGTCTGATACAGGCCATGGTCTTTGCAATCA
>NW_006399901.1:6038366-6095751 GCF_000299155.1 Elephantulus edwardii | reverse complement strand
AAGAGTATTGAATATACCATGGACTGCCAAGAAAACAAACAGATTCACCCTGGAGAGGGTTAAACCAGGCTGCTCCTTGGAGGCAAGGATTCTGGGGCTTTGTCTGACATACTTTGGACATGTTGTAAGGAAGGATCGGTCCTTGGAGAGGGACATCATGCTTGGGAGGGTGGAGGGACGGTGCAAGAGGGGAAAACCCTCTATGAGGTGGATTGATTCAGTGACTGGAGTAATCGGGATGGGTGTGTCAGAGGCTGTCCGATTGGCACAAGACAGAGCAGGGTTTAAGGCTGTTGTACACAGGATCGCTAGGAGTTGCAAGTGAATTGACGGCACATAACAACAACAACAACAACAACAACATGCTGAATGGTTAATTTAAAAAGCTGGAGTATATGAAGAAGCATCAGGATCAGAGAAACACTCAAAACCATCCTGTGTTATGTGGGTAACACAACCTTGCTTATAGAAAAAGACTTGAAGCACTTACTGCAGAAGATCAAAGACTACAGCTTTCAATAAGGGTTCCACCGCAACACCTAGAAAACAAAAATTCTTCTCACTTGACCAATAGGTACCATCGTGATAGATGGTGCAAAGATTGAAGCTGTCAATAATGTCATCTTATTTGGAGCCACAATCAACACTAATGGTAACAATCAAGAAATCAAAAGAGCCCGTCCCATAATCCTATTTCTTTTGGTCATCTTCCCTGTTCCCGTGAAATCACAGGCACAAAGGTCAAGCTATGCAGCTCAACCCTGAGCACAGGAGGTGCTAACCCAGGACCAAAAGGAAATTGTTCTAGTTTCTTAATGCAAAATGCAAGTCGGTATATTCTTTTCCAGAAGGAACCCACCGCAGACAAACTGGACTGCCTGCTACAGAACAAAGTACAGAAAGAGCCAATGGGAAGAAATTCAACAGAAAAGAACCTGCTGTGCAGTCAAATTCCAGAGGGTCCTCACTGGTGCATCTCTTGATACAATGGCTGAGAGGAACCAAAAGCCTGGAGTTAGAAAGGCTAAGTGAGGACAGGCTCTCAGGAACAAGGAAGAAAAAAAGGCTAAACAAGCACCTAAAAGAGAGCAATGTCTACTACTGAAGTTCCCACAAAAGCAACACCAACACACGAAGCTGTGAAGCCTGTGAAAGTTTTTGCTTCCTAAGTTGGTGAAAAATGCTAAGTTGGCAGATGAGACTTAAAGATTCATTTTAAAAAACCAACCCAAAACCCCTCAAAAGACATTTTGCTTTGGGAAAATCGGCCATCAATGACCTCTCCAAAGTGCTAAAGAGAAACATTATCAGTTTAAATACTAAATAAAGTGTGCCTATTCCAAGCAATGGTTCCACATTAGAAATGTGAATATTGGACAAGAACTAAGGATGACCGGATAATCATCATGCCCTTGAGTTGTGGTGCTGGAGAAGAGTGCTGAATGAACAGCTAAGAGAACACACATATTTGTCTCGGGAAGTGCAGTCAGGGGTGCTCTGTAGAGGGTGACACTTCATCTCACAGACTCTGGGCATACTGTCAGGACTGGGTCATTCCTTGGCAAAGGACATCACGCTGAGAGAGGTGGAGGGTCAGAGAAAGAGAGGAACTGATACAGTGACTGAACAATGATCAAAACATATCAGAAATGGTGAGGATGGCACAACATAGGGCAGGGTTCAGACTGGATGTTCACAGGGTCACTATTGGGACCAAACAAGTACAAACCATTTGTGCCCCCAGGGACCTTTCAGGGAGACTGTGGGTGCCTGTTATATTCTCTCTTGCACCCATGTTCCCCCATCAGAAGCCTGCATCTTCTTTAATCACTGGGGCTCAGCCTTGAGCCAGCCAGGCAGGCCCCCAGCCAGGAAGAACCCCTTTTTTGCATAAAAAGCAGAACACAGTCATCAGGTGCTGAAGTACAAATTTTAATAAAGCGTTTGAGCCTGTCCTAATCCATAACTTAGCTACAAAGATGAAAAACAAACCCCATCAAACCACAAACAAAGAAAAAATCCAAACCATCACAACTTTAGAGCCATCAAGGTGTCAAATACTTCATCATAATTTGAACATCAGCTGTGAAAGTACAGATTAGTGTTTCAGATAGTGCAATATTTCCAAATGATGACGAATCTGAATGCAATGATGAACTACCCCTCCTCACAATAAAAAAAAAAAAAAAAGAGAGAGAGAGGAAAAAAAAAGAAAGAAAAAGCATGGATATTGGTGTTTATGGACCCTTCTCTCCCCAGGCCGCCAGTGGTTCTGATGATCAGGTAATAAAATCTAGATGGGATCTTCTTTATTTTGTTGAAGGCCCTAGCACAGGATTACAACCTGCCCAGTGCACAGCCCTGGTCAGGAGACGTCCTCAAAGGAATCGAGTGTTTCAAGTCCATGGAAATCAGCGGTTACAGACAAATCTTAAATAAGAAAAATAAAAAAGGCGCCATCTTGAAATTTCTTGGAGTTTTCTCATCAGAATATAACACACACTCTGTCCTGTGGAATCCAGGAGCCCTAGCCAGTTGTGACTCCGGCCTGCGGGACACTAGTCCTCATTCAGCTGCCATGCTCTGGGGAGAGCTGAGGGTGGGTCTGGCCTGCTCTGGTGCCAACATGGTTGTTCTTGCTAGAAGGCGTTTTGCTGCTGTGGAGCCAAGCTGCAAGCCCAAGACGACTCCAGACCACCAGGCCAGGCAATCCTGGCTTTTAATCGGATTCATCTTGGTGGAGGGGGATTCAAAAGGAGCACGATGAGGTGGAAGAGGGTGGATGGCTGTCAACCTAGACTGCACATGGTCTTGGCCTCAATGGCCTGCGTCTAGGATACAATCCCGGTGATAAAGGGAAAGGCTGAGGGCAGAGAATAGTGGGCTGAAGAGTCAGCCAAGTGGAAAAGGAAAACTAGCCCCGAGGATGCATGAGTTTCCTCGGCCACATGGGCCTACGTCAGTGCAAAGGACTCTGGGATTCCCTGTGCTAAGGAGATGGCGGCCGATCTGAGCCTCTTGGGATTGTACAACTTTGGGGTGATGGGCCGTGGTACCTCGGGTTAGTGTCTGCCTCTTTTTTGGGTAGGAGCAGGAAACGCTGTGTGCCCTTGGAACCGGCAGACTTTGGGAAATAGTCTGGAAATGGGCATGCCTCTGAAGGGCTAGTGCTGTTTTTCCCTACCAAACCCAGTTAATGCATAAGAAGTGGAGCAGAGCCAGGGAACGCGAGGCAGCCCGGCCTGTTGAGCATGAAGACAGGCCTGCGTTGCTGAGCTGAGGTCTGACCAGCAGGCCTATTGGCCACCCAGTAGCGGGTGGTGCAGGGGGCCTGGCTCCTGGACAGGCTGCCGTGGACAGAGTGTAGGCAGAGGCTTGGTCAGGTGCATAGAGGCTTGGCTAGGCCTTACCTGAGTAAAACAGCTTCGGAAACGGAAGGCGCTTCTTCTGAGTAGTGGGCTTTGTGCATTCAGGCCCATGGTTCTGGATCCTGGGGGCTGGGGTGGGGTGTGTACCAGGACTTTTTTGTGCACAGCTCATTCACCACGTTAAGCAAAGAAACAGTCACCAGAAGGCCACATCCTCACTAAGAGAAGCCCCTCTGTGCTCCCCAGGACCTGGGCTCTGGCCCGGGAAGCCAGGAGGAAAGGACCAGCGTGGGCAGAATCTGGGTTTATTTCCCACACGCCGTGCTCCCCAGTACCGCCGGGGGAGTACTGTATCTGGTTGTTGTGTATGTCTCAAAGTCTCCAGGCTGCAGGGGCGGCTCATGGCTATAGAGAGGGCCCGGGGCATGTCTCCTGGCCCACAGGCTGTGCTCCAGAGGGCCCTGGAGTCCTGGAGGCGGTGGACAGGGTGGGCGGCTCCTAGGACAGCTCGAAGCCCGTGTTCATGCTGATGGCGTAGCGCAGCTTCTCCCGCAGGACGCTCTTCTTGCTGTAGTTGGGCAGCTTGAGCAGATTGAAGCAGGTGGATGAGGTGGGCAGGCGGCCCCCTGGCTCGCGCTTGCGGATGGTGAAGAAGCCTCGGAGGACGCTACCCAGAGTGTCCCCAGTGTCCTGCAAGCACACAGCACGCAGGGTTGGGGCATCTGGCTGGTCCCTGGGGGGTGGGGAGGTGCAGAGTGGGTGCACCACACTGAGTCCAGGGTCAGCCTGCAATCTCAGGACCATTGGCTCTACGAGCTGCACACCTGCCTTCTCAGCACCAGACCCCACCTGCGACTTGAACCCTGTCCCCAGTGAGCTTTCTGAAGTAGCTCTTCTGCTCAGGAGCTGATTGCAGGTTAAATGATTCTTAAAGGCCAAGAGAGTGTGAAAATACATTATACACACCACAACAAGATAAACAACCCAATCACAAAATCAGCCCAGGATATGAACAGACACTTTACCAAAGAAGACATTCAGATAGTGAACAAACACATGAAGAAATGTTCAAAATTCCTAGCTTGAAGAGAAAAATACATTATACAGCTAACAGTTCTGAGCACAGCCTCTATCTCCCTCCTGCTTTCCCCTCCTAAGTGAGGATGCTGAGGACAGTCTCATGTTACCACAGGGCCTCTGTGACACTGTGGAAGGCGCTATACCCAGAAGGCATTGGCTTTTCATGGAGAGACAGGACACAGTTACAAGGGCAGCTGTTTGCTGAGAGCCCCTGTGAGTTAAGCAGGTAACAGAGAGTGACAGCTCCTAAGCTGCCCATGCTCCTTTTACAGACGAAGACCTGGACTTTCCCAGGATGCAGCACTGCCAGCGGATAGAGGAGGTTGCATGCACAACTTCCCCTGACACCTGAGCCCTTGTTTCTTCCCTCTAACATCTGGAGCCCTGGGCAGAGTAACAGCACCTCCTAGAGGAGGTTAAGAAAAAGGGCATTTGGACATTGGGCCTACCTTCCCCAGTCAGTGGGATCTGCTGAGGGCGGCTGGCTCTCCCTTGCTGGGATGTAGACTGGGTGAAGGCCCAACATGGTGGACGCCACAGACACCCACCCACCAAGAAGTGGTCAGAGAACATTGGCTGAGAGGCTGCCTTGTCCCCAGGAGTGGTACCTGATCATCCGAGACTTCTACACAGCGGATGGAGAAAGGAGGCTTGAGGTAGGCGAAGCCCAGCAATGGGGGCCTGGAGCAGCTGGTCACAAACTGCAACACAAGGTGGGCTCAGCTGGGACAGAGTGGGCCCTGGATGGAGCGCTGTGCTCCATGGTTCTCTCCCCCTTCTGTCACTGCCACGTGACAGAGAAGTGTCCCCAGCCCACCATCGGGGACAAAGTTCCCATCTTTCCTGGGGGGACTAAGATACACTACATTCTCACCACTGGCACTGAGGTTTCTGGATGTATCTCCACAGGCATGCATGCACGCACACATGTCCTCATACACAGGGCGCAGTGAGCAATGAAAATACCTTCAAAAACATGGCTCTCTCCTCTGGTGTGAAGTCCGAGCCCAGGATATCCCACAGCCAGATGATGACTCTGTGACTTCCGTGAAACCCGCCATAGTACACTGTGTGCTTCCTGCAGGTGACCAGACAATGGGGCCAGTTTAGACCAGCAGGCCCCACTACCACCACCTTCTCTTTCAAGTCACATGCCCCACACTTGAATAACTCCGGCATGTCTGGCTGGAGAGTTCGAGAGCAGAAACTACTCATGGGGCTGGATGCTTCCAGGGCCCCGCTGTTGTTTTGTACTGTTGAGTCAGATCCAACCCACACACAGTAGGTTTTCAAAGGCTGAAAACCACATGGGAGGAGACTGCCCATCTTTTCCCCCACAGAGCAGCTGGTGGGTTCGAACAGCATGCCTTTGAGTTGGCAGTGCAGCTCCTTACCACTAGGCCACCAGAGCTCTAGGGGCTTAGTAGCCCCCACTTGCTGCCATTTCTCAATAAAGTGGTTAGATTTTTTTTTCCCCCCAAGGGGGAGTGGGAAGAGGTATAGAAGGGAAGATGTGCTTCTGAAAAAATCGCCCCAAAAGAATCCAGCACAGGGAAGCAGCTGGCTATCCAGGAGATCAGAGAATCTCCTCCACTTCCCACTCCCAGCCTGCCTCTTACTTCAAGTCTTCCAGATCGATCTCGGCATTGTCCCCCGAGATGAGTCGCTGCAGTTCGGGCGTGGAGAACATCCGGATCCACTCGGGCTTGATGATGGAGCGGAAGCCGCTGATGAGGGCGGCTGTCTGGTTTTTGATCTGAGTGTGCATCCGGAAATGTGCCATCAGGTGGATGTAGCTGATCCTGTTGCCATCGAGGCCGAGAGAACAGCAGGAATGAGCTGGGTAGAGTGGTGCTCAGTGAGAGGAAAGAGGACCCATGAGAAGACCCCAAACCAGTCCCAGGGCACTTCACCAGAACCATGACAACATCAGCAACACTGTGTGCATCCCAGGGCATCCCCCAGTCCCCGTGACATCACAGAGACTCCACTATGCCCAGGATCAAGACGGGCTTCTCCATGTGACAGACTGCAAAGTGTACTTTGACATTTCCTCAAATTTCACCCTTTCTGACACAGGGCAATTCATATATAGCTCAGGCCCCTTGGCACCCTTCAAGTGGAGAGAAACCATTCTGAGTGGCAACCTCAGTTTAAATCTTGTCAAGACTAACAGTGTGCAGCCAGGAAAAGGCAGCTCTGTGCAACATGTTTAAGCTCAGCTGAGAGGTGGGGGCCCACGTGTGACCCTTCCAGGCAGAGGGTCTTTAGAGTCTGTTTTTCTGAACACAATGGAACTATCAGCGTGTGTATAACACAGGTCTTCTGAACAGGTTAAATACACTTCTATGGTCTTGCCAGCACTTTTTTTGCTTAGCAAACCGTTGACTCAGACCTGGAAGAACTGAGTCCAGACTGGTTACAATGCTCACGTATTGCAACTCAAAGTAGAGGTGTACGCAAGCACAAAGCTTAGACTCAAGCCACAGACCCTGAAGAAAATCCTAATTGTTCTTTAATTATTACATCTTCTAGCAGCAAAGGTGTGGCACATACATATGGGTTCTGTTATCACTGTTCTTTTCATTCACTCTTTGAAGCAGGTGTTGTTGTTAGGTGCCATCAAGTCCGACTCCCTCCTCATCTGACTTCCTTGAGCCCACTGCTGCAGCCACAACGTCAATCTATCTCGTCGAGGGTCTTTCTCTCTTTGCGCGGACTCTCCACCTTTCCAAGCATGATGTCCCACTCCAAGGAATAACCTCTTTTAGAAACATACCCAAAGTATGTGAGATGAAGCTTTGCCATCCCCGCCTCCAAGAAGCGCGCTGGCTACAGTTCCCCCAAGACTATCTATTTGTTCTTCTGGCAGTTGTGGGACATTCAGTACTCTTCTCCCACATTAAAACTCAATTTTTCTTCTGTCATCATTTCATTGTCATTGCTTTTTACCAAGAGTGAGCAAGGGTGCTAAGGGTTTTTCCTTTTAACATCCAGGAAGCCTGAGGCCAGGTATCAGCCTTAGAGAGGGCATGGTGTGTCACCACACCAGAAAGCCCCGCCATTATACTGAAGGTTCATGCTAAGAACATACACGCTTTTGCGTTAATGGAGTTTTCACAGGTACATGTCAAGGTAGAAGAGGCATTTCATCCGGGAACACAGCCTACGCTGGCCTACCTCCAGCAGCTGTTACACACACACAGCTCCTGCCACCACCTCTGATCAGAACGTCTGCTGAGACCTGGCCTCTCTGGGAGTGGCAGGCTCTGTGACATGTCATAGACCTGGTAGTAGTAAACCCATTTACTAGCCACTCCAAGCGAGCCAGACATCACAGATAGCATTCTACATGTGCCACCTCTTGGGGAATCCCTGGCACGGGCTCACGAATGGGCTCAGAGCGGCCACAGGTTGTACTGGGGCAGGACCAGGGCTCATACTATGCCCTGATGCAGGTAAGATTCAGCCCTCGCATTCTTCAGGCCTGTTTTCAGGAGGAGCCAGGCCCCGGAGAAGGATCATTGTGCTTGGAAAAGCAGAGGACCCATGGAAAGGGGGAGGAACCTCAATGAGATGGACTGACACAGGGACCATAACACGGGCATGAGGGTAACAGAGATTGTGAGGACGGCACAGGATCGGCAGGGTGCTGTTCTGCTCTGCACAGCGTTGTTACAAGTCAGTGAGATGGCACCTAGCAACAAAACAATAACTCTGACAACAGTGTATGATCCCTGTCCCTTTGAACCTTCTAGGTTTTCAAACACATGACCAGGCCAAGGGACAAGGCCTACACATTTCCAACATAGTGAGAACAGCATCTCTCCTGACTATTCTTGTCTAAGAATGTAAGACTCCCACGAATGCAGACGGACTGGGCTGCTGGGCCTGGAGGGACCACGGTGCTTGAGGACAGCAGGCTGCAAGCATGGCTGGCTCAAACGACTTCCCTGGTGGTACTGATTTCTCACTTGCCATTAAAGGGTGATGCTCAGGTGACAGTTCAAGTGCTTAGCTGGGCCGGAAGGCAGGCAGACAGATAGAGTGAGAAAAAGGCCTGTACCTACTCCTCTGCTGGGCTCAGCCATGTTAATCAGGTAAGAAGAGGGCTTAGCGGACAGTGCATTGAAGGGTGTTGACTCTAGAACTGGAAAAGGGTGACGTTTAAACAGGTTCCTGAAAGCCTGTTATCTGTGGCGACAGCTGCCAGGCCTCAGAGTCTCCTCCATGCCCGTGTCGAAGCACCTGGCCTGCGCCTCCCCACCACCCACTCCTCCAGGCGGTCTTCAGGCCAGCAATGCCCCCTAGGCTAGGGGATAGCGTGCCCAGCCAGTTCCATTCAGAGCCATCGTTAAATGCCTCAGGAGACCGAGTTGCCTCTGACCTTCGAAGTGCTATCGTCAAGAAAAAAATCGTCAATTCTTCTTTTGCAAATCGTATTTAATGCAATTTCGGCCTATGAGCTCTAGCTGGAAAATTCCATTATGATATTTATGGTCTCTTTTGACTTCAATCCGTCTTAATAAATCTCCCACGGAAGCCCCAAGAACCAGAGTAGAGTCGTCACAAATGGTGACCTTAAAAATCTAATTGCTGTACTCACTTATTTTCATTTGTAACAGGAATGGTCTTCCCTCCAGGAACCAGTTCGTGGCAAACAAGCTGGAGAAGAAGGGGAGTAAATTATACAGAGACAGCTAATGGGGGGAAAACAGAGATGGTTCCCACAGACCAGGGAGCCTGACACAGACAAACAGCCCCCAGAATGACAGAATGCACAC
This sequence comes from Elephantulus edwardii, assembly GCF_000299155.1. NCBI lineage: Eukaryota > Metazoa > Chordata > Mammalia > Macroscelidea > Macroscelididae > Elephantulus > Elephantulus edwardii. Next base: position 6,086,519 of record NW_006399901.1, on the reverse strand, counting down.
GCTCTCCACAAAAGTCAGGTTTAAAGATCACAAGGCAGACAACAGTGAAAGCTTCTCCTCTCAGGATCCTTGTTCAGACATGTGTGTGAAGGCTATCGGCTCTCACTAAAGGGAAGTACGAATGTTTCTATTAGGTTGTTGTTGCTGTGTGCTGTTGAGTCGGAACCAGTTCACAGCTGACCCTCCAGTGGGTTTTTTCAGAGGCAATAAACTGTTTGGAAGATTGCTCTTCCTTCTTCCACAAAGTAGCTGGTAGATTTGAACCTCATACGTTTGTGATAGCAGTGTAGCTTCTTACCACTAGGCCACCACAGCTTCCTAGAGTAGGATGAGGAAAGGGGTTTCAGACATCCCCACACTGGATGGCACAAAGGACAGTGAAGCCTTGTCTCACACACTTTGGGCATGCTGCTAGGAGAGGATATTCCTTGGACAGGGACACGATGTTTGGAAAGGTGGAGGACTGGCGAAAGACAGGACGCCCTTCAATGGGCTCTGGCCTGACACAGTGACTGCTGTAACGGGCTTACGTGTGTGAGATGGTGAGATGGCACACGGTTCAGACCTGCTGGCCACAGGGTTGCTAGGAGTAGCATTCGACTTACCTCACCTGACAATGATAAACCTCCACCGCACTGGAGCACTGTAAGGCTGCTAACAGAGACGGTGGGGAAAGTGTTAAGAACTGTGTTACAGTATGTACTTTGTGGTACTACTTGGGGGAAAAAGAAACTATACACATGCCCTGAGGGGAGTCATCTAGAAGGACAGGAGCAGCATATGAACAGGGCACTGGCACTCCAAGGGATTTTCATTTATGCCTGTTATGTTCTTACGGCTGAATTCTCACTGAGAACTTGCAATATTCTGATGATGTTGTTGTTAGGTGCCGTCGGAATATGACTCATAGCGACCCTATGAACCGCCGACTTGAGTATTTCCTCCCTAAAATGTCCATCAGGAAGAAAGGTCAAGATCTGACTGAAGATTCACAGAAATGCTCTATAATGCCAACTGCTTTCCACTACAAGAGAGTTCTGTGGGCAAAGAGGATGGGGGGGGAGGGGTTTGACCTAAAAATCAAAGAATGTGTTGAAATGCAAGTTGGGTTGTTACATATAGTTTTAAAACAAAAGAAGAAGAAGAAGAAAAAGAGAGAGAGCATGCTTACAGCATGTGGTGCAGCAGAGTCTGACAGCCACAAACCCAGCCACATAAAAAAGATGAAAAACGAGTAAAAGGAAGCATACATTTAACGTCAATTTCACATGAGTTCTGGTAATACACTGCAGCTCTAAAGACAGGGAAAGGGAAAACAGCCCATCCCAGGGCGGTCAAGATGGAGGCAAGCTGAAGGTCTGCCAGCTGGAAGGGTCCCTGGGAGGCATCCAGCCACGTATTTCTCAAGAAGTCTTGTATATGAAATTATTCAGGGAGGGGCCCTCTGAGAGCTCGATTTTCTTTCTCTGAAAGAGCCTGTGGATAAAGGAGCTGGGAGACCTGAAAGTGAGACATCACCAAACCAGGGTTTGTCTCGAGGGCTCTCAACATCCCTGTACCTGGGCTCCACAGTCCCTCAGACGGGGGAGCAGGGCTCCAAGTCGGACACCCAACAGTGAGATGAGGACACTGTGGCTCCGGGAGTGACCCGCACCAAGGGGACATAGGTCACTGGAAGCTGGCTCTGCACTGGCAAGTTCATCTGAGGTCCCTCCGCTGGGACACGGCTGAGGGAGCGAGGACACCAGGGGGACAGGCTGACAGGGGCATTCTGGGAGAACGGCTTCTCAGGCTCTCTTGTTCCTGCTCTGCTCTGGGTGATGAGCTTGCAAATGTCAGGGTTCTGTGAGCAGCACTTCTCGGGGGGCTTCTTGTCCCTCTGCAAGTCCTAATTCCCCAAATTTGTGCCAACCTAATCCCCACCATGGTAACGAGAAGCACAAAGGGGAATTAGGGCTTCCACCAGGCAGCACCCTCAGACACTGGGCCTTTGCAAGGAGCTCCCTGGGGGGACGAGCGGGGAAAGGCCAGGTCACCCAGGAAGAAATGAGGTGCAAGGTGGAGGAGAGTCTTTGGGGAAGGAATGCATCTCTCGCAAGCAGTGGAGGGAAGGGAGAGGAGACGAGGCCTACCTGCCCCATCACATCTTCATCGTACGACAGCGTCAGGCCCAGGTCAGCGATGTCTCCGTCATAGCGCTGGGGCAACAGAGAAGAGGACATGCCGAGGCCGATGGTTGCTATATCCTTACAGAACTGTCACCTCCCCCACCTTGAGGCCTGCCTTGCCCACTGACCTTGATGGAGGTGAGGTTCTTATAGAACTCTGAGTCCAGAGACGGCAGCTCATCCACGGAGCTGTAGAAGACGCTATGGTGGTGGCCGAGCAGTTGGCTCAGGAAGAAGGAGGCAAAGGGCACGTCCACCACGATTCCCTGGGAGGGAAACCATAGCCTTGTGATGCCACCATCTGGGGCGCCATCTCTGTCACCTGACCTGGGAGGTCCAGGCTGCAGAGGCGGCACCTGAAGGTGCAACGGCAGTTCCAGGCCATGGCAGCTGTTTTCAGTTTGAAGGACAATCTCTCCTGATGATTGAACTCACAACTAAGTGTCCCCTGGGGACAGGACAGTGGGGTGGTGAAGGGCGTGGGTTCTGGAGCTCCAAGACCAGACCCAGGCCTGCAGGCCCAGTTTGGGGGGGCCCACTCCTAGTTTCTCGGGACTATTGTTGTTGAGTTGGAACAGACTCACAGCTGACTCTCTAGCAGATTTTTAAAGGCAGTAAAAATCACATGGGAGATGACCTTTTCTCCTCTTGTGGAGCAGCAAGTGGATTCAAACTGGGTGCCTTTGGGTTGACAACACTACTCCTCAGCACCAGGTGAGCAGAGAGGGATTCAGTCACCGTGGGTGATGTTTGAGCACAGCACCTGAGCCTGCCCAGCCCATGGTGTAATGGGCATGCGCAGAGACTGTCCAGTAGAACTGCAGGAGCAGGACACGTCGAGGCCACAGGGACAGGCCAGTCAGGCCAGCAAGTCTGAGGTCAGTGAGGCGGCCAGGGAGGCAGGCAGGGCCTTGTCGGCCTCACGAGAGCCTGGATTCCAGCCTGAGGGCTCTGAGGGGGGGAGTAGTGGGTTCACATTTCCCACAGGGAGTGAGGTAGGAGGGAGGGTGAACGGAGGCTGGGATGCAGCTGAAAAGCCGATGCAGGAGGAAGGGGAGCTGCCAACAGCCTGCATCAAAGCAGCGTCGAGGATGGAGAGGTGTGTGTGGACTCCAGAGATCTGGACCCTGTCACAAAGGGCCAGGTGCACAAACACGTGCGACTTCTTACTTGGGGCCCAATCCAAAGCACCTCAGCTGTTGACTCGACTCTTATAATCAACATTATGGTTGATTTATTTTATTTTATTTATTTTAATTTATGGGGAACGCAGGGCCTATGCTCTGGTAAAGGAGTCTGGTGGCATAGTGTGGCCAGCAGTCTGAATCCACCAGGTGCTCCGTGGGAGGAAGATGGGTGGTCTGCTCCTGGAAAAGGGCACAGTCTCAAGGAGGGCTGCATGAATCAGAAGTGACTCAATGGCACTAAGTATTGTTTGGGGGGGGTGCAGTGGGGTAAGTATAGTCTATTAACCAAGAGTTCGGCAGCTGGAACCCACCAGGCGACCAGGTGCCAGGACAGTGGGAGGTTTTCGTACATGTGACCTCACTTACCACGTATGACAACTCAACAGAATTGGTTCCACTTGACTGATAATGGAACAGGGGCCTTACAGCACACACCCAGTGAGCTAACCTCACCCGGCTGCCACAAGCCACGTGCCAAGGGCGGTGTGAGCTTGCAGGCCAATCCCCCGGCACTCTGGTGCCTTGTGAAACGTGTGGCTTAAAGAGAACAAAAAATGACATCAACTCCAAAACTTCTGGTCTCTGAGGACCTGGACCAAGCGCAGACTCAGCTGAGCCGCCTGGGGTCTGAATGCAGCCAAGGCTTAACTAGATGAGACCTGGGGTGGTAATTTCTCTGAGCCCCGGTTTCCTCGTTCTCCGGAACAGCAGTCCCATTGCAGGACTGCTGAGAGGGCCAAAAAGTGGACGGGTGGACGTGCCTAGGCTTTCTGTCCCAATGCCCTCTGCGCCTCTGTACCTAAACAATGAAATCTACACGATTTGGCTCCCATCACCTAAATGATCCTTTCATCATTTTGTTGTTCCTTTTAGTTAAGTGTCCCTCAGTGGCCTACCTCGTACACAGCTTTTCCCAGCATCTTGCCCACAAACTCGAAAAGCTGCAGGTAATTCTCATGGATGTAGGAGGTGGGCGAAGGGTACAGCCGCTCGTCCCCACTGGTTGTCTGGGGGAGAGAAGGGCAGGGAGGGGTTAGGCACCTTGCCTGTTAGCATCTTGCCTCTCATCTCGAGGCTGGCCACTGTCCACCCTGCTCCTTCAGTACCTTGAACAGATTGAGTGCTGGGTCGAACACCCTCTTGATGATCTCTTCCAGGAACTCTTTAAAGACCCCGTCCTGGTCAATGCCTGCCTCGTCTACCCCGAGGTCGTTGACGAACTTCACGCGGATCACGCCCTTCATGGCATGCTGGGAGAGCTGCCGAAGCTGCTCGTAGCCGTCCTGCAGGGGGGGCAGATGCAGCCCGTCAGGAACCCCCTACACGGGGCTCTCCGCCCTGTGACTGTGAAACATGCCAGATTGACGGGGGGGAAAAGCTTCTCAACTGCTTTTCAGAGAGAACTTGTTATGAGGAACGATGCACTTTAGGGATAGGGCTGGACAGCTCTCTCTGGAGAAGTGAGGCTGCCTGCAACAGCATGCAAAGCAGCAAGCCACAGCCTAGATAATGGGCGGGAGAAACGGGGAGATTTCTTTCCATCTCTTTAACCATTCCAAGGGGGAGATATGGGCAATCTCTTCCCGGTCTCATTCACAGCCACTGAAAACCCACTGGAGAGTCAGTTCTGACTCGACAGTACATTATAACTTTGAGCTCTAACAAGAGTTATCGTCCACATGGTAAAAAGACAGACAGAAAGAAGACATACACAACTACTCTGTAAAAACCAGACTTGGGAAGAATTATAAAGAGAAAATTAAAAGTAACTTCCTTCACCTCTGGTGCTTTCCCCAGACCCTGAAGGGCCGTGTGAGTTGCACTGAGGAACTCGAGGCAATGGGGAGCCACAGAGGGTCTACTGAGGGGATTGGGGTGGCTGGGCGTTGTCATAGAAACACCTTCCTGTTGACTGCAGGAGAGAAGGGTGGTGGGGGGGCAGGTAGGAAGCAGGGAGATGGGGCTGCAGAGCGAAGGGGGTCTAAGGAGGGCAAGGCCTTGTGACCACCCAGCCCTTCAGCCTGTGTCCCTCATCCTGAATGCCATGTGTGACCACCACACACGACTTCATGCTTCTTCTAGGAGATAGCATTGTTTGCTGGGTCCCTGGATTCTAATCTGTCACAGTCTCCCTGTCTCTTCCAGCAGTTGGAAGCTGACTGGCGACCGATGGTGTCACAGAGCAGGGATGATAAAACCAGGGCAGGGAACAGACCTGCTGTTTCCAGGGTGGCTAATGGTCATGGCTGACTTGAGGACACCTAACAACAACAACATGCCAGCTTTGGCTTGGGGATGGGTGGACAATTCTAGCATCTGCCTGCTTGTAGGGCTCACTACGTTCTGCTTCGCAACAGGTTCACTGAGTCGGCACTGACTCTGCGGCACACAATCACCACTTTAATGCAAATCCCCAGCAATGGGAAGCGTTGTGTGCTCAACCACCAGCCAATAGGTTAGGTGCGACAAAGGCCTGGTAACCTGCTCGTGAAAGCTCAGTCTTGAAGACTCTGTGGTTCTACCCGCACACACGGGTCATCATAACTGACGGAATTTACTAGATGGTACCACTACTACCACTTTAAAACATGGCAGTAGATGTGGTTGTACTCCTGCGGCTGATTTAAATGGTGACTGTGCAAGTCCTTTGTAGGTGGTTTGCATATGGCAGGTGCTTAAGGGATGTCTGGACCTCAATTAATCTTTACCTTTTTCTAGGAAGGTTGCAGTGAGAACACTGCCTTCGGGAAGGGAACGAAAGTCCTCTACATGCACTTTAAAGCACGGATGGAGAGAACAACGGCTTAGGGACGGAGACCGGGGGTCCAGGCTTGGCTCTGTCACTGACACCCAAGTGGGAAATGAACCTCTCAGTTCTGCCTTTTACAGGATGAGGAGACGTGGCTGACCTAGAGCATCCTTCTGGTTCTGAAAGAGTTCTGGCTCAAATTCACCTGTCCCTGTGTGGAGGGATCTTCTGTAGGACTTTAGAATAGCAACCAGACACTCGGTTCAAAATCTGGTCTTCCACAAAAGCCCAGGATTGCCAATAGGTCTACTCTTGGTCTTTTGATGCCCCCTTGTGTCCAAATAAGGCAAAGGCCTGTGGGCTCTTCAAGCCAGGTAACTGAGTAAGTGGCCCTGTCTCTTTCTAATTTAATACATCACCAGTCATGAGCTCTGGGGAGAGTCGAGAAGCAGAGAGGTTTTGTCTGAAATCTGACACCCTCTCCTGATGTCCCTGACCTCTGAGGGAGTCAGGGGACAGGGCACCAATTCATAGAAGCCACCCCCGTCGATGCCACCACAGCCTCTTCCAGTGTGTGCCGGCCTCAGCTGAATGGTTGGTAGGACAGGGGCTAGGAGAGTGGGGACTGAGAGACAAGGGAGGAATGTCTAGGCTCAACGAGGAATGTTCTAGAGAAGGAGATTCTAGAACACGACTGGGCTTTCCTTTCTTTCTGGTCAAAGCAGAGGCTGCACACTGATCAGTCACAGCAGTGTTTTGTAGAAGGCAAATGCTATCTGATTTTCACAGTCTACAAAATTTAAAGGGCCTGGGTGGCATAGTTAAGTAGTGTGTTGGGCTGCTAACCATTAGGCTGGTGGTTTGAGTCCACCAGGGCTTGGAGGGAGAAAGATGGACAATGTCCTCCCAGTACAGACTCTGTAACCCAACAGAGGGTCATGAGGAATTGAACTGAAGTGGTAACAGCAGGTCTGATATTGAGTTTACATAATTTCATTAGTTAAAAAGAAAAAGGATCTAAGAAATTCACCAAAACCCTGAGACTTGGCCTTTTCTCAAATAACTGGAGCGTAAATCTGCACCCAAGGGTGGGTGCTGCCCAGGTTTCCCAAGCCCAACACTGAGAAGGGGTGTGTCTGTTACCATTCATCAACTCACTCCGCATTCACGGACTGCCTTTCTTACATAGTTCCTTGGACCAAGCAGGCTGTTTCACGAAAACCAGGCAAGTGCAATGGAGGTAAAGATGACTGGATTGTATTTGTATAACATGTAAACAAAATATTTCCACATCAAGACATGCCCTGCCAGCCTGCCTCAACACCAGAGCCAAGGGGCCTCCGGACCTCTCTCCCCTCTCTTGAAGATCTCCAGGCACCAACTGCCCAGCTAGTCCGTGCTGCTGCTCCAGCCGATGTGGACGCTAATTGCACGTGGTCAGGAGAACAAACACCAGCTCTCCGGCAAGGTCCATGACAAACGTGGTGCAAACACAACAACAAGGAAAGGAAGCAAAGCTGTCTGCTATTTCTTTTTTTTTGCTATTTCTTGCTGGTGGTCAGTCACATGCTCTTCTGGAATCCTCTGACTGTCCAAAGCTACAGAATGCACTAACAAGGGGTGGTGGTAGAAGTGTGAAGAGTTTAAATGATACAAGGTCCTCCTGGGGATGGGGACGTGGGCTCAGTCACCAGCCCTGCCATGGCCAGGACCTGCGCAAACGTGTGGGCCGTGCGCTTGTACAAGCCTGGGGGCGGCTGTGGCACGCGCACTGCAGACATTACAGGCCCGTATGTTCATGGACAGTGAGCACATTCCAGCCGACTATAGTCAGGGTCAGATTTCAGCAAAGTCAACATACCAGCATGTGGACATAAGCGTGTTGAGAACAAGACAAATGAAATCCCCCCACAGGGTAACCTGGGTGCTGGACTGGTTAAGGTGGCCATCTGGCCTGAATCTCCTAAGTTCAGGTCTCCAAGGAGCACATGTCATGGCGCAGTCAAGCTCTGAGCTCCATGGCAGCTGTGCTCACAGGGAGTCGGGCAGGTCACTGCAGGGACACGCGCCTGCAGACATGAGATCAGTGCGTCAGTGGCACTAACATTTCTGTCACAGATGCTGTGATGCTCCAGCTTAGGGGCCTTGTGAGGGGAGGAGCCCTCCACAGTGGGCGTCCAGTCCCGAGGCCAGTCTAACGAAGCAGCTCTCGAGAGCAGCAGGTGGGACAAAAGATCCCTTTGCTGCTCCCCAAGTCATGGCTTCAGTGGCACCAGCCACAGGAGCAGTGAGCACGGCTTAGAGGTGGCAGCGTGTATTTCTGCAGTGGTGTCTGTCACCCGCTCCACTCACCTCCAACATCCTGGAGCGGCGGATGGTGATGTGGGTGACATGTGGGGAGGCAGAGCTGGTCTCCACCAGTCCCAGCTTCTCCTTCTCCTTGGTAACCATGTTTCGGAACAGCAGGACACGCTGAAATGAATAAAGACAGGATCAGCGGCCATGTCAACAAGGGAAAATGCCCTCCCTAGACAAGAAAACCACTTCACCTCAGAACCACCAAGAAAGGAGAGCCAGAATTGGAGTGATTTCTGTGCTGGGAAATTCCTAGATCTGACAGATATACCTAGTAGTCCTTTCTCTAGAGGTGGCACCCTCAATTTGGACTTTTAACTTTCTAAATTGTGAGAGAATAAATTTGTTTGTTAAAGCCACCCCCTCAAACAAACAAAAAAACAAAAACCCAACCAAAAAACAACTTCAGAAAACTACCCAAGTTACAGTCGTGAGAGGCAGCTGGCAGGGGCACTTTGCCACAAGCTCCCGGTTACCAGTGTCAACGCACACATCTGGGCATCAGCACTATCATATCAGAGGAGCAATGTTCCAGAAAGGCTGGCCGGGCAGCAGCGACACAGGGGAACATCATTCTCCTTTCTCAGTCAATAAACCCGGCAGCAGAACAAGCTACAGGGGCCTCTGTGCAGAACTGGGCCTGCATTCAAGGAAATCAATACTAGGAGTTTAAAAAACAGAAAGCACTTCAAAGATGATTCTTCTCACTGTCTGAAATTTTAAAGATAATCCTGGAGTACAAAAGGCCCTGGAATTTTTATCTGCCTCCTCTGGGGCTCTCAATCAACCCGAGATCCCTCCAGTAATGTATCTCCACTGTACAGAAAACAATCACCCAATGGTTCTGTTTGTGATGTGGTGGTTGCTGTGTGGACCATCAAGTCGGCACTGACCCCAAAACCAGTGGGTTTTTCAAAGCAATAAATTGCATGGGAAAAGACTGCTCATTTTTCTCTCATGGAACAGTTGATAAGATTAGAACTGAGTACCTTTTGGTTGGCAGCACAATCCCTTACATCTAAGCCACCAGAGTCCCTATGCAGATGAGGTAGTTGGGTCTTCATGACTTTCTGAATACTTATATTCCAAGAACTTAGTAGCTAAGTTAAAAAAAATATCCCCACACAACAACACAAAAATAAAATTATATTCTTATTTTTTTTTCTTTAAATAGCTACAAGTATGCACTGATGGGACACATGTTCCAGCTGGGCACAGTATAGCTTCTGAAACCCTCCAATCAAATTGTTGTTGTTAGCCGTTAAGTCAGAAGTGATGCGCAGCTGACCCTCCAGTGGGTTTCTAGAAGCAATAAATCGCATGGAAGACTGTCTATCCTTCTCCCACGGAGCAGCTGGTAGATTCAAACTGCATGCCTTTGGGATTGCAGCAGCACAGCTTCTTACCACTAGGCCACCAGTGCTCTCCGATTAGACAGGATACCACCAACTTCCCAATTCCTGCTTTCTACTGATCTTCGTGTAGTAACTGATTTTCCAGTGTTGGGGAATGTTGGGGATGAAGGGAGGGCCTCTGGCCAGGACGGATCGCCTCCCAATGGCCTTTAATACGGGGTAGAGGAAGCTCTCCTGTGTTTGGCAGGGCCAGCCTGAGAAAGTTCTCCACCTGGGAAGTTGGTTGCCACATCTGTTGAGCTGGGAGTGGTCCTCACGAGGCTGAGGTTCTCCTAACCAATCCGCATGTCCCATGTCTGTAAGCCCACCCTATCCTGACTTCCTGTTTACATGTTTGTATATACGTGCACTGCAGTCCTAATAAAATTGAGCTGGAATGATTTTCTGATCCTCTCCTGGAGTGGTGTATCTCTGTTGTGCTTAACCCCATCAGGGTGTCACTGTAGGCTGCCGGCGAACAGACAGCGACATTCCAGCACATCAATCTTAAAAACACAGCTCTGCAAATACATAAATGACATCATCAAAAAGACTGCAGCACAATCTACTGTTGAGACTGAGCTACCTCGAGTTCTCCTAGTGACCAGTGGGTCCCACTGTATCACTTTTGCAGATACAACATATCCTGAGGCTTCCCTGGGGACCACAGGGGATCCTTTGTGCACAGGGATTCTAGACTACATGCCTGGGGCCCTCACACAGCTGAATCCCCAGACACAGAGGGCCAGGTTGAGAGGCTGTGCTTTAACACGAGGCACCGGAGAGCTGTGATGGGCCTGGAAGATGGGGGTCTGTGAAGCAGTTCCAACAAGAAATACTTGGAGAAGCTAGAGGTGCTACAGCTGGAAAACAGAAGACTCTGAGGGCAAATAAGTGGTGTCTACCAATCTCAGAGAGTTCACTCCATAGATTAGAGGCTCCACTTCTGGGAGGTGGACCAAAGGCCAGAAAAGACAGAACAGATTGTTTTCATAGGAGCACAAGGGTTCCCCCCTTGGACGAGTAAACAAACAGAAGAGCTTGCTTGAAAAAGCACAGCCTCTGTCAGAGGCTTCAGGGACACAAGTCCCAACTGGGGGCGGGGTGTGTCTATACAACTCAGTGATCTCCTTTCTATCCTGAGTATCTGTTGTTGTTAAAACACAAAGGAACTGAAAAACCACATCTGCCTGCATATGACTTCTGAAGAAGAGTAACTCTACTAGTTGTTGTGTACCATCAAGGCAGGACTGACTCACAGCTGACCATGAGGATTTTCAGAGGCATGTCACACAGGAGAAGACTGTTCATTGCTCTATAATGTAACAGCTGGTGGATTTGAACTACAGGCCTTTGGGTTGGCAGCACAGCTTCTTATCACTAGGCCACCAGCGTCAAGTAAAAAAAAAAACAAACCACTATCAGAGAGATCAGAAGATTAAGTTATCCCTGTAAGGTGCGATTTCATTTGCAAAGCTGTGATTTGTATTGTTTATTAGATAAAGTATGTCTAATTTGTCAAAGAAATAAAAAAGGCAGAGCAGGGCTGTCAGGCCTTCTGACAGGCATGCTCACACGCGACCTACTGTTAGGGATGTGCTCTGTGCTCCCTGGGTGCCCCTCCCCCGGTACCTGACCTTCCGGGGCTTCGCTTCCCAGGTCTCTCACAGCTCAGCTTTTCCTTCAGTCCTCTTCCTGGGCTGGCCCTTGAAGCGACAGGTTCCGAACGGCTCTCACCTCACTGCCTTGTGTTCTCCCTCCCTCTAGTCCACCCCCCCACCCCGACGTTTATACTGCAGTTCTGAGAAATGGGTGCTGTCTTCACGTAGAGCCCATCTGCAGTCTGGTCCTCTCTCCTGTGCGCCACACCTCTGGTTGCCAGAAGCAACGGCCAGCTCCTATCCTACCCGCACGAAGCTGAACACCCATCATTTCCCAAACTGGCTTGTGCTTTTGCTCACAGCTCAGGGACCGGCTCAGGAAATGGCTAACTCCCCAGACCTTCCTTTCCTTCTTCAAATCCCACGCCAGGCCCGTAGGCGCAGGGACCAAAGAGTCACTTGAGGGGTCACGGGTGCAGGACCCTCTTCCTCCATCTTTCCCTTTGCAAACTATTTTTTCCTAATAAACCTTATCTTTTTTTACTTGGAAAAAAATATGACTTAATCTTCTTTTACTCACAAGGTCAAGTACTCAGTTGCTAACTGAGAGGTCACTGGTTTGAGCCCACCTGTCACTCTGCAGGAGAAAGCTGCTTCCACACAGTTTAGGGCTCTGAACCTCTGGGCTATTTCTAGCCTTAGTGCTTGGTGTCTTAGAGGTAGGGAGTTGTCTGCCAACCCAAAGGAACACAGTTCAAATCCATCAGCTGCTCTGCAGGAGAAAGATGGACAATCTCCTGCTGGGTGATTTACTGCCTCTGAAAACCCACTGGAGGGTCAGTGGTGGGTCAGTTCCAATATGATGGCACACACCAACAACAGCAGTCAGAATGAACGTTCAGGCCCCTAGTAGCACCACATTCTCTCAGCAACACCATCCGCCTTTGCCTATGGGATCTCTCCTTTCATTCCCAGCTGGGCCAGTGCCCTGCTTGCCCTCCTCTCCCAAAACTGCCAACTCACGCAGTCTTCTCTGCCTCTGTGCCCCAGCACTGGCAAGACGCAACCACTGTGTCCTGGAGGTATTTCCACTTGTTCTAACAAAGATAGGGCCTCCTGGGTGGAGCAAATAGTTAGAAGTCACCTATAAACATTGCTGTCAGGGATCTGAACCCACTGCACAGCAGAGAAGGCAGGCCTGGGGGTGTGCATGCTTCCAGGAAGATCCCAGCCCAGAAAGCCCAATGGAGCACATGTCTACTCAGGGACAACGTGTGGGGTCCCTGTGAGCAGGAAGTGAGTCAACTCAAGAGCAGGGGATCTGGTTTGCTGGCCTGTCTTTACAAAAAATGACAGAATGTGAAGAATGTTGTAGCAGGACAGGAAGAAACACAAATTAGTGCTGCTGTGTATTTTTCTTACTCATAATGATGAGGTTGTGACACTTGTTTAATGCAGAACTCAATTTGTACGCTATTCACGCCTGAGCATCAATGAGTCTTGGGTAAGTCTTGTTAGGAGTCTGTGTTTACCAAGGAAATCAAAGACTTGTGTCCTGTATCTAGGATAGACCCTATGGGCATTTAATAGGGACCTGATGAATATCTGTGAATGAATGATTAAATGCTTGAATCAATGAACCACTTACAACACCGCTCTATCCTCAACTCACGTTTTTGTGAGGAATCACATGAGGGATGTACTGCAGGATCAGCTGGGCCCGCTTTCTGTCCTTGTCCAGTTCTTGGAAGAGTACACTGGGCTTGAGGTCCCTTGAGAAGAAAAGGATCATTAAAACAAGACAATTAAAGCAAAAAACCATTCTCTGGCACCGGGACGGTAAACGACAGTCTGCAGGCCAGAGGCAGCCTGCTAGTTTTTTAAAAACAACTTTATTAGCGCACAGTGACACTCAAAGTACGTGAGATAAAACCTTGCCACCTTTGCCTCTAAGGAGCACTCTGGCTACAATTTTCCCAAGATACAGCTGTTTGCTCTTTTGGTAGCCAATGAACATTCAGTACTCTTCTGCAAGACCACAGCTCAAAGGCATCAGTTCTTTTGCTGTCATCTTTATTCACTGTCCAGCTCTCAGATGCACAGCAAGTGACTGGAAAGACAACAGCCTCAATCAGGTTGCACCTTTGTCCTTAAAGTGACATCACTACTCTTGACTACTTTGGAGAAGTCCCTGACAGCACACTTTCCCAGTGCAATGTTGTTGCTGTTGATTGCCTTCAAGTTGAGCACAACTCATAGTGACCTTATGAACAAAAGGCCTGAAACCCATTTACAACTATCAATATTTATCAAAGTTCACAGAGTTTCCATAGGCATGTTGTTTAGGAAGTGGATGCCACTCCTGCTTCCAAAATCCCAGTGCAATAGAGACCATAAAAGCTAAGATATTAATGATCTGATCTTTTGCAGAAAATTCTGCTCCCTGTTCTAATACTACAACTTTAAGAGCTGCAGGGGAGCCGATGTGACACAAATGCTACCCTTCTGCAGGAGGAGAACATTTGTTTAAGAGGAATGCACCCCGCAACAGTTTTTCACTCTAATTCTGCTGATACACTGGCATTTAACGACCACAGCCTGCTGCTCAGTCCAACTGGAAGAACATTTCATCCCAGCCTGGACAAGAAGCACTTGCTAAATGGGATCTGGCTCTGTCACAGTTAATTAACTGTAATTGTATTCAGTGGAGGCATCTCCTAATAGAAACAGCTGCTAAGTGATCCGTGCTGATGGCAGCAGGGCAGGAGGACAGAGAGAAAATCCCCTCAAGCCCTCACCCAGACTGCGGACAGCACAGGGGGACTGGGGAGAATCCCCTCGAGCCCTCAGGGTACACCCTGGCCCCCACCATGCCTGTCTCCCTCTCCTGCTCACTTTCGCAGCCAGTGGTCCTCGGGTGCGAAGCGCCGCCTGCAGTCCCGCTCGTACAGCGCCATCAGCCACCCGTGCACGGACTGGAACAGCTCCAGAGTCTCTCCCTTGGCGTTTTCTGTGGGAAACACACAAACGGGCGAGTCACACTCAGGGCAGAGATCAAGCTATCGAGAAAAGGACCACCTCCCGTCTTCTCTGGTCACCACGGGGTCCTTCATCACCCTCCCTCCTCATTTTACCTGAAACTAAAGGAATAAAGACATTCTGGGAATGTTCTCATCGCAGCTGGACTTGGGATGCGGCACTGAGTCGGAAGTGACTCACAGCCAGCCCTCCTAGTGAGTTTTCACAGGCTATATATTGTGCAGGAGATTAACTATCTTTCTCCCACAGAGCAGCTGGTGGCTTTGAATCACCTGCCTTCGGCTTGGCAGCCCAATTCCTCACCCACTAGGCCACCTGAGCTCCCCTACACAGAGTTTCGTTCAGACATACCATGCATGCTGCCTCCCACCAGGATGTCATCAAAGTTCATTTATAATCCAAGAAATCTCTTACTGAACACAGGAACACACTGCTAATTGGAAGTGTGAACCAGTGTATGTTTGATCATTATAGAAATAAACTGAAAGACTCCAAAGGCCAGAGATCCAGGGCAAAATGAATGCTCATTAAGCAGCCTTGGTGGGTGGGCTTGTCTGTAGGGAGTTGTGACGTTAACGTCAACCTCTCCTGAGGTTAGAATCCACTAAAGGCTCCTGGGAGAAAGAGGTGCAATCTCCTCCTATGTCATCTGTTACAGCCTCAGAAAACCCGCTCAATGGTCAGCTATGCGTCAGCTGATGCAACCGCAAAGATAGAAGAGTTCAATCCTCACTAATAGTCTCTGGGAATGCTCTGAAGAGAGAGAGGGAGAGACCTACAACCCCACTATGCTCTTGTGACATCACATGGAATAAAGAAAGGGAATTTCCAAATATGTGAATAAATGGGGAACTCTCGTGGCTTAGTGGTAAGGAACTACACTGCCAATCCAAAGGTATAGAAAATCCTCCAGCTCCGTCAAAGGACAAAGATGGGCAATCTCCTCCCATGTGATTTATTGTCTCTGAAAACCCGCGGGAGTGTCAGCTGAGTTCCAACTTGTCGGAATCTAACAACATGTGAATAAACATGTTTTCAGTTAACTCTGGTAAAGACTTAAGCTAAGGATCAGTCCGTGTCTCGGATCTCTAGAGTTCCGATGTGTGTATCATCACTCCAACACTGGCTAACTCCTTTACCTTACCTACAATTCCATCCCAGATCATCTTAAACACAAAGGAATTCAGAAAAGAGGAGATGGTGACCAGCTCTTCGAGTTTGAATGAAATCTGTTCTTCGTAAACTTCAATGTCATCAAGAATCCTAAATCAGACAAAATGACTTAGAATTTTGCATGGGGTGGGGGAATCAATGATCTATACCTTTTACTAGATAAAACAAGGTTAAGAAAAAAGCGCTATGCCTGTTATCTCTCATACTTGTTCTCTGCCGTCAAGGCACCTGTGACTCATAGCGACCGTATGTACAACAGCCCTGAACCCTGTTCTATCCTGAGCCAATATCATTGTCTCCAACATTGTAACCCCATTACCCAAGCCACTGATTCAATCCATCTCATCGAGGGTCTTCCTCTCTTGCGCTGTGCCTCCACCCTCCCAAGAATGTCTCTCTCCAAGGACTTGTCCCTCCTTGCAACATGTCCAAAGTATGTCAGACGAAGCTTCAGAGTCCTTGCCTCTAAGGAGCAGCCTGATTTCACCCTCTGCAGGATGAACCTGTTTATTCCCTTAGCAGTCCATGGTCTATTCACTACTCTTCTCCAGCACCACAGCTCAAAGGCATGAATTCTCTTTCTATCCTCCCTAGTCATTGTCCAACTCTCTGATGCATAACAAGTGATTGCAAAGACCATGGCCTGGATCAGGCACACCTTAGTTCTCATAGTTATTGACTGTTAAATTGATAGATAAAATGGTATGTGTTCTATCTGCTTCAAAATCACCTGGTATGTGATGGGATGAACCAGTCTAGTCAAGAGTGGTAACTTCCAAAGCTGGGTGGTGGGCATGTAAGCGCTCATTACTACGATCTACTTTTACTTATTTGAAATATTCCACTGTAAGAAATTTAAAATGTAATTAAGAGGAGGAGCTCTATTCTATCTCTCTCTTATTTCTAAGGATCAGACACATTCCTGAGTTGTGTCTCAGTCCATGCCTTACTCAAACCTAGGGATCTGGGCTAACTCTCGAGTGGGCAATCTGCTTATGCCACTATCAGACAGACATTACCAGTGCTCAGTAGGTGCTTGATGAAGGTCTGTAAGTGCAAGAACAAACATTCGAGGTAAAGTACGATTCAATGAATCATTTAAGATACAGTTCTATTTGGCAAACTTCATAAAACTGTTACTCCCATTTAAAACACAGCCTACTCTCAGGACATCCTTTATCAGCAATTAAGACCCTCCTCTCCCTTCTAACTACCTCTCAGGACATCCTTTGTCAGCAATTAAGACCCTTCTCTCCCTTCTAACTACCTCTGAGCTCCTTCCTCTGCCCTTGACAGGTCTGTGACCTCTTCCTGGCTAGATCTTCTTGCCTGGACACAGATGTCAGAGGCTCACTCTATCTTGTATTTGTTCACCATCCATTCAGGGAAGAGAAAAATCAATTACAAGAATATTAAATAAACAGACATTTATTAATGTCCTGCTCTGTGTCAGACACTTTACTGAGCTCTCATCTGGGCTCATGTGGCCTCGTGCATATGCAGCCGTGCTGCTAACACAAAGAAGGTGGCTCAAATCCACCAGTGTCTCCTCGAGAAAGAGGGATAATAGTCTCTCAAGTGATTTACAACCTTTGAAACTCACTTGAAGGGCAGTTATGAGTTGGTTTCAACTTGATGGCAAGGAGTCTGAGTCTTCTCATTTACTCCCGTCACTAGTAGCTCCATGAGAAAACCAAGGTTCACAGAGGTTAAGCAGCTTGATCTTGGTCAGTTTAAAATAATGACAGTAGCAGAAGTCAGCAGCTACTGGGCAAATTCAATGGCCAGTGTCCATGCTGTGCGCTGGGCACGTACCATCTTTTCTAATCTTTATACAGCCCTGGGAGGGAGGTGTGAGTCATCCTCACCTACAAACGAGTAAACTGAAGCTCAAAGAAGCTGAGCCACCTGCCCCTTGCCAGGGGTTGCCACAAAAAGTAAGCACCTGGGCCAAGTTTTGCACCCAGAACTTTCCACATAGTAATTGGCCCACTATCAACATTCAGTGTCACTGACCTGGCCCCTTGAAAGGGTGGAGCCACCACTGGACAGCCATTCTACGCCACCCACGTGCTATGTGTTTTCCCATGAATTCTTTTTTTTTAATTTAATGTGTCCTATGCATTAACAGCTTTGGCCACAACCCAGGCATTAAGCTAGGATGAACAAAGGACTAAGTCCGCTCTGCCGAGCTACTAAACGAGCATGATCAGGTGACTCTTTGCCTGTAACCAGGGGGTCCATCTAATTCCTATAATGATCCCATCACACACATCTGAGTGGATACAGCCACTGTGTGTGCCAGCAGTTGCTTCCTTCTGGGACTGTCGGAACTGGAAGAGAGGACCTCAGCCCTCCGGCAGCAAACCTACGTGATGAGGTGGCGGGAGCAGTCACAGAACAGAATGAGCATAGCCAGGAGCGGCCTGGACTCCTCGGTGTCGTTGTTGAGACATTCCAGGAAGAGCTTCAGCCCTCCGTGGGGCCCCAACTCGCAGATGAAGGCCCACAGCTTGGGCAGCAGATCATCAAGGTAAGTCAGACCTAGCAGAAGGACAGAGACACCTGAGCTTTAGATGGGGCTCCAGCCAGCTCTCATGATCGTGGAAGCTGGTGGCCTAGTGGGTAGGGAGTTGTGCCGTCGACCCAGAGGTGTGAGGTACAAATCTACCAGCTGCTCTGTGAGAGGAAGACAGGCTAATATGCTCGTAGGAGACTTTAGCCTCTGGAGGGTCAGCTATGAGCCACTTCCATCTCAATGACAATGAAGTGGCTCTGACTCATGGCTCCGACTCATACGAGACAGGGCAGAATCGTTCTGTATGTTTTCTGACGCTGTGAATCTTTACAGAAGCAGACTGCCTCATCTTTCTCCTTTGGAGCCACTGATGGGTTTGATCTTTCAGCCAGCAATCCAAGGCTTAACACACAGTGATACCAGCCAGGGCTTTATGTGAGTGAGCATGACTTATCAAGAAAGTCATTCCCCCCTCACAAACATCATGATAATGGCAAACATCAAGCAGGTGCTGGTTACGTGCCAAATCCTAAGACTCTGAATGCTTGTTCTTTGCTATACTGTAAAGCCCAACGGGATCTCCTTTTTATAAGCAAGGAGGCTAAAAGCACAGAGAGATTAAGCAACTAACTTAAAGTCACAGGGCTAATGAGTGTCAGAGGGTGCTCTGGTGGCTTGGTTTGGTAAGAAGTTGTGCTGCCAACTCAAAGGCACGCAGTTCAAACCCACCCACAGGCTGCTCTGCAGGAGCAAAATGGGCAATTTCCTCTCATGTGATTTAAGGTCTATAAACCCACGGCAGGGTCAGCTATGAGTCAGTTCCTACTTGACAGTATATTAACAACAAGTGTTGTAGACAGGATTAGAGGACTGGATGACCTAACTCAACATTTACATGTTCTATCAGGGTTCAGAAAATGTTTCTGGAAAGGACCAGAGTATTTTGAGGTTTTATGAATCGGTGGTTTGAGTTAAAACTTCTCTGTACTACCATCGTCATATGAAAGCATTATATGAAATAATAAATTGAAACAAAACACAAAACAAGCCAAAACTAACTCTATGAAACAATTTGGTTCTGAATCCCATGGGCTTGCATGAACTGGATTCAAAGTGATGACAGCTGGTTTGGTTGTTTGGTTTATAGACATGTGAGGAATGAATGAATCAATAGGTGTGAAAAGACGGAGGCTCATAACACAAGGTGTAAAATGCAGTAGACACATCGTCATCCACAGAGCGAGTGGCTTTTACAGCTCACTCAGACCTTTTGAACTCACAGCAAAATCATGCCAACAAGATCTGCGTTGTGCTCAAAGCAGGGAACTTTCTTCCTTGTTTGGTTAAAAAAAAGAGAGAGAGAGAAAGAAGGGGAGCTCTGGTGTGCTAGTGCCAAGAAGCTGCGCTGCAAATCCCAGAGGCGTGTGGTTCAAATTCAACCAGATGCTCCGCTGGAGAAGGAGGGGCAATCTTCCCCTGTACCAGGTGGACCCGATCCGAGGGTACACAACAAAGGGGGTGGGGGGGAGAGGGAAAGTCAGACAATTACAGGCGATAGAATATTAAACAACCAATAAAAAGGGAAGTTTCCAAAGAATCTTCAATGGAACAAAATGCTTAAAAGATGGCAGTGATGGAAAAGGAAGGATTTTATCTACACAGGATGTTGAACTGTGGGACTGAGAGTGGGGTAGCTTAGCTTCTTTCTGCGTGTCTGCATTTTCCAGTGTTTGATAATGAAGAGATACATTCTTTACATTCAGGGAAAAAACTCCAAAAAACCTGACTTTTTGCTCTTTGGTCTTAGCCACAAAAGCTAGATGACAAAGGAAATGTCACTGTTTGCAAAGCGTCGCAATAAGACATACATGTTGTGGCTCCAAGGCCTCCCACCACCTGTGGCAAGTGTGCCTTCCCTGCCAAGCGCAAGAGAAAGTACAGCTGGAGGGTCAAGGGTGAAATGCCATGGGTACTCGTCCTGTGAGGCACCTGAAGACTGTCTACCGCAGACTGAGGCATGAATTTCGTGAAGGAACAATGCCTAAACCCAAGAGGGTAGCTGATGCAGCACCCAGCTGATCTTAAGAATTCCAATGTTCTGCAATAAATGTTCTGATACTAAAAAAAACCAAAAAAACCCAAAGCAAAACCCCCTAACTTTCTACAAGTAACGTGGACCTCACAATCCAAATGAGAGCTGCACACAAGGGACACAATGAAGTGCCATGACTGAGGCAAACTAATCTTTGAAAGGAGCAGTTCAAAAGCACGCTCCTTCAAAATCCACTGTCCCAGTCATGGAGGGTAGGAGACTGCCCATGTTTCCTGAAACAAAACAGAACTATTTTCTCAACCTGAAAGGCAGGAGGGGAGCCCCAGACCTGTGAGTATCTGTAGCCGGATCTGGGTGAGCGTGGTGAGTGAGGTCTGGTAGAGGACACAGATGTTGCAAACCTTCTGTACTTCTGCAGAGTCCACCCGCTTACCACCGATGGGCCGCAGGATATTCCGAACTGATGCTGACTTCTGGAATGCACGCTTGAGGAGATCTGGCATGGAAAGGAGAAATGTGTGAGTGGTGCAGCTCAAGCATCCGCCCCACGCCAGCCCAAAACGAGAGGAGCCCTTCACAAAGCTCCTACCCCATGGCCGAGCCAGACAGGGAAGATCGGCCTGACTCGAGTCATCTCATGGAAATAAGGCATTTCTGGTGGCTGAAGTGGTAAGGAGTTGTATCGCCAAGACAAAGGCATGTGGTTTGAGGCCACCTGCTGCTCTGAGGGAGAAATGTGGGCAATCGCCTCCCATGTGATTTACTGCCTCTGAAAACCCACTGGAGGCTCAGCTATGGGTTGGTTCCCATGCGATGGGAAGCAACAATGACAACATTTTGAAAGAAACTTGTTTGTCAGTGTGTACCATCGAGTCTGAACCAACCCAGAGCTGACCATCGAGTGGGTTTTCAGAAGCAGTTAATCACAGAGAAGGAGACTGCCCATCCTCCCATGGAGAAGCTAGTGGCCTTGAACTGCCTGCCTTCAGGATTGCAAACTGCAGTGCAGCTTTTTGCCACTGGGCCACCAGAGATCACAGAAATAAAACAGAACATTTAAAAATCCTTTTCCTAGGATTTCAAAGACCTCTTTAGAGTCTTAGAAAAATTCTCAAGTGAGAATTTAATCAGTCCTATTTAATTATTACAAAGGATTCTTGGGCCCAATTGATTAACATCAGTATCTGCAGAGGTGAAAGTTCAAATGACTCTGTTGGAAGAAGGAGTGGCATCCACTACCTAAACAACATGCCTCACGTAACTATGAACTTTGAAAAACAACGATAGTTATAGAAGGGCTTCAGGTCTTTTGTTCATAGGGTCGCTATGAGTGGTGCTCAACTCAATGGCAATCAACAACAACAAAAACTACTGAAGGAAAGGAGTGCCTGGGTGGTGCAAAAGGTAATGTGCTGGATTAGCAACTGAAAAAGTTGGCGGTTCAAATCCACCCAGAGGTTCCTCAGAAGGCCTGCTGATCCACTTCCCATTGTTGATCCCAAAGCAGGAATGTTTATGAGATGTGCTTTGTTCACAGCTTTAGAAATTCTAGGAAGCAGTTTCTACTCAGTGTGATGGCGGCTGCCAGGAGTCAGAACCGGCCTGACAGCGACAATAAGGGTAGAGAAGCAAAGGTGGAGGAACCTGGTTGAAGTGGCCTACTGGCAGTGCTGTCAACCCAAAAGCAAGTGGTCCAAGCGCACCAGTGGCTCTGAGGGAGAGAGATGGCCAATCTCCTCCTGTGCAATTTACTCTCTGAAACTCAGTGCAGGGTCACCTAAAGGTCAGTTCTGACTCAAAGGGCAATGAAAGTGAATGAATTAGAAGGGTATTTTATAACTTCAAATGCTGCTAAGAAAAAGTGCTAAGAGCACTTCTAACTGGTTATGAAGTATATTCTAATCTTAAACCTCCCCATTTCTACCCTGCTGAAGTTTTATCTGCTGAGCTCACTCAGCCCTGACAGCTGCTACGACAAGGGCTCTGCAAACACTCAGCAGCAGAAAGCAAGCCACTCAAACACAGGTAGGTAATGCTATCGTGTTCTGTACTTGGAGCTTTTATCAGAATGGGCAAGATCCTACAGCAGGGATGCTTATGCGGTGTGGCCTGCTATGTGACTCAGAGACTCCTTTATAAAGAGCCCTGTAAAGGTTTCCCTTATGATCACGAACACAGAAAAAGTCTACTTCACAGAGAAATGGGTCGCCTTTCTTTTTTCCTGCTAATGAGAAATCTTTCATTTTGGCCATTAGAAAGTTCAAAGACAAATGTGATGTTCAGAGGGAGCCATGGTGGTCCTCACAAAACAGGTATCTGTGGATGGTCTTCTAGAAATAGGATCTTGATTTCATTCACCTGTACTTCCTTGGGTGGCCCAAGCAGTTGGTAACTTATAGGTTGGCAGTTCAAATCTACCCAGTGATGCCACTGAAGAAAAGCCAGCTGGTCTGCTTCTGTCAAGTTTAGTCAAGAAAGCTCTAAGTGTTAGTATGCAAAGCCCGGGGTCATCATAAAATACGAGGGATCACAAAAGCAATCCATTGGTGGGTTTTGCTTTTATTGGCCCTTGTTTTCTAGTCCTGATTTTCCATCATCGTTTTGCTAGATGCAAACTTGACTCAAGCAGTGTCAAGACAATGGGGAAGGTACGAGCGACGGCACACGGGGTGGGCAGGGACATGGGGACAGTCACCTGGACAGTACCCCTCGTGCGGTACTCACTCTTCACTGGGAGCACGTTCTGGGGGGATGTGGGTGGCGCGGGGGTTGGTTCCGGGTTCTCCAGAAGCTTCTTGCTCAGGATGTCGCTGAAGAAGATGCGGATGAGAGGTACACCCCACAGGAACTGCAGCTGTTTGGTGATCAAGGGCATTGACTTGTTAAGTCTAGGAGAGAGTGGGAGAGATGAGGCGCGTCAATCTGACTGTGGGGTTCCTGCTTCTCTGGCCAGGAGGCTTGCCACAAGGAGGTCCAGCTAGTCCTGGAACTTGACAAGAAAGAGGCCTGGCAAGTGTTAACACAGACCTCTCGTCTTGGCTGCTTCACTCAAGTTTCCTGAGCTGCTGCCTGCCTCACTTCCGCCAGAGTCCCTGGAGCATCACCTCCGACAGCCTCGGTACCTGTGCTTTATGCTGCTCACTGTCCACCCAAGAGAGAGCTCGGCCTGGGCTGCCTCCGCAGTTACACATGCGCACTCCTCCCTGTGGGCTGGAGCAGCGAGGCTTTTCGGCTGGAGACACAAGGATGTGTCCACTCAGGTTCAAGGAAAAGGAAGCAAATGTGGGGATTTCCTTCTCTTGCCTTCAATTTGCTGCCCGAGAGTACTGACCATAGACAGACTCTATGCCTCAGGCAGAAATATGAGCAGGAAACAGATGAGTTTATAGCTCCCTTGGCTCAAAGCATGTCTTAATCTTGGCGCAGGGTCTGCTTTCAAATTCTTAAGGCTGCTTTCTTTAATCTATTCTTTGAGCTTGTTGTTGATTGCCTTGGAGCGGAGCAGGACTCATCGTGGTCCTATGAACAAAACGCTTGAAGCCTTTCTATAACTATGTCATTTACCTAAGTTCATAGAGTTTCCAGAGGCATGTTATTCAGGAAGTGGGTGCCACTCTTGCTTCCAAATTCTTTGAGCCTAGTATTTGAAATGTTTCTTTTTATTTTATAAAAGATACCCTACCACTTGAAAAAGACCTGGAGTGTCATCTATTCTCTTTGCATACCTTTGTCTTATTTTTGCGCCAAATATATTCGTCTAATCAGTCAATAATTACTTCAAGGTGCCAAGAAAATAAGAGAGGAGGGAAACTAGATTCATGGAAATGGAACCACCAGAACGAAAATAGTGAGAATGTGCACTGTAAAGAATTGAACCAGTTTCACTGAACAACTTACACAGAAACTGGTGAATGGAGGCTAACTTGCTGTGTAAACCCTCACCAAAATCATCGTAAATTATTAAGTTAAAAAGTGGCAGTCTAGAAAATAGTACAATTTACACTCAAAAGAGAAACCTTTTAACTTAAAAGAGCTTATTACAAAATAGTATCACATTTTTGTACAATATGATTTATTAGCAATTACAGGAGCTCTGGTGGCCTAGTGGCGAGAAGCTGCACTGCAATCTCAAAGGCAGCTGGTTCAAATCCACCAGCTGCTCCATGGGAGCAGAATGAGCAACCTCTTCCTGTGCAATTACCTGCCTCTGAAAACTCACTGGAGGGTTAGCTATGTGTCAGTTCTGACTTGGTGGTACAGGACAACAACATAAGCGGCTTCTTTTGATTTGAATGGCAGTTCATAGGGCAGATCGGTTTTCCATTTTCCCATTCACACACATTTTGTTTAATGACACGGATTGCAATCTTCACTTTGTAACAGCACTCTTCCTATGATTCTTCCCTCCATTCATCCTTCTGTCCTCTCCCTTCCTGACTTCTGAGCTTTAATCCTGGGTGAAGGTCATCCTTTGGATCTTGTATCTGATTGTCGCAAGGCCTGAGTCCCTCCCTGGTGTTACTGTTCACCTTAAAACTTATCTATTGTTTGTTTGGCTGAAGGTGGATCCACTGGGTGAGTTCAGCTTTGGGCTCTAAAGGCTTACTAAAGGTCTTGGGGGCGCCAATAGACCAGTAAGCATGGTCATTTTCACGATTTTGAGTTTACTTCACACTTTCCTCCCAATTTATCCAGGACTCTCTAATGTGATTTTTTTCAGACTAGTGTAGTGGCAGCTGGACACCATCCAGTTCTTCTGTCTCGGAGTCATGGATGTTCCAAGGTCCATTAGTCCCATGGACCAGCTATTTCTATGAGCCTTTGTTTTGTTTTTCTTCTTTGCTGTGGACATGAAGAGACCCAAAGTAACACCTTAGAGGGCCACTCATAAGCTTTTAAGATCTCAGTCCCTATTCACTAAAGTAGGACGTAGAATACTGTCTTTGTGGGCTAATTATATCAACTGATCTTGATGTTCCCGGAGACCATGGCTCTGAGGTCCTAGGACCAGAGACTCATTCCCTCAAGATTATGGCTAAGAAGTTGATATAGTTGTCCCCGATTTGCTCTACAGTATATATGGATATATTTGCAGCACACACAAAGATGCATATAGAAATATCATCTGTCAAATCTATCTGTGGCCACGGATGCAGCTCCTTTTCCTGGCTCTCATCTGTTTGTCTTACCTGCTTGCCTATGTACCTACTTGTAGATGAATATCTGTTGTTCCTGACCATGCAGGATTGTGTATGGAACAGCACTTACCTTTACTGTCTGTGACTGTGTCTTATTTACCTTAGTTATGGTATGCTGATCATACCCTTATGGTGTATAGCCTGTCCCTTTACTCAACTTATGTATCTATTACTTAAAAACCAATTTTATCTTAAATTGGAAGGGAGGAAGGATGAAAGAAAGAAGGGGGCAGTGTATGTGGGGGGGGGGAGGGTCAGAGGGAGGAGCAAGTGACAGGAAAGGTGTAGACTGACCTCGATGCTTACCCATAGTCCACAGATTGGGAGAACCAGCCCAGGACAGGGTGCCAGTGGGTCAAGTTGGACTTCTTCTGTGACACGTATTTCTGACAGTAGCACAGCATCTGGGTGAGCAAGCTCACAAACCCATCCATCTCCTCTTCTAACACTCGGGGGCTGAGCGAGCCCAGCTGTAGGAGGTTGCCTACAGAGAGATGTCCTGTGTGAGTAACCCTGCTCTCTGCCTCGGGCTTAGGCAGTGGCATCTATGTACAATGAAAATTTCACACAGAAAGGGACCTGGGGGCTGACATGCAGACATCAGGGGGAAATGTATGGGCTGCATAAACAGGCCTGAGCTGGTTTCAAATCCTGGCTCTTTCAGGGGTGAGTCATGTGACATGCATGCCACCTTTCAAACCTGTTTCTTATCTCTAAGTCCGGAATAATGACCCAACTCTTATATACACTTCATATAAAGAGATTATATGAAGAAAAACATGCCAAATGGGTATTAGCTATTGTTACATTTTAATATTACCCTGCCTTCTTAGAATCAATATTAAAAAAGGACTTGTTGAAGGGTATTCTGGATGTCCTGGGAACCCACTGGTGTCCAGTGTTTACCAAAGTCACTGAAAATCCCTGGTAGGAGGAGTCTCATAATAAACTCCTCATAAAATTTAGCCCAATAAAACATTTTCTGTGAAACATCATTTCTGGTAAGGCGGTTAAGAAGTATGTACTTCCAGTGGTTTTAAGCGTTTTTATTCACAAACCTTTTCTTCGAACAAAAGTTTATTTGGGGGGAAAAGAGTGACGCAGACACTTCACTCAGATCTAAGTGTCTCCTGACTACCCATCCTCCTCTCTCTCTTAAGAACTATCCAGGCAACTCATCTGCTTTCCCTTTTCTCACCCACTTGCCAGGTAGACACGTTCCCCTTGTGATTTTAACATATACTCTCTCTACTTTCATTGCCTATCTTTTTTTTAAAAAATATTTTTATTATTAGTTTTAATGAACATCTACAGAGATTTTGGGTTTTCATTCATTCATTGTTGCACTGTTTTCTCTACCCTCCTCCTCAGTTTGTTCTTCTTTTTTCCCCCTTGAATGTCTGTTTTAATTGTCAATAGCCACAGCGTTTGTCAAAGCCAGATCTGATTAATCTCCTTTGTCAGTGTGTCCTTTGCCATTCCCTATCACTCTTTTATCATACACATTTTCAACTGTTACCAAAGCCAACGCACAACCTTTACGAGGGTGAAATGCAAATCACGCAGGTCTTTCTCCGAACCTTAAAATGCAAAGCCCAGCCACAGAAACTCACCCATAAGGCAGAGCGTATGGCATCCTTCTAAACTCTCACAGACGTCATGGCATCGCTCTTCGTCTCTTAAAAATATGATGAATTTACGAAGCATGTCATGAGATTCTAACACAGTGAGACGCTGCGGACAATTGCAGAAAGGTAAGGTAGAAGCTGGGTGCAAAGAGCTTCCCCTCCAGCCTCAGGTCTCCCACTGCCAGGGCACTCACTAGGACATCTAATGGGGCCATCGGTGGCAAGGAGGGAGGGAACAAAGACTGCTTCTTGGGGTTACCAACATAAGCGTGACCCCAGTGGCTACAGGTTTCGAAGTAGAATTGGGGGCAAGAGAAAACATTTTTGATAACTTTGGAGAAGAAATGGAGGTGGAGTTGACTAACCGGACTTTGCAGAGTCAAAGTCTTACCTCTGGCGCCAGAATGCTGAGATGTGTCACCAGGGCTGGCACAGACATGATATGAATGAGGAAGGGCCGAAGCAGATTGTCTGAAAACTGGGCGGCAATCACAGGGCTAGACACACACAGAACACCTCAGTCAGAGGACATCCTAACAAGACAGTAACCCTAAAAAGTATGCTTCCCAGGACTTCTGGGAAAACTGAAGGCTGAAAGTAGTCGAGTCAGAAACGACTTGTAGCTGACACCTTGCTGAATTTTCAGGCTGTAAATGCAAAGATGATTTCCTATCTTTCGCCCTCAGAGCAGCTGGTGGGTCAGAACTGCTGGCCTTTGATTGGCAACACAACTCCTTACCCACTAGGCCACCAGAGCTCCAAAGGCTCATAGCGGGGACCCAGGAAGCAGTTAAGTCAATGACGGCAGTGCTGTGATGTGACACCACGCTGTTACTGAGGTCAACTGGCATAATAGTTCATAAAGTTTGCTGAGCCATGTCTGGGGTCTTGAAAGCACATTGTTATATTGTTGAGCTGGATTGATTCATAGCAGAACCTCGAGCAGGTTTTTTCTGAGGCAGTAATATCTCACAGGAGGCTGCCCATCTTTCTCCCAGGGAGCAGCTGGTGCATGCCTATGGGTTGGCGGTGCAGCTCCTTACCTCTAGGTCACCAGAGTGCCCTATTAAAAGCACCTGAAAAACCATCTAAGATGTAACTTCTTGTTGTTGTGTAGAGTCAGAATCGACCCATAGCTGACCCTCTGGCAGGTTTTCAGAGGCAGTTAATCGCACAGAAAGAGAATGTCCATCCTTCTCCCACGGAGCGGCTGGTAGCCTCGAATTGTGTACCTTTGGGCTTATAGCACAGCTTCCTGCCACTAGGCCACCAACTATTGGTCCCTATTTGTCCAGAGCAAAAGAGAAAGAAGGAAATCAATGATTCTAAGAATACACAGTATACAGGGCAAAATGTCTACAGGAACCATGGCCTAATCTATTCTGAGACCAGAAGACCTAGCAGGTGCCTGGCTACCACTACAGACCAGTCTAATCAGAGTCACAGTAGACGGGTTCACACAGGCTGGGATGAAAATGTGGAAGAGAATTTCAAACTCCTAAAACAAAATAATCCACACTGCTTGAGTCTGGAGGGACCACCTAAGAGTATGATCCTTGAGAGATTCTTCAAACCTTGAACTAAAACCCCTAAGGTCACCTGACAGCTACAGATGGGTCAACAGATTCTTTAAAAAAAAATTACCAATAGAGACCGAATGACCAACAATTATAGACAATGCATTTCATTTACAATCACTTGTTTTGACTTTGTGTCGCCTTATATACATTTTTTTGTTATATCCTACATTTATTTAAGCAAATCAAATGTGTAGAGAGAGGAAATTAATGAGTTCATAACATTTTACAAATACCGAAAGAAGACACAAGATTATTAATACTCTGAAAAGAGCACATCTGAGAGGCAGTTCTGTTGTCGGAGAACACTTGCAAATGATCACATTGAGGCCACGGTGGATTTGTCCATCTCTCATTCTTCTTCTGACATCCTTTAAGTAGTTTCAATAGATAATCAACTATTTGCTTCCAAATGAACATATTAATACTAATGATTATGGTTAGCCTTGAATGTTTGTGAAGGTCAATACTCTACAATACATGCATAATGCTAGCCTTGCTGTGTTATTGCTGTACATTAGGCAGGGGGAAATAATGTCTTATTACACATTTACTGTGACATTCACTGAGTTATGAACTAGTTTGCATAGGTTAGTCCTTTGGGCAGCATGATGCTGCTCTAGTCCACCTAGGCTTAAAGATTTACAGTGAAGAGGAAAAGAATATGAATTAAAGCATTTCTACTAAACATATATTGCAATAGCTGGTGTTGACAATTTGCGTAACAAATCCAAATTGTATTGATAACAGTATATCTTTCTGTAAGCCTATGGTCTAAATGTTAGTACTGGTAAAGTCTTGAAAAAAGAAACAAAAAACAAACAAAACCCCCAAACAAACCCACCAAATTTCTACATATTTTGAAGTGACTGCAAGCTAAACTGCACTATAGAAACACTATATAAGGAAGCTCTGGTGGCCCAATGGTTAGAAGCTGCACTGTCAACCAGAAGGACCATGGATGGGTCCACCAGCTGCTCCATGGGAAAAAGATGGACAGTCTCCTCCCGTGTGATAAACTAACTCTGAAAACTCACTAGAGGGTCGGCTATGTGTAATCTGCTGTTGTTATCATTACTAGATGTTCACTTTCAGTTGTTAAAAGATCAGAATTCTAAAAATAACAAGAAAAAAAGGGACTAACCAGAAAAACTTTTTAAAAAAAGAGATAATTGACTTAAGTGAGTACTAACTTAGGACAGAGTCATTACAAGGGAACCCCGCGGTAAGTCAGAGGTTTCCTATTCCAGCTTAAATGAAATCTGCCATTAAATGAACTTCTCCTTCCTTCTGACCTGCTAAGCGAGGCTCTCACTATACTTATGATTTTTTTTATTTGATAGTGCTGTTTTAGACCAGGGTGTCCAACAGAATGGTCTATGATGATGAATGGTCCAAAGGGACTTTGTTCAGTAAGGCTGCCATCCGCTATACATGATCACTGCTCACAAAGACAATGGAGAAACCACATTTTTAATTTTATTCCATTTAAATAGTCTCACATAGCTAGTAGAGAGGAGACTTGGAACCAGGGGTTGGTAAACTATGGCCCACAGGCCAAATTTGGCCTAAGCCAACTGCCTATTTTTTTTCCTCTTTCACTCTTAATGCCTTATTATCTTTAGATCGTTAGAAATCTCATTTTCTAACCTCTGCCAGGGAACAACGAAGAATGAAAAAAATCCACAAATTACTCCTTGTAGCATTTCTGCAGAACAAAGTATGCATATTAAAACTCAATAACTGGTCACTGCCAACTTTAAACCAACTCATAGCTGACCCCTGAGGTGGGTTTTCAGGGGCTGTACACTGGGAGGAGACGGCCCACCTTTCTCCCTTGGAGCAGCTGGTGGATTTGAAACACCTGCTTTTAACCCAAAGTTGTGGCAGCCCAACTCTCCGCCCACTAGGCGACCAGAACTCCCTCAGTGCAATCTGGGAACACATAATAAGGGTATAAAAAATAAAATGGTTAGTTCTAAGTGTGGATCATGGTAACTTGCATGCAAAATAGTATTCATTTTGACTTGTTGTCAACCATATATCTTGCAAATCCAAAGAAGTTTACTATCCGGCCCTTAAAGAAAAAAGGTCTGTCCACTCCTACTCTAGACTTTCTCGAGGTTAGCTACAATGTTTATATAGCCGCATAGGGTCCCTATGCCTCGTAGTTGACTCAACAACTTCTGGACCTGAACCAGTGTAACCACACTGAAAAATATGATTCCACAGGTTATGTTTTTGCTTTAATGTTGTCTGGTGAGAACATATGCAGCAAAGAATATACTAAGAGTTTCTCTAGGTAAAATTTTGGGACATTTGTTACATTCTCCAGTTTGTGTAACTGTTCTATACTTCTGAGTTGCTTCTTCCTCACTAACATAAACTCACTGTACCCCAAAGGTTCCTATCTAATCTTTCAAGATGTTATTGTCAGTCTGTCCTCAGATATTCTTAAAAGCTCAG
Organism: Elephantulus edwardii; assembly: GCF_000299155.1. Lineage (NCBI taxonomy): Eukaryota > Metazoa > Chordata > Mammalia > Macroscelidea > Macroscelididae > Elephantulus > Elephantulus edwardii. The sequence goes on along the minus strand of NW_006399901.1, from coordinate 6,055,413 downwards.
AATCCTTAAGGCCAATCACTTTTTGTTAGCTCAGCTACAGTAGTAGTCATTTTCAAGGCAGATTTAGAGAATATTTTTAGTTTAAGGTTTAAAGATTATCTCCGGGCAAAAGTTTCAGGGGTTCCTCCAGCCTCCATGATTCCACAAATTCTACAGCTCTTGAGCATCTGAAGTTCTGTTCTGCATTTCCTTCCCCTTTGACTAGTCATTTTTGTAATCTATGAACAAAATCCAATGCATTGCACTGGGAAAGACCTCTCCAAAGTACTGACGAGAAACGATGTCAGTCTGGAGACGGTGTGCTCATCGAGGCCATGGTCTTTGCAATTATGTGCTGTGCATCAGAAAGCTGGACAACGACTAGGGATGACAGAAGGAGAACTGATGCCTTTGAGCTGTGGTGCTGGAGAAGAGTACTGAATATCCCATGGACTGCCAGGAGAACAAACAGGTCTATCCTAGAGAGGGTGAAATCACGCTGCCCCTTGGAGGCAAGGATTCTGAAGCTCCGTCTGACATACTCTGGGCATGTTGCAAGAAGAGACCAGTTCTTGGAGAGGAACAACACACTGGGATAACCTACAAAATCAAGACCTTACACCTCAAAGCAAGGGACCAAATCACATAAGGTACTTAGCTGTAAAAAAGTTACTTCAGCAAATACTCTTTTTTTAAAAAAATTTTTTTTCTTATTGCAAATATATCTAGCAAAGACCTCTTGTCACTGCAACTTTTTAAAGGTACACAATGTATTGACAGCAATTACAGTAATCAGCTTTGGAACCCTCTCCCTCATTACTGTGATCTTCCACTAGTAACTCCCCTGTCGTCTTCCCTCCTGCCCTTGGTGATTAGTAATACACTTTGGTCTCTACACACTTGACTTTCTGCTTTTTTTAAATAAAGGAGCTTATACAATATATGTCATTTTGAAAGTAGCTTATTGTATTCAACATTTCTTCAAGCTCCATCATACTGTAGCAAGAATCAAGACTTCATTTCTCCTACTGCTGAAGTATACTGTTGTCTGTCTGTAGCACACTTAATTTATCCATTCATCTGTTGAAGGCCATTTAGATGGTTTCCACCTTCAGGTATTGTGAATAGTACCACAGTGAGTACTGGTGTACAAATCTCTGATGTTTGCGTCTCTGTTTTCAAGGTGTTTTGGGATATACCTAAGAGTACAATTGCTGGCTCATAAGGGAGTTCTATTTTCAGGGGTTTTTTTTGGAACTACCGCACTGTTTTCCACAGTGGCTATACCATTCTGCATTCCCACCAGGAATGGGTAAGCATTCCCATCTCCCCACATCCTTGACCACATCTGCTATTTTCTTTCTTATTTTAGCCATCTGAGTTGTAGTGTTAGAGAGAAGCGCTGAACATCCACGGATAGCCAAGAGAACGAGAGATGTGTCTTGGAGAGGGTGCAGTTGGAGTGCTCTTTGCAGGCAGGAATGATGAGGCTTCACCTCACAGACTTCAGGCATGTTGCTAGGAGGGGCTATTCCTTGGAGAAGGACATGATACTGGGAACGGTGGAGGGTCAGCAAAGGAGAGGAAGACCCTCAACCAGGTGGAGTGACACAATGACTGCTACACACGGCTTCTGTGTGTCAGGGTAGCACAGGATAGAACAGGGTTCAGATCTTTCGTTCATAGGGTCGCTATGAGCCATGCTTAACGCGAAGGCACCTCACAGGTGGACATTCACAGTATCGCTCTGCGGTTCTGATTTGCATCTCTCTCTCTTATGGGTAGTGATTCTGAGCATTTTTTCTTGTTTGGTGGCCAAGTGAATTTTCTCATCGGTGAAAATGTTACTCAGATCTTTTGCCCATTTTATGACTGGGTTGTCTTTTTGTTAAGTTGTTGATGTGTCATACAGATGTGGGCTTTTAGCATCTTGCTGGACATATGATTTCCAAAGAATTTTCTTCTCTTAGCAATTTTTCTTTTCACTCTTAGAGTATCAAGTCTTTTGAAGAGCAAATGCTTTCATTTTTCTGATGTTCCACTATTTGTTTTGTGTGGCTTGTGTTTTTCGTTATTACATGAGGTAACGCCTTGTTGAAATAAGGGGGCAGTGGTGGTGCAGTCTGCAGGGAGTGGGGCTGCTAACCAACAGGCCACTGCACTCTGCTGCTGGAATTCACCAAGCGGCTCCACGGGAGACAGAGGGGCAATCTACTTCCGAGTGACTTAGAGCTTTGGAAACCATGTCAGCCATGAATGGAGTCTGACTTAAAGGCAATGAGGCTGACTGTGGTTGGTTTATTAAACTACCCAAATATCACAATCTGGGCCTGACAGTATTGTTTCTGATTTATTTCCCCAAGAATCGTATTAATTCACTTGCAAATTCAGGTCCCTGACCCATTTTGAATTTGTTTTTGTGTGTGGTATGAAGCACAGGTCTAGTTTCACTTTCTGGTGGGGAAACCCAATATTCCCAGCCTTGTTTATTGGAGAGACTTTGTTTCTATCAAATGGACTTAACATTCTTGTTAAAAAAATCAGATGAAGAGAGGAAGACCCTCAACAAGATGGACTGACACAGTGAAGGTAACAATGCTTGAGCATTACAGAGATGAAGGAAACGGTGCAGGAGGGGGAAGGTTCGGAATTGTTACTCAGAGGGTCACGATGAGTCTTAACACACTTGACAGCTTCCACCAACTACTACCTATGATGATTTAGTCACCTGATAAATTTTAATATTGATTACACGTTTAAAATAAAAAAGAAAATTAACAGGTAAGTGACCACAGATGTGAAAAGCAAGGTAGTCTATGCACAGATCCCCTTGAAAAAATATGAAGTTAGAAAAGACCAAAGGGTCTTGGGATTGTGGGACTTCTTAGAGCCCAGCGCTCAGGTTCGCCAGGGATCAGCAGGTCACTGAGCAGAGAGCGTCCACCGAACCTGGTCTGGCCACGACACTTCCTGGTAAGAGTTTTTATCAATAGTTCCCCAAGTTGGTACTCCCCTCAACAGCTTATTACCAAGCAGAGTTTTTCACCTTTAGCAGTTCTCAGAATTAAAGGTATAACTTCACCAGGAATATTTATAACTTCTACTTTATATTTCCAAGGTAACTGAAGGAAATTACTGCATCCTCGCTGGTCCTCCAAATCATAACATCTCAAATCTGTGTTCATAAAATGATCTCCTTCATCCTCACACTCTCCTCTCTGTGGGGCTTTATTTTGCCCTGGTCTCCCTTGATTTTGCAAAATAAAAACTTATGGGGGTGGGGGTGGATCCTGTATCTTGGCCATTGGCAAAAGAAAGCCACAAATTGTGAACAGCTTCCTTCAGACTGCACAATAAAAATCTTCAGGTGGCGCAGCTGCGTGCTGATGAATCGGCGACCCTCTGAACCTTGCCCTTTCTTATGCCATCCTCCCCATCGCCTCTGAGCCCACTGTTACAGTCACCATGCAATCTATCTTGTTGAAGGTCTTCCTCTCCTGCTTCGACCCTCGACCTTTCTGAGCATGATGTTCTTCTCCAAGGACTCGCTCCACCTAACAACATGGCCAGAGTATGTGAGCTGGAGCTCTTAACACACAGGCTAAGAGACTGATAATGAAGAGCAGTTACAGACACATACTTTCCCGTAGAGCAGTACTTGCTGTGGTCTCTTGGCGATGTGAGCGAGCCCACACAGATAATGAAAGAAAGACAAAACAAAGGGGCAAGCACTGAGACGCACTGGCACTGGAAGAGCGGCTTCCTACTCACCGCAATGCTAGAGAAAAGGCTGCCGTTAAAGTGCCTTTGGACAGAGAAGGCCGCGGTCTCGCCAGGCCATTGGTTAACAGGATCTGAAAAGGACAGGACATTTTAACTGGTTAGGGGGCAAAGTTTATTTTCTATTCTTTCATATGCAAAAAGGAAGCAGACCGAATAGAAGTGCAGGTATATGTCTATCTGCACAAATGTTTATTAGCAGACACAATACATACGGTTTAATAAAATACTTTCAAAAAAAAAGAACCATCAAAGTACAATTGAGTGGTTTAAACAAACAAAAGACTGCACTGGTATGCTTTTTTAAAAGGAGGGAGGAGAAAGGGGATGGTTGGAAAGTTTAGTACATCATTCCCAAGTTTTTATCAAAAGCCATTAAAAAAAAAAATTAGCGGCCATTAAGAGACCAAATGTAAAATGTCAGGGTAACATATTGTTTTACAAGCAATTCAAAGTTCCAATGTCCACTGTCCACTTCCTCCTGGAGACAAGTCATACGAACTTTGGCCATCACACACCCTCACTGCACAGGACAGTTGTGAGAATCAAATCAGGAGACTGACCATCACTGATAGGAAAGGGAGGAAAGGACTCCATCAATATTGGTTCTTCTCAAACTCCAGAATTCCCAAACCCACTGCCACCAAGTCAGTTCTCATGGCGAACCTTTCATTGGGTTTTCGAGGCTATAAATCACATGGGAGGAGATTTCCCATCTCTCTCCGGAGGAGTGGATTTAAACCGCCCACTTTTAGTAACCTTATATATTACACACTATGTTAATCAAGCTTCTGGCAATTCCCTGGGGGCACAAAATGCCACAAGGTGCAGAATGGAAAAAGCAAATTAAAGACATGAACACTGAGATTCCAGCTACCAATCAAGAAGGAATCTGAAGGAATGAAGCCTGAGTTTAAAACTTCAGTGACTGGATCCCCTACAGCCTGCAAAAATGCAGAGCATTCCAGTTCTCTCCTTCTCGGAGTCATGAATGATCAGAGGCAGGGGAAGGGAGGGGGGGACATTAGGCCTTAAATTCTTCTTGTAAAAAGTCTTTCTATGAGAAAACAAGGGTAAAGAGCTGCGCTGGCAGCCCACAGACACATGGTTCAAAGCCACCAGTTGTTGCGAGAAAGAAGAGTAATCTCCTGAGCGATTTACTGCCTCTGAAAACCTGCCAGATGGTCAGCTATAGGTCGGCTCTGACTGGACAATAAATAACCGCATTAGAATACACCAGATATGCTGAGAACAGATCTATAAATGTAACTTCTGGAGGTGCCAAAGAGAATAGTGAGGCTACATACATGTTAAAGAATGTGGTCACAGACCTGCAGCACTGAAAAAAATCCACGCTGGTTCAGATGGCCCATGATGTTTGCACAAATGTGATTCATGGCTGGCCGGAGACTCTCACCTAAATGAAGAGACAGACCGAGAAGGTGACCATAATGTAAATGGTTTACGGGGGACAGGAGGTCAGGGCTGGAAGAGAACGAGGTATCCTCTAGTTCATCTTCCTACTCCCTCTACATCTGGTCTCAGAGCTCAGGAGTCCCTGGCCAACCACAGTTCTCTCTTCTGGAAGAGAACTGTCACCTGTTCCATGTTAAGTCTTCTCACTCTCCTGGCCGGAGCTCTCTAGTCCCTCTGCTTTTCTCCTCTCTGTTCTCTATGGCTGCTTCTTCCCCACATGCTCCAGCTGGGGCCTAGAACCTAAAAGAATTTTAACCCCTACCATCCCATCCTTAAGACTGAAAAAATGCCTCCTTCCTGTCTTCAGGTCTTTGCACAGACAGTGCCCATCACTTTCAAAGTCCTGCCCCTCGTCTTCACTCTGATGATTTTGGAGCTTTCATCATTTACATGAGAGTGGCTGCTGTATTTAATGACTGTCATTCACCAGACTCCGTGAGGAAGGCACACAGCCACAGTTAGGCACCGAACACCCACGAGGACAGCGGCCACTTCTGTGAGCTCATCATCATGTCCTTAGAGCACACACAGTATCTGCTGAGCAGGGAGCTCTGGTGGCTTAGTGGTAAGGAACTGTGCTACTAATACAAATGCTTCACGGTTTGAATCCATTAGACGCTCTGCAGAATGATGGGCTTGCCTCCCATGAGATTTACTGTCTCTGAAAACCTGTTAGAGGGTCAGCTATGGGTCGGTCTGACTTGATGGTACACAGTAGCCACGTGCTGAAGGGAAATCTTTCACTCATTCATGTTTCAACATATGAAAACATGGAAGGCTAAGGACAACTTTCAGAGGAGGAGGCAGTTGCAAAATGTAAATCTTACAGGCAAAAAAACCCAAATTATTTGCTGCCTAAATGGAGTTTGTTACTTTAAGTGCAGATTGGCATTTGGAGGCAAAAGCTCTGCAGGAGTTATGGAGAAATATGGTAAGAGGTTGCGTGCCTTTAAACAAACCCAAAGGGAGAAACCACAGTATTCAGCATTGAACTGATCCCAGACACGACAATGCAGCCTGGCCAGTCTTGCTAAGGGGGCGTTGTATGTCTGCTTCAGGGTCTCCTGGGAGGCTATGACTTTGCAGAAAAGAGACAAGTTCCCCAGGCAGCAATTAGTAAAGATTCTGACACTGGCCCCACGGACCTTTTCCCCGGAGGATTTTCCAGGTGGAAGTGTCCGTGAAGGTGACAAGCATGGTGAGGTACAGCGTGATGAGCTTGGAGTCTTGTAAGATCTCAGGCTGCGGGCAATAAAGAAAAGAAGATTAGAACACGTATCCTCTGATTCACGTGGCAGAGATGCCATTGGGCATTTCCAGGAGCTGGCAGGCTTGAAGAAACGAATAAAGACTGCGAGTCAGTATTTACTCCTTTACTCCTGCTCAGAAAATGAAATGGAATTAAATGGCAAGATTCTCAGTTGTCTGAACGTAAAATTGGGAAAAGGTGAGCAGGGCTGGCTTACTTTGTTATTGTTACATGCCATTGAGTTGCTTGTGACTCATAGCGACCCTATGTACAACAGCCCTGAAACCTGTTCTGTCCTAAGCCAACCTTATTGTCTCTGACACACCTACTCCTATTATCCCAGTCACTGAGTCAATCCATCTCATCGACGGTCTTCTTCTCTTACGTTATCCCTCTACCCTCCCAAGTATGACATTCCTCTCCAAGGACTGGTCCCTCCTTACAACATGTCCAAAGTATATCAGACAAAGCCGCAGAATCCTTGCCTCCAAGGAGTAGCCACAAATGCAACATAGAAGAAATAATGTCATGAGTCAATTGTAATTCACACAGCAGAACTGACCCTCAGGATTTCTAAGGCTGGAAGCAGACTATCACAACTGTCTACTGTGGAGCAGCTAGTGAGTTCAAACCACCAAACCTTTAGTTAAACCAGGGCCCCTAACTACTGTAAATGTAGATATGCCTTAAACACCAAGGCATCCAGTGCAACACTGACAGCTTTATCTACTTATTCACGGGCACTAGTGCAACTAAGAGACAATTCAAAGCAGACTCCGACTTAACCATTTACCAGTGCTGTGATCTTGGGTAAGTTTCTTAAGCTCTCTGTGCTTCTGTTTTCTCATCTGTTGACCCATGATACTAACAGTGCTTTCCTCCCCTCTCAGAGCTGTAGAGAGGAAATGAACAGATTCACATATAAAAAGCACCAAGAACAGTGCCTAGAATATGTTGTTGTTATGTGCCGTCAAGTCATTCACAACTCATAGTAACCCTATGTACAATAGCCCTGAAACCTGCTCTATCCTGTACCAACTTTATTGTCTCTAACACAACTACCTTCATTACTCCAATCACTGAGTCAATCCATGTCACTGAGGGTCTTCCTTTCATGCATTGTCCCTCCACCCTCCCAAACATGACGTCCCTCACCAAGGACTGGTCCCTCCTTGCAATGTCCACAGTATGTCAGATGGAGCTTCAGAATCCTTGCCTCCAAGGAGCAGCCTGGTCTCACCCTCTCTAGGATGAACCTGTTTGTTCTATAGTCAATACTCTTCTCCAGCACTACAGCTCCAATTCTCTTTCTATCATCCCTAGTCACTGTCCAGCTGTCTGATGCATAGAAAACTGTAAACATGGACTATTAAAATCATGACAATAATTTCCTGTTTCTCAAGAGCAGGCTGGGCAAACAGTCTGACTCCTTACTAGACTAGGAGACCTTGTGTAGGAAGAAGGCAAACTGTGGTGGCATACTCCTTAAGGAGTTGTGCTGCTAACCCAAAGACTGCAGGTTCGAATCTATCAGTGGCTCTGTGGGAGAAAGACAGACAATCTCTTCCCCCGTGATTTACCACCTTGGAAACCTAATGGATGGTTTTCAACACGATAGCAGTGACAGTGAGAAGCTAAGAATATGAGGAGGAAAATCACTTGTTCAAGGTCACATGGGAAGTCAGCAGCAGAAGTGAGTCTAGATGAGGCTTCTCTGGCTTCAAAGCCAGCGTTCTTCCCTCCTGTCATGTGTATATACATCAACTTTGAGGACACATTTGTTGCAGATAGAGAAACCACTCTGGCTGAAGCAATTCGGTGGAAGTCTAATGCTCGAAGGACTGGACGCAAAGCCCTCAGGCTTCACCTGACAAGCCGGTCTGGCAGGCTGCTGGCTCGCTGCTTTGCTGGGTCGAGGCCAAGACAACTATTCATGAGCAACTCAGGAGGGGGCTGAGAACCAATGCTGGGAACTCAGGAGACATCTGCTCTGTCTCTCATCTGCTACCCGAGACCTTTCCCTTCTGACGTGCAAAGTTCAAGTGGCTGCTGTGCCTGCCACTTCCTGGAGCACCAGGGTTGACCCGGAACAAGGCTCTACTAGTTAGTCCTAGGCCCTCACTTGCCCTATAATCAGCTTAAGAGTTAAGCTCCGGATCCAACTATGTGGTTAAGAGTCCACTAGATTTCCATCTGGTTGTGACAAAGGACACATCCCTCTCTTTTGGTTAAGAAAGTGGAAGGATGTGAAGCCAGACTGTTGTTGCCACGATGAATACAGGAGGGAGGAAGGCAGAGAAGAGGGAGAATTGTGGCAGCCCTGGCTCCAAGCACCCCAGCTGCCAGTTTACAGACTAGCAGACCCTTTTCTTGCTTAATGTAAATGTATTACTGGCTGTGCTTCTGCTGGCTTGCTGTACTCATAGCAAGAGCTCTGAGTTTTATAATAATACAGATGATAAAACCTATAAAGATGCAATACAGCAAAAGAATGAGAATGAAGGCAATAGGTCTCCCTGGGGTCAAAACTGTGGCAAATCCAAGTTATGCTAACTGGCTGTCTTTGTTGCTGTTAAGTACACCAAGTCAGGTACTTAGAGCCATAGTAACTCTAAGAACAACAGATCTGTCATATTTGAGCCCATTGCTATAGACACTGTATCCGTCCATCTCATTGAGGGTCTTCCTTTCCTTCACTACCTTTCCTAGTAGGACATGATATCCTTTTTCAAGGACAGGTCTGAAATACATAAGATGCTTCACCATTCTTACCTCCAAGGAGCACTCTGACTGCACTTTCTCTGGATACAGAATGAGTGATGGCCAGGGGTTGCCTGAGCACCATTTTCACAAAGAAGTGGCACCCAGATGTACAGTGGGCGATGGCTGGGGTTGGCTATCTTCGCCAGGGAGCAGCACTCAGATAGAGGGCAGGCATGACTAGAGCCAGAGCCATCCTCTTCGGCATAAGAGGCTTATGAGCCAGGCTCTGCTGATATTTGTGGTATAGCATTTATTGGCTAGTTTGCTGTGCTGGGAGATGGGGTGGAGTGGGAGAGTGGTAGGGAAGAACCTGAGCGGTGTTGTTTAATTTATAATTTGTGAATGTATATGCTCGCTTGTTTATAATCTGCACTTATGATCAAAGTACTTGTCTATCAGTCTGCTGTACTGAGGTAGCTGGCTGGCTGCTGTGATACTGAAAGCTGTGCCACAAGTATGGATAGTTTTCAGTGGAGCTTTCAGATTAAGACAGACTAAGGAGGAGGACTGGCCGTTCACTTCTGAAATAACTAGCCTTTTAAAGTTCTGTGAACAATTCATAGAACACTGAATTATATGTAATAATAGAGGCTGCCATTGAGCTAACTTAATTTCCCACTAGACAAGCCTTTTCTTAGAGAAAGGAATGGATTTTGTATGAAATGCTATGGCTGTGTTTACATGGTTATTGTGAAGTGTCACCACGTCGAGGAGAACATAATTCTATCATCTTGGCACAAGAAAGGGACTTCTAGGCTTGATGACAAAAATAAGAAGAAACAGAAAAATATTCATTACATTAAAAAAATTAAAAATGCTTTTAAATTTTTCTTTAGTAGCATTTGATGGTTTATACTGTATGTCAATCTGTGAGCATCAGTATAATGTACCTATCCTATGTGTTATAAATTCTAACTTCCACGATGATAATAGGAAGCTCTGGTGGCCTAGTGGGAAGGAGCTGCGGTCAACTCAAAGGCACATGGTTCGAATCCACTGTGTTCCATGAAAGAAAGACAGGTAATCTCATTCCATGATATTTATAGCCAAGGAAAACCCACTGGAGGGTCAGTCAGGTAAGGATTGACTGTGATTCGATGGCACATAACAGCATGCTGTTAACAGGGATCTTTGATGATGTAGCCTGTAGGGAGTTGTGCTGCCAACACGAAGGTGACACTTCTCTGGCAGTTCAAGTCCACCAGAGGCTCCCATGGGGAAGATGGACAATCTTCCGTGCAATTTACAGGCTTCTGAAAATCTGCTGGAAGAGGCTGTAAGTGGTTTCGACCCATGGCAAAGAGTAATGATGCAAAAATGGCAGGATCTTGTACAAGCAGATATGTAAAGATATGATCAGCTTTATTTGATTAAGGGTAGATTTCTTCAGAGGTGTGGCTTGGTTTTTGTGCCTTGGTGTTACGGCAACTCTTAGTGATCCTATAAACAATGGCTCAGAACCTCACCCTATTCTGAGTCAACCTGTTCTTCTACAGCATACCTGATCCCACTGCCACAGTCACGGTGTCAATCCATCTCATCCTCTCTTGTGCTGACTTTCTACCCTTTCAAGCATGATGTCCTTTTCCAAGGACTGGGTCCCTCCTGACAACATCATGTCCAAAATATGTGAGATAGAGTTTCAAAACCTGGTTTTCACTTTCTCCAGGACAGATCTGTATCTGTTCTCTTGGCAGTCCATGATATATTTTCAATGCTCTTCCTCAGCACCAGAACTCAAAGGTATTGATTCATCCTTAATCACTGTCTAGTTTTCAGATGCACAGCAAGCAAATGGGAAGACAATGGATTAAATCAGGCACAGTTAGTCTTTCTTTAGTACTTCAGCATTCTGGAGAGGTTCTTGGTAGCAGATTTTTTTCCCAATGCAACTCATCTTTTGATTCCCTGACTGCCAGTGCCAAAAATGTTAATTATGGAGCTGAGCAAGATGAAATCATTAACAACCTCCCACAATGACAGTTGCAGTCCTTGATCTTCTGGAGCAAGAGTTTCAAGTCCTCCTCAGTCTCAGCAGGCAAGGTTGTGTCATCTGCATAAGGCAAGCTGTTTATGAGTCTTCCTCCAATCCTGATGCCACATTTTTCATCATAAAGTCTTTCAGTCCATATGCTGAACAGATTATTTAAGAGATTAGACTTTATGATGAAAAATGTGGCATCAGGATTGGAGGAAGACTCATCAACGATACATCCCTAATGCATTCTTTTCTTAATTTTGAACCAAGTAATGCTCCCGTGGTCTGTTCAGACAACAATTTCTTCTAGGTATAGGATTTTGCATGAGCACAATCAAGTGTTCTGGGATTCCCATTCTTCTAAAGGTTAGCTACAATTTGTTGTGATCCACTCAGTCAAATGTCTTTGCATAGTAAACAAAACACAAATAGACATTATTCGGTACTCTTCTTTGAGTCAAGATCCATCTGATATCAGCAATGATATCCCTCGTGCTGCAGATACTTCTAAAACCAGTTTGTATTTCCGGCAGTTCTCTTCTAGTCATTTTTGGATAATCTGCAATATTTTGCTTGTTTGTTACGTGCTGTTGAGTTGCCTGCGACTCATAGCAACCCTATGTCCAACAGTTCTGAACCCTGCTCTATCTTGAACCAACTTTACTATCTCTGACACATCCACCCCCATTTTCCCCCCATTACTCCAGTCTCTGAGTCAATCTATCTCATCAAGGGTCTTCCTCTCTTGGCTGTCCCTTCACCATTCCAAGGATGATATCCCTCTCGGTCCCTCATTGCAACAAGCCCAAAATACGTCAGACAAAACCTCAGAATACTTGTCTCTAAGGGTTTCACCCTCTGCTGTATGAACCTGTTTTTTTCTCCTAGTAGTCCATGGTTATATTCAATACTCTTCTCCAACACCACAGCTCAAAGGCATCGACTCTCCTTCTATAATTCCTAGTCATGATCCAGTTCTCTGATACATAGCACGTAACTGTGAAGATCATAGCCTGGATCAGGCATACCTTAGTTTCCAGATTGACATCATTGCTCTTCAGTATTTTGGAGATGTTCCTGACAGTAGACTTTCCCAATACAATTTGTCTTTTGATTTCCTGGCTACTGGTACCAAGAGTGTTGATTGTGGAGCCACGCAAACTAAAGCTGTTAACAATCTCAACCTCTTCACTATCTATCATCCTGCCAATTGAACCAGTAGTGAGAATCTTTGTTTTCTTGATGTTGAGCATCAGTCCATATTGAAGGTTGCAGTTCTTAACCTGCAGCAAGTGCTTCAGGTTCTCTTCAGTTTCAATAAGCAAGGTTGTGTCAGCTGCAAAACGCAGGTTGTTAAGAAGTCTTCCTCCAGTCTTGACGTCACATTTTTACTCATAGAGCCCAGCTTCTCAGATGATCTGTTCTGCTTATAGATTGAAAAAGTATGGAGATAGGACACACTCCTGGCATACACCTTTCTGATTTTGAACCAGAACCATGCAGTGTTTCCTTGCTCTGTGCCAACAAATGTCTCCTGGCCCAAGCATAGGTTTCACATAAGCACAATCAAGTGTTCTGGGATTCCCATTCTTCTCAGAGTTAGCCACATGCGGTATTACGGTATTGTTCAGTAATTTCCACAGTCTATTGGATCACTTATTTTGGGGGATAGGAATGAATTTGGATTTCTTCCAGTCAGTTAACAAGGTAATTGTCCTACAGAATTCTAGGAACAGCCTGGTGAGCACATCCAGGGCTGCATGTTTTTGTTAAAATATGACAGTTGGTAGTCTACCAATCCTGGAGCCTTATTCTTTGTCAATTCCTTCAGAGCAGCTTGAATTTCTTCTTTTATTACCATTGGTTCTCAATCATATGCTACTCTTGAAATGGTTCTGTATCAACCAATTCGTTTTGTTCAGTGACTCCGTGGATTTCTTCCATCTTGAGTCCTGGATCATTCAAGATTTTGCCCAAGTATTGCAACTTGCAGCTTGAATTTGTTCTTCAGTTCCTTCAGGTTGAGAAATGTTCTAAGAATTTTCTATTTTCAAATTTTGTTGTAAAACTTCATTTTGTCTTCCCCAGCTGCCCTTCGAAAGCTATTCAACTCTTTAACTTCATTTCTTTCCTTTGTTTTTGCTTCTTGGAGTTCTGATGCAATATTTAATCTCTTCTGACATCCATTTTGGTCTTTTCTGCCTCCTCTGTCTTTGTAATGACCTTTTGCTTTTTTCATGGATGATATCCTTGATATGATCCCAGAGCTCAACCTGTCTTTGCAGTGTTCAATGCCTCAAACCTGTTTTTAAGATGGTTTTTAAATTCAGGTGGGTTAGACTCGGGGTTATATTTTGGTTCTTGCGGATTTAATTTTCTTTAGCTTCATTTTGAACTTGCACATGAGTAGTTGATCGGTCCCACAGTCAGCACCTAGCCTGGTTTTTCACATCCAACACTGAGGATCTCAAATAATTCTTTCCACAGATATAGTAAATCTGATTCCTGTGTAGTCCATCTGGTGAGGCCTACATTTATAGTTGCCATTGTGTTTTCTTTAGAAAAGGTATTCGCAATGAATAAATCATTGTAAAATTCTATCATTCTCTTTCCAGCCTCATTTCTGCTATCAAGTTCATAGTTTGCAACTACTGGTCCTTCTTCCTTGCTCCTAATTTTGCATTCCAGTTACTAATTACTATGAATCTTGGTTGCATTTTTGATCAATTTCAGAAGGCAAAAGTTGGTAGAAATCTTCTATTTCCTCCTCTTTGGCTTTATTGTTGGGGCATATGCATAGATGAGTGACAGTGGTATTAACAAACTTCTCTCGTGTGCATATGGACATTATCTTGTCACTCGCAACACTGAACATCAGGATGGATCTAGAAATGGTCTTTTCATCTATGAATGTAACCCCATTTTCCTTCACTTTTTCATTCCCGACACAACAGATCATACAACTGTCTGATTCAAAGTGGCCAATGCCAAACCATCTCAGCTTATTAATGTCTAGTGCGTCAATCTTTATGCATTCCATTCCTTTTTTAACAATGTCCCACTTTCCTATATGCATATTTTGTACATTACGCATTTCAATTATTTGTGTATGTCTGCAACTGTTGCTCTTCATTTTTGGTGTCTTCTGACATGAGGGCTCAGCCTCTCATGCTGTATGTAAGTGCTAGATCTAATAGTCTAAGTGTGCTCTACTGTTCATAGAATTTTCCAAGGTCTGTTATTGTAGAAATGGATGTCCAATCCTTCTTCCTAGTCTGTCTTAATCTGGAAGCTCTGCTTTAGTACAGCATCTGACAGACAAATGCTGTACCCAAAAGGACAGATGAAAAGACAACAATACATATATATTAAACTTTTAAGAGCAGCAAAATGCAAAAAAACTTCTCCTATTCAAGACACTGACAGATAAATTATTATACCCCTAAAAACAAATCCTAACAACAAGCAAATATATACAACCTGGAAATACAAATAGTCTTCTGTCTCTAGATTTCAATCAGCGACCTGACATATTTGACTTTGGGCTTGTCAGCCTCCAAAGCCAGGTAGCTTTCTGAGATCTTGTGTCCCACCCAAAACCTTGGCTATGTCAGCTTCTGACGCCAGTGTCCTCCCAACACCAACAGCCTGAGACCTTATCTGCCAGCTGATGCCTGGACTTGGCCTCTCCACCTTTCTCTTTAGGTCTGACGTACAGATCTGCCTCTTGTCTCTAAAATTACATGGGTCATTTCCTTGAAATAAACCTTTCTTTGTGTCAATACATTATAAATTTCATTGGTCTGCTCTTCAAAACCCAGCCTATGATAAGATTTTAATTTTGTGTGTTTGATTTCATTGATCTGCTCCTACAAAATCCAGCCTAAGACAAGATTTTAATTTATGAACGTGATATTCACTCTGAAAACCTCAAATAACAGAGTTGTACATAAAGTTAATAATTAGCTACTCTTTTTTGTTCAATCCTTCGTACTCTTAAGTTGGTTTTGAAAATTTTAACTGTGATTTTAATAAAATTTTACAAAGTTGGATTTTCACTTATTCATTGTTGCACATTTTCCTCCCTCCCCCAACCCAGCTTCCTTTTTAAAAAGTCATTCACTGCTGTACCATTTGCTCCCTCCTCCTTTCCCATTCTACTTTGCAATGCACTTATTTCAGACTACTGTCATATATACAATACCTAGTCATATTCTTTTATATGGCTCTTTCCCTCAACTGTTCCAGTGCAGTATTTATTCACTCTTTTCCTAGTTTTCCTCAACCCTATCATGTCAGTCCTGTTTTATAACAGTGTTATGTAGTATTTTTGACCTTTTGTGACTGAGTTATTTCACTCAGCATACTGTCCTCTAGGCTCCTGCATGCTGTGTCATGTTTCATTGTTTTTCAATGCTGCGTAGAATTCCACTGTGTGGATGTACCATAGTCTTTCTATCCATTCATTTGTTGATGTGTACTTGGGTTCCTCCCATTTCATTGCTATTGTGAATAATGCAGCAACAAACATGGGCGTGCAAACACCTGTTTGAGTCATGGCTCTGGTTTGTTTAGGCTAAATTCCCAGGAGTCAAACTGCTGGACCAAGTGGTATTTTTATTTCCAACTTTTTTGGAAAAGTGCCAGACTGCCTTCCATAGTGGCTGCACCATTTTATACTCCCACCAACAGTGAACAAGGGTTCCAATCTATTCATAGCATTGCCAGTATGTTGTCTGCTTCCTGTTGAACTTTGCTATTGTTACTGGGTTGAGATGATGTGTCGCAGTTGTTTTTATTTGCATCTCTCTGATAGCTGGGGATTCTGAACATTTCTTCATGTGCTTGTTGGCCATCTGAATGTCTTCTTTGGTGAAGTGTCTATTCATATCCTGTGTCCATTTTACAAGTGAGTTGTTCATCTTTTTCCTGTTGCGATGCTGGAGTATTCGATAAATTTTAGATATGAGTCCCTTATCAGATATGTCATTGCCAAATATTTTTTCCCAGTCTGTGAGTTTCCTTATTACCCTGTTGGAGAAGTGTTTTTATGTGCACAGGGATTTGCTTCTTAGATGGTCTCATTCATTTATTTTGTTCTCTCTTGGTTGTAGATTTACTTTAAGTTTTAATACTTTGCCTTATGTATTTCCAGATCTTTCACACAGCACACTGTATAGATAGTTAAACATAAAGCCTTTTTTAAAAAAATTATGATTTTTAACGCAAGTTTACAGAAAGGTTTGGTTTTCATCCACTCATTGTTACATAAAAATGTTTTAAAATCAAGAATCATATTCTAAGGGAAATTTTGCAGCTAGCCCTTCTCTCTCAACAGTATACACTAGAAAGCTTTCCTTGTCAGTACAAAATAGTATGCTTCTATTAATATGGGATGTTTACTTCTAAGAAGAATAGCAAACAACCACCTGGGTCTCTAAAGATGCATCTTTGTGACTACCACCTCTTTTCATATGCCAAAGAGGAAAGAGAAAAAAGAAGGCAGAAAAAATTGATAAGGACCTTTATGCATTCCATTTCTTAAGAACACATAAAGGCAATATAGGAGGAAAATAGAAAGTAAGCTCCTCAAAAAAAACCAGTGTGATACCCCTTAGGGTCTTCTAAGCTGTAATTTTCATACAGATGTTTCTCCATTAAAGTGGGTTTAAACTGCCAACCTTTTGGTCAGCAGTTAGGCATTTAGATCTGTGCCAACAGCGCACAGATGGATCTTGGCTGAAAGCAGAGAATACCAGAAGAATGTCTATCTGTGTTTCATTGATTATGCAAAGGCATTTGACTGTGTGGATCATAACAAA
>NW_006399901.1:6027973-6037416 GCF_000299155.1 Elephantulus edwardii | reverse complement strand
GCAGTGCGGTTGGCGCAGGATAGAGCAGGGTTTAGGGCTGTTGTGCATAGGGTCGCTATGAGTCGGAAACGACTCGACGGCACATAACAACACACCAAAGAAGGGCTCATTCTGATGAAAGTATCAAACTTGCTCTCTCCAGAACAGGGATTCAATTATTCATCCGTTACTTGAGCCTGACAGACATATTCTGAGAGGAGACCTGTGCGGGAATCAAGGGAACTCTAGAAAGAAATAGAAAAGCTTCCATACACAATGGTAGCACACGTTGCATTTTTACCTTGAGCTGCTGAAGAAATGCACAGCAATACCACAGAATTGTCTTGATCTGTTTAATCCACAGCAGTGTGAGATCCTTGGAAAGAGCCAGTGACACAAACCACACCTATGGGCAGGAAAAAGGCAGACAATGAGTACTTAGACAGAAAAGAACATTTCACTTAGGGTGACAATCAGGTAAGGCAGTAGAGGATGAATAAACAGGATTTTCTTCAGCACTAACCCAAAGTCAGAACAGCTCAGTGAAGGAAGTTTGTATCATGAGAAAGCAATAGCACCAGAAAAGAACATCTTGGACAGTAAAGAGACTAAGGGGTAATTTGTGCTTTGAATTAACAGAGACAATCATGCTGTGGGAACTTTCTCAGTTGAGTGGGCTGGCTCATGAGGGCTCATGGGAGGTTCTCCAGCTCCTATGTCCATTTACCTTGGGCTCATTCTCAGCATCCATGCTGCTCAGGATGCAGCGACACAGTTTCTCAAATCTCTGAAAAGAAGCAAGATGGGAAGGGAGGTTAGGAAGTCTGTTATAAGAAGTGGGGATGGAAAGGGATGCGCACCCATCCACTTAGAAAAAGAAGTCCTTCCCACAGATGTGGAAACTAGGCATCAGAAACACAACAGCAGCCTTTTCAATCTGATGGCTCATAGGCTGGAATGAGCCCTACCACTGCACTCAACTGGCCTGTACTGCTTCATAAAAATTCAGACAGGCTTTTACCTAACTTATTTTGAGAAACAAAATTAACTTGGGCATGTATTCCAGCCATCTCTTCAATAGTTTCAAGCTTCAGTGGGTTTAAGCTTGCCATTGTGTAAGTACCATGGATAGCACAAATGGCTTGTGGCCTAAAGTTTGGTGGTTCAAACCCCTCCCAGCAACACGTGTGTTGTGCTTCTGTTAAGTGCAGTTTTCAATATGGATTGCAGCTCAACATCAAGAAGACAAAGATTCTCACCACTGGGCCAACTGGCAACACCAAGATAGATGGAGAAGAGACTGAGGTCGTTAAAAATTATAGCTTGCTTAGCTCTACAATCAACATTCTTGGCACCAGCAGTCAGGAAATCAAAAGATGAATCGCATTAGGTAAATTTGTTGTCAGGGATCTCTCAGAGTACTGAAAAGCAATGATGTCAGTCTAGAGACTAAGGTGCACCTAATCCAAGCCATGGTCTTCGCCATGACTTGCTATGCATCAGAGAGCTGGACAGAAGAATCAATGCCTTTGCACTGTGGTGCTGGAGAAGAGTCTTGAACATAACACGGACCACTAATAAATAGATCTGTATTTTTTTGCTGTTTTTGTTTTCTTGTTGTGTACCACTGAGTAAGATCACACTGGCACAGGAGATTCCCCCTCCTTCTTCAGCAAAGCATCTGGTGGATTTGAACAACGTACATTTGAGATTGCAGTGTAGGCTATTGCCACTAGGTCACCAGAACTCCCTCAAATAGGTCTGTATTGGAGAACATGAAACCAAGTTTCTCCTTGGAAGCTAGGATTCTGAAGCTCTGTCTCACATACTTGGAGAAGGACATCATGCTCAGAAGGGTGGAGGGACAGCACAGGAGAGGAAGACCCTGGATGAGATGGATTGATACATTGACTGGGGCAATGGGGGTAGGTGTGTCAGAGACTGGCTCAGGGACAGGGCAGGCTTCAGAGTTGTTGTACAAAAGGTCACTATGGGTTACAGGCGAATCAATGGCATATAACAACAACAATAACAAACACCACGGGTATTGACTTTTGCCTCTGAAAAGTTGTTTGTATTTACATCCTGAAATGCAAAATGAAGAAACATGGAAACTGGAAAAGTACCCTTTGGCTGCTTCAATCCTTGACCCTCTATTAGATGAGTAATGTGATTGGGGCAGGCTGCCAGCCCCCATCTCTGTAGAACAAGGGCCTCCCCACCAAGTCGGCCCATGACTGTACGATTACAGCCTGTGTATTCCTTCCTCTCCAGCTGGGCTTTGAGAGCCAGCAGGAGAGATCTTCCCTGTCTTGCTTCCTGCTGGGGTTCCAGGACATAGAAGATCTGGCACCAAGATCTGGCAGGCAGGCACCCAATGGTTTACTGAGTATAACGTGAGTAAATAAATGTGAGGATTAACAATGGTTTGGGCATGTTATCAGGAGGACTAGTCCCTGGAGAAAGACTTCATGTTTGGCAAAGTAGAGGGTCAGAGAAAAAGACGAAGACTCACAAGAGGATGGACTGACTAGAGTGGCAGTGATGGTGAATTCAAGCACAGTAATGACTGAAGGTGGAGTGATACCCGGCAGCATCTTGTTCTGCTGTAGACAGGGTTGCTAGGAGCTGGGTTCCAACTCAATGACATCTAGTAACATCTGGCAAGGGAGCCTGGTAGCTAGCACTTGGCTGCTGACTTAAAGGCTGGCTAGTCGAATCCACCAGATGTGGGGATCTGCTTCTGTAAAGATAGCACTTTTGCAAACCCAACGAGGCTGTCCTACTGTTTAACTGGGGTGCTATGAGTTGGAATTTGACTTGATGGCAACAGATTTGAGCTGGTAAACTGAGAAACAAAACAGGGAATAATCAGAAGTACTTAATTTTATTATCATTATAACAGATAATAACTGGCTTTCCTGGACCTGTATTTTCTAAGCTGGCATAAAGGGGGACAATTCCTTATGTTTGAAAGATTAAAAATAAATCCTCCCCCCCCAAAAATCCCAAATTAGCTGCTGGTATTTGCCAAATGATACCATTGAGCAGAAAGATGTGGGTTTTCAACAACTCTGTGAAGCACCAGCGTGTGATTCCACCACCAGCAGAGCTGGCAGCTGCTGCCTCTTTGAATGACATGCCACAGGGACATCAGTCCCTTTGATGTCCTTACCACTGTAGTCTATTAAAATTGAATAAACCTTACCACTGCATTTTTTTATGTACTGTTGAGGCAGAACAATTCATAGCTGAGTCCCCAGTAAGTTTTCAGGGGCAGTGAATTACATGGGAGGGACACTACTTCCTCCTGTGGAGCAATCTCCTCCCATGGAATTAACTGCCTCTGAAAACCCACCGGCAGGGGAGCTGTGGGCTAGTTCTGACGCTCTGGTACACCACAGCAACACCATCTTCAGGCAGGCAGCACAATTCCTTACCACTGAGCCCCAGAGCCACTGTTGTATAGTCAAGCCCAACTCACTGGGGGCCTCCTTTGTGTTTCTGAAGCCATAAATCTCTATAGGAGGAGACTGCCCAGCTTTCTCCTACAGGACAGCGTGTGAATTTAAACCACCAACCTTCCATTTATTACCAGACTTGTATGGTGACTTTTCTCAGAAGTGGTTTAGTTATTTACATATTCTGCCTGGCTCTCTAGGAATTTGAGCTTCCAACTTCTCAAAACCGTCAAAGTGAAAAGAACTTCCACCAATTCCCGGGAGGTCTGGGCTTCATCCCTGCAAAGCAAGTCTCCCAGAAAACAAAAGGGAAGGGTGTGTGGGAAACAGCAGGTCCTCCTTCACCGAGTTAGCGTAAGGACCGAGGGAGCTGATAGTTACAAGATACTTAAAAAATGGTCCTGGTATTTATCCAGTAAACACTGTGCACGTTTAGCATTTTACCTCATTATCCTCTTTCATTTTGAATAAGAAGAGCAGCTTCCTGGCAATCTTAAAAATACAAAGCACGCTTCTTTTATTGGATCTGGAATCATCCACTTTAAAAAACTCATCAATGTCTCTCCTGGGGAAGGAAAGGTAAAAGAAAAGACATTTTTTAGTTGAAAGCCCCCAGCTGCAGGAAGACTTTGTGAGCACTCTAAGGGGACAGGCATGTTTTCTGTTTCATGGGGAGGAAGAGCAAATGCGTGGAGGGTTCCCAGTCCCACCTGATTTCTCTCTGCAGTCGACTCCGACAGAGGAAACTCCGGACGTGAGCCTGGATCTCCACGGCTGCCCGCTCCCTCTCCTTCTGCACCAGCCTCTCTTCGCGGGCCTGGCGGGCTCGGTCGATGAACCACGCTCTCGAGGTCTGAGATGTGGTGAACATATCTGAAAACCTTGTGCAGACTCTGAAAAGAAAACAGACAGCAACTGGTGATCATTCACTGAGAAGCTCTTAGGGAAACTGCCTCAAGAACAAAAGGTGGACAGGAAAAGGGATACTCAGGACAGAGCCACATGGGACCCTCCAGCACCTTTGTTAATAGCTCTCCCACATCCAGTTTCCAACTCCTTTGCAGCTCCTTCTCTGCAACTTTTCAAGACCTTGCTTTATCTCAGATGAATTAATTACATTTGCATTAAAGACAAAGCACTAGCAAACCAGCTACAGCAAGACAAGGACTCATTACCTTAACTGTGGACCCAGCACAGCGTCTGGCACAGGGTACATGCTTTGTAAAGATTTAATAAACGAGCACAGAAATGTACTGATTCTATCCACAAAGCTCTGATGTAAACCATCCACTATGCTGAAAGTCCCCAGATATGGGAATTTGCTAGAGCACTCAGCAGTATTTAGGAAGCCAACAGCAGGTTTTACGGTGGTAAAGTGGTTGTTATACACTGTCGAGTCAGAACCAACCGACTCCCAGATGACCCTCCCAAGGGTTTTTGTTGGGGGGGGGGGGAAGACAGTCTATTTTTCTTCCAAGGAGCAGCTGGTGGATTTGAAATGCCTACCTTTAGGCTGGCAGCACAGTTCCTTATCCACTTTGGTAAGAGATTGCATTAGAGGAAAGGAGAGAAATCCTGCATGAGATGGACTTACACACACAACAGCTACAATAGCAGGCGCAAGCATGCCAATGGTCAGGAACAAGCTGTACAACTCGGCAGCATTTCCATCTGTTATGCACAAGATCACCAGGGGCTGAAGCTGACTTGATGACAACTAACACCAACACTGGGCAGCCAGTAGAGACTGGGAGGGGGGGGAAAAACCCAAAAAACATAATTATTTAGCCTCACTATTATTTTATCCATTTGTTCACTCGACAAGTAGCCACTGGTGTCTATTTTGTGCCCAACACAGAAAAGTTTTTCATTTAATAAAAAAGGCTGTTGTAATACTAAAAAATCAAATGACGTATGATTTCCAAATATAAATTAGTCCATTACATGGAATAAGCTACTCTGCTCTTCTGAGTTTTCCCATTCCCAACTGGTACTTCTTTCAACAAAAGCTCCAAGTAATATATTGCACTCTTATTTATTCACTGTCTTTTCTCAAAGCGGGAGCTTCAGCCAATGGCCTAGGGAGCCTAGCACTGCTCCATGGATTTCTGCTTATGCTTGAAAAGTTTATCATGCTACCCCAAGTATGCCCCAGCACTACTCACAAAGCCCTTGAAATGAATTCTTCAGAAAACCAGACTTAACAGAAAACAATTGAAATAGCAGGGCATTTCACTCAAACAAGACATATGTGAAGACATCATAAAAAAGAAATTTTGTCAGGTCCACAATAGATGGGCACTGATAAAGCAGGAACAATATATGAAACAGTGCTTCAAATTACTACAATAAATTAAACAAATAAACAACTCAAATCAGCTTTACTGGACCAGCTAAGACGAGAGGACTCCTGGGACTACTGCTCAGAGATACTCTTTAAACCTTGACGAGTAAAGTTTGCACATGGCTAGCCCACGTGGGGACCTTCCCAGCACTGCTGGATATCTGTCAAACAACTCTTACGTGTGGGTCTCACATCAGCAAAATGAGCAGAGCCTCTCTGACCACAGGAAAAGGGGTGAGAAACCAGAGAAGGAAAGGTGGCTTTTGGAACCATTCATTCTTTCCACCTCTGGCAAGGGAAGCAGATGTGAGGGTGAGCACTCACCTGAGAATGGGTGTACCTGTGATGCAAAAATGCCAGGGAATCAAAAGTGAACTCACGCAGGACTCTGCTGAAGCAGCTTCTCACTTCCCTGAGGCTTGTCTTCCCTGGTAGGAGCAGAAGGGAAAATTCAGACTTTGGAAGAAGTTTTTTATAGGTGGAATATTACATTATATACTTTCTCCACTGAGTATAAGAAACATAGTACCTCTGGCTTTTTTTTTTTAAAAACTCATTGTTGCATATTTCCTTCCCCCATCTCCACTCTCCCTCCTCCAACCTGCCCCCCGCAATGCACCTCTTGTTCTAGACTGTTGTCGTACATATAATGCATTATATATTCCTCTCAGACAGTTCTTCCCCTCATCTGTTCTAACGCAGTGTTCATTATCTAACCACTCTATTCCCATTTTCTCTCTAACCTAACCCCTGTCCTATTTTATAATAGTGGTGTAATATAGTATTTGTCCCTTTGTGACTGAGATATTTCATTCAGCATAATGTCCTCCAGCCTTCACCATGTTATGTAATGTCTCACAAGTCCATTGTTTTTCAATGCTGCATAATATTCCATTATGTGAATATACTATAGTTTTTCTATTCATTTGTTTGCTAATGGGCACTTGGGTTGCTTCCATCTCTTTGCTACTACGAATAATGCAGTAATAAACATGGGTGTGTATTTATCTGTTTGAGTTGGGGCTCTGGGTTCTTTAGGGTATTTTTCCAGTAGTGGAATTGCTGAATCAAATGGTATTTCTATTTCCAACTTTTTGAAAAACCACTAGATTGCTTTCCATGCTTTACCATTTCACACTCCCATCAGCAGTGAATAAGGGTTCCAATCTCTCCACAACCCTGCCAGCATTTGTTGTTTGTTGCCGTTAAACTCTGCTATTGTTGCTGGGGCCTTTGGTTTTTAAAACAAACCTTTATATCTATTTTAATGATTGCTGTTGTTTTACGAACTGTTGAGTTAGATATGATCTATAGCTGACCTTCTAGCTGCTTTTCAGAGATAGTAAATCACACAGGAGGATACTGCTCATCTTTCTCCGGAAAAGCAGATGGTGGATTTGATCTACCAGCCATTGGGATGGTGGTGCAGCTCTTTACCACTAGGCTACCAAAGCTCCCTACACAAGTATTTCCTCTGAATTTTAGGGCTACATTTCCACCTGTTTGATGGGTTAATGGGAAGAGATCAATACCAAAGAAGTTGTCTTCTTCTAAAACAACTCCAAAGAAATTGTCTACTTCTAAAATAGAAATTAAAGCTTTACAGGGTTTGTGATGGCAAACAAGAATAACACTTGGAGGTAAAACAGAAAACAAACAAACAAATTCACTCACAAAACAAAAATCCAAACAAAAGCCCAAACACCTAAAAACTTCACTACTGTTGAGTCAGTTCTGACTCACGTTGTTGCTGAGTACCATCGAGTCGGAACTGACTCATGGCTGACCGTTTGGCGGGTTTTTAAAGGCAGTTAATTGCACGGGAGCAGACTGTCCATCCTTCTCCTGCAGAGCAGCTGGTGGCCTTGAATTGTGTGCCTTCGGGTTTGCAGTGCAGCTTCTTTCCACTAGACCAAAAGAGCCCCAACACAGCAGCCCATATTTCTTTTGCAGAGCTGCTGGTGGATTTGAACTCCTAGAGATGTGGAGCTTCCAGGTTGGCAGCACTACTCTCGGAATGTGAAAAAACAGACAAGAAGCAAAAACCCAAGCCCGCTGCTTTCAAATCTATTCCAACTCATTACAACCCCACAGGACAGAGTAGAAGCACTGTACCGGCTTCCCAGGCTGCCAACTTCACAAAAGCAGGCTGCTGTATCTCTTCTCCCTCATGTCAGCTCCTGGGGGGTGGTCAAACAACTGAGCACTTGAACCACTGTACCACCAGACTGCTGTATGCCAAATCTAAAATTCTGTGTGGCAATGTTAACAACCTGGGATCGTGTTTATACTTTAAAAGTAAAAACAAACAAAACAAAAAAATGATCCAATGACCCAAATTACATTTAAAAAAATGTGTACACAGATGTAAAGCTGGGAGGGAATTCATCCATGTGTTAAAAGTGGTTGTCTGGGGGTAGGAATTAGGGGGAGATTTTATCTGCTTCTTTATTTGGTCTCTGCTCTCCAAACTTCTCACTCAAAGTAGCTCCCCTCTCCCCCCTACATAAAAATACTCTCCTAGATGAGAGCCCACAGCGAGGCCATGTGGCACAGAGAGAGGCCCAGAGTGGAACCAGGGGTCAGGAGACATCTCGGCACCTTTTTTTTTGGTTAGAGAACGAAACTTGACTTAGGCCAAGCACGAGGCCCAAGTGAAGTGACAGACACCAACTGCATCCAGGGGCCTGTTAAGAGTGCAGTCAAGAAATCAGATGGCTGTGATCTTTCTACAGACACAAGGTTACGTTTGGGTTTGCTTTTTTAAAAACAACAACAACAACAACAACAAAGAAAAACACAAAACCACAACAATTCAGCAAAGGCTTTCTTTCACCTTTATGGATGTTAAGTTAATAATGGGGGAAATAATGCTAGAATGTTTACAATTCCCCACTCATCAGTTTTTTCCCTTATTTTTGGGTACACTAAGATTCACAAGTCCTGTTACCTGCTCTAAGGCACATATGTTACAAACATAATGACAAGTTCTTTCTTTACCAGACAGTTCCTTAAAAGGGGAGTGAGGAAGGAAGATGGGGAGTAGAAGGGCACAAGGGAGTCTCTTTCCAACAGTAAAAAACAATGCTGCGTACAAACTGGAGCTAAGTGCCTTCAGGATGATTTCCAAAGCTGTGCTTTCGCCAGGAGGCCTCACAAGTCAAGACTCTGTCCCTTTGTTTCTGCTCACGTCATACCTCCTTCCTACAGTTGCTAAAGGAGCCCGAGTGGCACAAACTAAGCAACACGTTGGTGGTTGGAAACCAACTAGCAGCTGCACGAAAGAAAAGATCTGGTGACACTCCTCTATAAAGATTCTCTCTTTTTCCCAGCTGGAAACAAAGGAGGATGCTTCAACGATTTAGATCCTCCCAGAAGAGCTGTGGGTGAGCATTAACATTACTGGTAAGTATATTCATTTTCTCCTGGACACAGAGCCTACCAATTGATCCTAAAAGCCTTCTGACGTCCCAACTCTTCTCACTATTTCTTAGTTGTTGGAATGGACGGAAAACTTCATAAGCAGTTCCTTACTTCACCTCTACCTTGCATGCGAACTTCCAAGTTGTAAAACAACCCAGTGGTAGATGGAATTTGTTCCAGGACTTAAGAACCATAAATGACATAGCTGAGCCTCTACATCTTGTGGTTATTAACTC
>NW_006399901.1:5981363-6027363 GCF_000299155.1 Elephantulus edwardii | reverse complement strand
TAATAATTAAAAAAAATATTTTCTCTTTTTGCCGTGGAATTGGAATTCACTTACAGCTCACCCTCCAGGTTTCCAGAGGATGTAAACTGAAGGGGAAGAGACTGCTCGCTCCCCCAGAGTCAAAGGTGGATTCAAACAACGTGCCTTTCAGTTGGCAATGCAACTCCTTACTCATTAGGCTACCAGAGCTCACTCCATATAGATTAAAGTCAAGAAAATCCTAAAGGGCAGTTCTCCATCACATGGGGTTTCTGTGAGTCAGAATCAACTCAATGGCATCCAACAAAGGGCTGCGGATATGTAATGGATTATTTGACTTGGTGTAGCAGGTAGCAAATTGCATTGTTCACTCAAAGGCACTGTGACTCAGCGGTTCGAATCCACCAGTAGCTCCAAGGGAGCAAGATGGGCAGTCTCCTCCTGTTGGTAGATCACAGTCCTGAAAGCCTAACCGGGGGGTTGTTATCAGAAGTGACTTGAAAGTAGTGAGTGAGTTTACTACCCATGTTTAGTCACCACATTGTGATCACTGTAAAAGAAAAAAAATATTAATTCAAGGAATCTGAGAGTATATAGCATGTAAGTAATCTCTGGGGCATTGCTTTAAGACAAAGATTATTGTCAGTTAGGAAAATGGGAATTCTAGAGACTGAAAACAAGAGGATGGTGATCACCACAATCATTTGGAAGACAAACAGAAACTAGGCTGATTAAGGTGCCAGTATGTGTCAACCCTTGCTGAGCATCTTATCTAATAAGAACAGCAATCCTGAGAAAAGATCAGGTATTATTTTCTGTCCAAGTCCAAGTTAGACCACTAGAAAGTGGCAGAGCCAAAATTTAAAACCCCTATCTTCTAAGGGTACAGCACTGGTCTATTTGCTGTACTGAAGTAACTTGGGGTTGCTGTGATGCTGAACGCTGTGCCACTGGTGTGTCAAATGCCATAATGGTTACTCATCGTGGTCAGTGTTTGGTGGAGCTCCTAGATTGATTCAGGTTTGGAAGCAGGAGTGGCATCCACTTCTTAAACCACATGTCTCTGGAAACACTATGAACACAGAGAAATAATGATAGTTATAGAACGAGGTTCAGGTCTTTTGTTCACAGGAGTCATGCTTGACTCGATGGCATTTAACAACATTTTCTGGGACAGGGTTCAGAGCCCTCCTATTCATGAGCCTTGCCCCCAGTGAGGCTTTTCAGGATCCAAATCACTATGGATATGCAGAGATGAAGTCAACTAGGAAAGAGAGTACTGTCCAAAGAGGAAGCACTGTAACTGAGCCCAAGAGCTTCCCTTTACAGTGGGAACAGCTGAGCAAATGATTATCAGCATTCGTTAAAGGAGCCCTCATGGCACAGTGCCAAAGGTATGGGGCTGCTAACCAAAAGGTCAACAGTTTGAATCCACCAGCAGCTTCATGGGAGAAAGATAGGCAGTCTCCTCTCACCACGACTTGCAGCCTTGGAAACTTGATGGACAGCTGCTTTGAGTTTGTTCCTACCCAATAAGAGGGGGTTAACATTATTAAGGGTTGACCATGTTGTATGGTGCGTAATGTGCTTGGCTGCTAAGCAAAAAGACTGGTAGTTTGATTCCACCTGACTTTCTGAAGGAGAAAAATGGGCAGTAACATAAAAGTCTATAACCTCAGAAACCAGGAGTTATTAAGAGTCATATATTAAACTCGATGGCACTAGGTATGTATCGGACACTACTGATGTTCAATCAGCCTTATTGTTTCAAGAGTTCTATCAGGGGCCCTGGTGGCACAGTGGTTAAAGTGCCAACTGAAAGCACAGTTTAATCTCACTAGTCTCAACCCATAATTGATCCTCTGAGGCAGTAAATTGTACAGGAGGAGACTGTCCATCCTTCTCTGGAGGTGCTGTGAATTAGAACCATGTGCCTCTGCAGATTACAGGGCAGCTTCTTACCACTACGCCACAGTGGTAAGGAATTGCACTGCCAACTCAAACGTATGCCATTCAAATCTACCAGCTGCTCTGTGGGAGAAAGATGGGCAATCTCCTCCTGTGTGAGTCACTCTCTCTGAAAACCCACTGGAGGGCCAGCTACGAGTGGGTTACAATTTGATGGTACACAACAGCAAGGAGCTCTGGAGGCTTACAGTGTTAATCCAAAGGCTGTGTGGCTCATGTCTCAGGCAGTCTGAATCCTCAGTAGAAAGATAGGTACTCCTTAAGATTTATAACCTTAGAAACCAACTGGAAACTTGCTATGACGGTCTGACGGCAGTGAGCAAATAAGTGATGGTCTATTTTACCCACTGCCAGTCGATTCTAAAGTTGTAAATCTTCGTCCTTTTATGTATCAGAAGTTTAACACATAAAGCATTACGCCATCTGAGCTATTTACAATCTATCTCGGTGGGTGCCATTATCAATAACATCTTCAGAGACAGATAGTTATGACTTGCCAAAGAATGCCAAGCTCTTACCTTGGCCTCTGTTCTGGTTCAAAAGCAATAATTCATTATTAAAAGAAAAAGAAAAGACTCAGAGACTCTTTAACTCACAGGAAGGCAAAGAGAAGTTATGAAGGCAAGGATACCTGTAGGTATGACCAAGTCCAGGATTTTCTTAATCGGTATCATTAACACCAACACCACAACAGCTGTCTTTACTGATTGTGCTAAACCCCGCACTAAAGCGTATTATACAGCAACCCTCCGTGTATTATTTGCTTTTACAGGGGCAGACAGTGAGGCTCAGAGGAGTGAGAGAATCCTCTAGGATCATAGAATTCGAACACTTGTTTGAGAGACTTCTGAGGCCCACGATCCTTCCTGGACACCAACCACCATAATAACAAGCCATGCTCGAAAGAAATTTATAAGCAAAAGTCCTCTGATAAACAACAATCGCAAATGAGTTGAAAATAGGTAGAAAGAGCTGAACAGCGGCCTCACTGAAGAGTGGAAACTATGCTCCAAGCCCTGCCCCTCTGCTCTGGGAAGGAGAGGATATGGACCTGGGGCCACTTATCAAGGTCCCCCGCCTCACCTCCTAGAACACTCGCGATTTTGATCCCGTTCTCCACCCGCCGGTCGTAAAGTTTACCCACTCGGGGGCCCCGCAATTGGGATCGGAGTCACCGGAGAAGCCGCCTCAGCCTGATTCCCCCGAGTCCTGCCAGGCCCGGGGCAGAGGCCGAAGCCCGACCGCCATCTTGCCCCGGGGTGTTTGTGCTCAGCGCTCCGGCAGGAAACAAGTACCCAGTTCCTGGATACTAGCGTTCCGCACAGCCTCTGCACCGGGGAAGGAAACTCTCCCCGCACCTCATCCTCGTCTCTGGCAACTGATAACTTGACCCAACGGGACTGGACCAATGCCTGATACAGCTGAGAGGCTGAAGTCACTCGGGCAAGGGAGGTGGAAATGAAAGTGAAGGCTGCGCGCACAAGCCCACAACGGACGCTTTAAGAGAGTGCCCTCAGGGGGGGCGGAAGAGGCCTGCGTATAGCGGAAGGGCCCGCCCCGGCCCCGCCTCGAGCGAGCTGGGTATTTTCTGCCTCACTCAGTCCAGGTCTGGAGACGCGCCCTTCGACTTTTCATGGTGAGGAGACCGTGTCCCCCTGTGGGGGGCTGTGGGCGACCGAGGGAGCTAGGCAGCGGCTGGGTAACGGCAGAAGGGACCCAGAGGACGGGGCACCATGCTGTAAGGGGAGAGACTGTGGGGGGACTCAAAGGGGGGCGAGGATCGGAGTGGGGGAAGGGCTTTGGCTGGCGGACGGGCTGCGGTCGCTGGCTGTTAGGGATTTGGGAATGGACATTTGGGTTTGGGGAGTGTGTGTGTGGTTGAGAGAGGGGGTGGGGGTTCCCCAGAACCTTGTATCCTCGTGGAAAATTGGTAACTGAAGAGAACAAAGAGATGTCACTGGAGAGAGACATGGGGGGGGGGAGTTGGAAGTGAATTTGGGGTTGGTGGTGTAAAATGGACAGGCTTCCAGGGGGTGAGGTGGGATTCCTTGGAGTTTTTAAGTATCTGGCAGAGCGGAGGGAAGAGCTCGAGAGAGTTGGCAAAGGGGGGTGCGTTCAGTGCTTGGAATCTCGGGGAACGACGCCAGGGCCTGAGGTCAGGATTTCTTCACCGTGGAGTTAAGCATCTCAGCTGGCGCTTGCATATCTATCTAAGTCACTTCCTTTCAGGCCCCACAGTGGCCACACCTAAGGAACTAGGGATGTCTCCTGTGCTTTGGGACAGTTTGGCTTTCCTGGGGATTCTTCAGGGATCTGCCTCTTGAATATTTATTTGTATGAGCCCGTACTCTTTTTGTTTGGGGAAGTGCAGTCTTTAGGGGAGGGAGCAGGGGGCAGAAAATGAGTTCAAAGAACATGCTTGTAGATAAATGAAACACTGGTGTCAGACTTTGGGCTGCTCTGATTTGGGGAAAATAAGGGCCAGAGTCCTTGTAGCATAGTGCACCATCACCTGAGGAAGCCCATGAAAACCCTATGCAGGTCTACTCGGGAACTCAGTTCCTTCACATAGCTTCTCCGTGAGTTGAAATCAACTTGATAGCAACTGTTTGTTTCGATTTGAGAGGAAGGAAGGGGCCCACCCTAGTGGTTCTTGAAATGTGGTCTCCAGACCAACAGCATCAAGTTGCTTTGGGAACTTGTTAAAAATGCCCCATTTGGGGGCCTCACTTCAGATTACTGTGCCTGACATTGTGGCGATGAGGCTGATGATCTGTTTTGTTTTATTGAGCTGGCCAGAGCATGAGAATAAGGATTTCTTCATTTTGGTGGAGTGGAGGAAGAGCTGTGAGGTTGGGGTCAGAGAGCCTTTGTGATTTTGTTTCTTAGTTTCTTTACTTGAGAAATGGGAATGATAACATCTTTCTTAGATTCTTACGAAAAGCAGGTCCACAGTTTGTGTACTATACATCAGGAGAGAGTACCAGTCAGCAGAATGCTTGGGAAAAGCAGTATTTTAAAAAGCTATAAGCATGTTTGAGTGTAAAATAATACTGTAGTTGTTACTAGTTGGATTGAGGTTTTCAGCTGAAATGAAACAGCAGACTTTTTCAAGTTGTAAAAATGTCTCCAGTTTGGGGTAGTATTAAAATTACTTCCAGGCAGTATTTCTTTTTTTTTAATTTATTTTTTTATTTTATGTGTGTGTGTGTGTGTGTGTGTACCGTCAAATCAGATCTGACTGGTACAGGAGGCGATTGTTCCTCCTTCTCCAGCAGAGCATCTGGTGGATTTGAACTGTGCACCTCTGGGATTGCAGTACACCTTCTTGCTACACCTTCTTGCCACTAGTCCACCAGAGCTCGCCCAGGCAGTATTTCTTAATCCCTCTTATTCTAAAAATTCCCTGCCCTGATACTTTCACTGTGCATCTATGGTGAGTCGAGCGCAAAAGAAATAGCTACCTTCTTGGTTCAGTGGTCCAGCCTCGCCCTGGATGCATGTTTACCTGAAGTGCCTTTCAAGCATTAAATGCTGGTTCATTCCACTCCTGTTTTGATTAACTTGGTCTTAGGTGAAACCCAAACATCAGTATTTCTAAAATTCTCAGTGATTTTAAACACTACAAAATTTGAAAAACTACTTTAATATGTCTTAAAACTGCTGTAAAGGGCTGTGTGGCAGATACTTTTAACATTCATTCTCTGAGAGAGGTTAGAGAGATTAAAGCTCTAAAACTCCCATTTTGAAAGTTAATGGAATTTAAGACTTGTTTAATCACTTGTCTGAAGCACTCAGGAAGTGATGGGATTGAGTTTACCAGACTGGATAGAATCTTCCCTTCTCCCTAGAAGTCAGTTCTACAGGGAGTAGTGTAGCAAACATCTAGGAATCAGGGACTTGAACTCTTCCTACACACCCCACCTCTTGAAGCCTTCCTTGATCTGTCTACCCATACCCATTTGTAACTGGCAAGGACAACTTTCAGGTCCAGCATTTCCCATCTTCAGCTGAGTCTTATTTTTCAAGCATGGAAGCAGTTGCTTCCTGCCTGTAACTCAAGCTGTGAAGTAGGGGCTCAGCTTTTGTTTCAGTGCTTTGTGGTTTGTTTCTCTGTGTGGTTCAGGAACTCATTTGCCTGATAACAGCAAGAGATTGGGGGAACTTTTCCAAAACCATAGGATTGATTATAGCCTTAGTGAGGGTTACAGGCCCTCTGAGAACAGCGAGTTGAAATCTCGAGTGCACATTCAGCATTATTTGGTGAGTTTATAAAAATTTTGTTGTCTGGTCTGTGTTCCCCCCCACCCCCTTATTACGTCAGTGTGTGCTTGGGTAGGACTCAGGTGTCGGATTTGTAACGCTCCAGAGGTGATTGCTGTGTGCAGCCAAGTGGAAAGCCACTGTTAAGAATCCACAACAGTATATTCAGGAAAACTAGGGAAAGAGAGATGCCTTGCCTTATCCATCTAGCTGGAATAAAATTATTCCCTGAGTGAGTAGAATGGGTAACTAATATCTCATAGATCACTTATTTCATCTTATTTGTAACCTGTTCTCTTTGTTGGCCACCCATCCCCAAACTTATTAGTGATGAAATAAAATATTTGAAACAAATTTAAAAACAAGATCTTCTGAGGAATGGCTGGGAGAAATTTGCTATAAAAGGTTTATTGTTTACTGATTGGTATCCTTAGTTTACTGTTACTCAGACTCATATCCAGGAGGCTGGGCTCTATGAGGAGAAATGTGGGGTCAAGATTGATGGAAAATCTATCAACAATCTGTGTTACGCAGATGACACAACCCTGCTTGCTGAAACTGAGGAGGACCTGAAGCACCTGCTGCAGAGGGTCAAGGACTGCAGCCTCCAATATGGATTGAGGCTCAATGTCAAGAAGACAAAGATTCTCACCACTGGGCCAATTGGCAGCATCAGGATGGATGGTGAAGAGATTGAGATTGTTCACAGCTTTAGTTTGCTTGGCTCCACAGTCAACACTGTTGACACCAGTAGCCAGGAAATTAAAAGGCGTATTGCCATGGGAAGGTCTGCTGTTAGGGACCACTCCAAAGTACTAAAGAGCAATGGTGTCTCTCTGGAGGCTAAGGTGCGTCTGATAAAGGCCGTGGTCTTTGCGGTCAGAGAGTTGGACAGTGACCAAGGAGGATAGAAGGAGAATTGGTGCCTTTGAGCTGTGGTGCTGGAGAAGAGTATTGAGGATACAATGGACTGCTAGGAAAACAAACAGATTTGTCCTGGAAAGGGTTAAACCAGGTGGCTCCTTGGAGGCAAGAATTTTGAGGTTCCATCTAACATACTTTGGACGTGTTGTAAGGAGAGACCGGCCCTTGGAGAAGGACATCATGCTTGGGAGGGTGGAGGGACACCGCAGGAGGGGATGGCCCTCTATGAGGTGGATTGATTCAGTGACTAGGGTAATCGGGATGGATGTGTCAGAGACAGTGCGATTGGCACAGGACAGAGCAGAGTTCAGGGCTGTTGTACATAGGGTCACTGTGAGTCGCAAGCGACTCGCCAGCACATAACAACAGCAGACTCACAGAACACAGCCAGAATCTTCTCTCCTGAGGCTTCTAGAATTTAAGCTGGCTGACTTTGGGGTGAGGTAGAGCGCTCGAGGATAGTTCAGAGCTTGCTTTACCTGCTGCAGAGTCTTCAGCTTGATCAGAGTCCTTTCTGCCTTTATCTCTTGGTGGTTCAGTCTGATGTCAGTAGAGCTGGAAATTA
Source organism: Elephantulus edwardii (assembly GCF_000299155.1). Classification (NCBI taxonomy): domain Eukaryota; kingdom Metazoa; phylum Chordata; class Mammalia; order Macroscelidea; family Macroscelididae; genus Elephantulus; species Elephantulus edwardii. Next base: position 6,019,664 of record NW_006399901.1, on the reverse strand, counting down.
TCTGACGGAAAATAAGAAGAGATATGCGAGACTTTAGGAGACTCTTCCAGGAAAAGAGAAATGAGAGACTTTGGGAGCATTCTCACAATATCAGAATGACCAGTCATGTTTTGGGGTTTGCTCTGAGCCCCAGAGGCTCTGCTGAGGGCTGTCTGTGGTATCATTTGATAGACCAGCTGGACTCAGAAAGATGACTCACAAGGCGCCCACGTCTAGTAAGTGCCAGGGTGGGGCTTAAACCCAAGCTGTAACCGCACAGGGAGTCTCTTGTCTTTTTTTCAGAGGGCTTTGTAGTCCTTTTTGAAGAAGCAGGGGCTCTCAGCACCTTTGTATCATAGCTTTAAATGATCTGGATTGAGCATTGATTTAAACTAGACCACCCCTTTATATGAACTAGGAGAAGAAAAACAAGTGTGACTCACCATATTGGTGACATTCCCTTTGTTATGTTGCCCTGGAATTGAACTCACATTGTCTCCACAGTATGTCTGATTGTGCTCTTGTTGTATGGACTGCTTTTTATATATTTGTCTATTGAGTTTTATTGCTTAGTAGTGTTACTCAAGTCTTTCAGGTCTTTATTGATCTTTCTAGGTCTGCTACCAAAAGTGGTGTGCACTATTGTTATTGTGTGCTGTTGAGAAGGAACCAACTTAAAGCTGATCCTCTAGTGGAGTTTTTTAGAGGCTGTAAATATGCATCAGAGAGCTGGATAATGACTAGGGAGGGTAGAAGAAGAATTGATGCCTTTGAGTTGTGGTGCTGGAAAAGAGTTTTGAACATACCATAGATTGCCAAGAACACAAATAGGGCTGCTTTGGAGAGGGTGAAACCAAGTTTCTCCTTGGAGGCTAGGATTTTGAAGCTCCATCTCACATACTTTCAGTACGTGGCCAAGAGGGACCAATCCTTGGAGAAGGACATCATACTCAAAGGGATGGAGGGACAATGCAGGAGAGGAAGACCCCAGATGAGATGGATTGATATAGTAACTAGGACAATGGGGGCAGTTGTGTCAGAGTCATTGAGACTGGCTCAGGACAGGGCAGGCTTCAGAACTGTTGTACAGGGGGTCACTATGAGTTGCAGGTGACTTGACTGCACATAAGAATAACAAATTACATGGGAGGATATTGCCCACCTTTCTCCCTTGTAGCAGCTGGTGGATTCAGACCACATGCTTTGGTTTGACAGAGCAGTTCCTTACCCACTAGGCCACCAGAGCTCTCCCCACTGTTATCATAGACCTATTTATTTCTCACTTTAATTCCATCAGTGTTTGATATATCTTTTGGAACTCAGCTTGAAAATATTTCTTGGAAAAACACTTTTCTTTCCAGGAGACTTTCTGTCTATTTCACTGTGTTGTATCCTGACACAAGTTGCTCAGCAGGGGATTTCTTCAGCCACCAGCATTTTGGGAAGAAATTGAGTGTATTGCCTATGAACTCATTCAGGAAGACTATATTAAGGCTAAAGCTGTTCCGTGATAAAGGAGGAGGAGTCCTCTTCGTAGCCACGAAGGGAAATGTTTGCGTTTAGGAGCATTATTTTTGTCTATGTACAGAATTGACTGCTAGCTGACAGTGGTTTGGACCCCTCAGCTGCCCCTTGGGAGTTGTTGCTGTTGTATATCGTCGAGTCACCTTTGACTCATAGAGACCCTCTGTACAGCAACTCTGAAGCCTGCCCTGTCCTGAGCCAGTCTCACTGATTCCAACCCCCATGTCCCTCGTTACTGTATCACTCCATCTCATCCTGGGTCTTCCTCTCCTGCGCTGTACCTCCACCTTTCCGAGAATGCTATCCTTCACCAACGACTCCTGGCCATGTGCAGAAAGTATATGAGACAGAGCTTCAAAATCCTAGCCTCCAAGGAGAAACTTTATTTTCATTTCTTCAAGAGTGCATGTGGTAATATGTGTCCAGAAAGGTTTCCAGCCTTGCAAATCCCAAGGGGTAGTTCTCAGGGTTGCTTGCAAGTTGGAATGGGCCCAGAACCAGTGGGTTTAGGTACGGATACCCTTGATTACCAGTTGGTCTTGGGTTTGCCCTGCTCCGTCACAATCGGTGGTGATGTTCTGTGAACACACCAAGACCTAGGTCCTAGCCGTTGGAGACTGCTTTTCTCTTTCCTAGTGCTACGCCCCAGAATCCATAAAGATTCATCTCACTCTTATTCAGCTTCTGCAGGTGAATAGTGTTGCCTATCCACTCAAACACTGTTTTTATGTGTCAGGTCTAATCCCTTTTCCTAAGTCCCGATTAAATCATACACACTGTCTTTGTCCTTATGCAGGCTGGCAGCACTGTTTGGTTAGGGGATTCTCACAGGCTCTCGGTGTCTGGGGCCACACTCCCATATGTAACAGTTGTTGTTGTTATGTGCCATTGAGTCACCTTTATGTAGCAGAGGAAGTCTCAGATTTTGCAAGAACTGGCTTCCAAGCATTTCTAAGTGTGTTGTTTCCCCCTCACACACACTTTCCTCCATAGAACATGTTAGGCATTGTCATTGGGTTCCCATATGGTTTCATAAAGTTTTGCTTCATCTGTGATTCAGCTGCTAGGTGACAGTGTCAACTTCCAGATCTTTAGTGGTGCGGGGCTAGGAGTTCTTTTATGGTGGATTGAGCAGGAAAGAATTCCTTGAAACCTATGTTTTAATGGTAAGCACAAGCCCATGGAGTCAGAAGGAAAAACCAGTTATGAGACTGTCTAATGGAGGCTAGATCATGACCATAGTACAGGATGGGGCAGGGTTCCGATCTGTTGTTCATAAAGTTTCTGGGAGTTTACGTGGACATGACAGCATCTCTAACAACAAGGAAGGTAGGGGGAAACTTCCAGGGAGCTACCAACATACTGACTCCCATGCAAATTATTACTCTCTTCTTCCAATATAACCTTCTCTAAGTTTAAGAAACACCAAAACGAGATTTTTCTTGTCCTTGTCAATTTGAGGAATAACTTCCAAGTTTTAAATGCAGATTCTGTGTGGACCAAGCAAAATGTATCCACAAGCTAGATTCAGCCCATGGGTGGAAAGAAGTAACCCAGGCCCAATGTCACGGCCTTGTCTGCTGTCCCCCACAGGAAGAGATGTCAGGAGAAAGTGTGGTGAGCTCAGCAGTGCCTGCGGCGGCAACTCGCACCACTTCGTTCAAGGGCACAAGCCCCAGCTCCAAGTACGTGAAGCTGAATGTGGGAGGGGCCCTCTACTACACCACCATGCAGACGCTGACCAAGCAGGACACCATGCTGAAGGCCATGTTCAGCGGGCGCATGGAGGTGCTCACCGACAGTGAAGGTAAGCCCTCCCACTCTAGGCACCTGCCTCTGGTCATACATCCACCTTCACAGGACATGCATTGAGTGAGCAGTTGTCCATATGTGCATGAGATTCCAGTTGTGTTTAGTGTAGAGTCCAGAGAATGTGGAACAGAGAGACTGGCCAGGATTTAGGTGGTGGATGGTCAAGGGGCTTCACTGGGGACGTACTGTTTAAGCTGTTGTGTGAGGAAAAGGGGCAGTCACCAGACTGTTTTGGTGATCTTCTACTGCGCTGTTGGTTTGCTGTGTGGCTTTGATGGAGTCCCTTCTCCACTCCAAGCCTCAACTTCCTTAGCTGTAAAATGAAAGTTGGACTAGTTGGCCATCTTGGCCATGTCTTTCTGTTAGGCTTCTTTGACTTGAGATGAAATGCAAGCCTGACAGTCCCTTAGCAATTTTTCTGCACCTTCATCCTCCTGGGATGGAGTCCTGATGAAGCTTTGAGTCCCAGTTCCCCTTTTGATCTTTCATTCTCCTCATTTGGTTATGTAATTTAGGGATAAAGATACTATGTAGTATTCACTGCATGCATTTCAGTGCTTTGTGTGTATGTAAGTAAAGGCAGGTTAGTGAAAGGCAAGTTCTTTGACATAGTCTTGCTATAAGTACTTCTGACCCATAACAATCAAAGAACACTTAACAAAGGTCCGTCCTTTCCTGGATGGGTTTATGAGGTCACATAAGGTTTAAAAAGGATCTGTCCTTTGTTCTCTGCCTGGGTAGCTTGACTATACTTGGCCTATTTGAGAGACTTAGCCTTCTGTGCTAATGGTTCTGCCTTTCCCATAATTTATGCCGGTAACTTTGGTGGCCTAGTGGTAAGAACTTGTGCTGCAGTCCTGAATGCATGCAGTTCGAATCCGCCAGCCGTTGTGCAGGAGAAGGATGGGCAGTCTCCTCCCATTTGATTAACTGCCTCTGAAAACCCACTAGAGGCTCGGCTATGTGTCCGTTCCACCTCAACAGTACACAACAACAACAGGCAGGTTTGGGGGCTCTGAGCCTGGTGTAAATGCACTCTGGTGGTATAGTGCATTACAAAAGGTCAGTGGTTCAAATCCAACAACTGCTCCTTAAGAGAAGGCTGGGTAGTCTCCTCCTATAAAGATTACAGCGTTGGAAGCCTGAAAGAGGATCAGCATAGAGTCAATGGCAGCGAGTTTGATTTGGAGTCTGGATAGTACAGTGATAAATGCTTGGCTGCTAACCTAAAGGTTGGCACTTCAGACCCACCAGCCACTCCAGAGACGGAAGATGTGACAGTCTACTTCCATTAAGATTGTTGTTATGTGCCATCAAGTTGCCTGTGACCCATAGTGACCCCAGGTACAACAGCTCTGAAGCCTGCCCTGTCCTGAGCCAGTCTCTCTAATTCCAGCGCACCAACTCTCATTGCCTCAGTTTCTTCTTACAACTGTTCCTCCTCCTTTGTGTTTCCAAATTTGAGGGCTCAGCCTCAGTTGCGATTATCTGTTAGTCTGTGCTTAAGTGTGCTCTCCTGTACATGCCTGTTATATTTCAGAAGTAGATGGCCAAATTGTTCCTAGTCTGTATTAATTTGGATGCTTAGTTGTGGAACAACAGTATCTAACAGACATTGTTCTGAGCAGATGAAAGACACTTTCCTTATAATAACCAATATATTAAAAAAATATGGAACACTTCATTAATTTGTGTGTCCTCCTTACACAGGGACCATGCATATCTTCTCTGTATCATTTCAGTTTTAGTGTATGTGCTGCCGAAGCGAGCATGCCTTAGCAACCCACTGTCCAGTAGGGTTACAAGCTTTACCAGTACTAGAGTTTTCAGAACCTGGTGGGGCATAGTTCTCTGATCCTGACAGGGCTTGAAGTTCACTATACCTTCTCATCTTGTTGTTAGGGTGTTACCCTCTGTGTCCTGGGAGAATGCGAGTCTGCAGGACTTGAGAGTCTAGCTTCCCTTAATTTCCTGAGATGTTGAGATACATTGAGGTTGGAGCCCCAGAGCTGTTTTCTTAGCCTCACCCGGAGCCCAGGGAGCATTTTATGAGTGGGAGGGTCTTTATTTCCGTGTCACACCCAGCCCAGCAGTCTGTGGAAATGAGACAATGGCATCCCTGCTGCTGCAGGAAATAGACCTTATCTGAAAACTCAGATTGTTGAGGCTTTTCTTTCCCCCTGACCAGCCTCTGGCAGGGCTTTGGAAAAGCAGCCAAGTAGCTTTGAAAGCTTAGTGGGTGGCTCTACTCCTCCCTCACCCTATTCCTGACTCTCTGGAGAAAGCAGAGCACTTTCTGGCTTTCTAGACCTAGGTTGCTTTTCATGTCCCTGGAGCAGCCTCCTAGCTATTGCTATCACTACTGGAAAGGTATGGCATTTTATAGGCAGTGTTTTTTCTAATTCTCCTTATAACGCTTTGATAGGCAGATACTGTTTCATTTGATAAGAGAGGTCTGGTGGCCTGGTTGTTGTTAAGTGCCATCGTAGATGATTCATAGTGACGCTATGCACGAAAGACCTGAGAACTGTTTATGTTTCTGGAGGCAAGCCATTTCAGAAGTGGATGCCACTCCTGCTGCCAAGCTTGTTTTAGTTGGGAGGTTCCACCCAACACTGTCCACCTTGGGTAACCATTATCGCATTTGGCATATCAGTGTCACAGTGTTTAGCATCACAGCAACCACGAGTTACCTCTGTACAGCACTGCAGAACCAGTACTATACCACATAGAAGAATGTTTTACAAAAAACAGCAACAATTTAAACCAGGTCTGAGTGCCGCAGATTAAAATCACCCACTTTGGGCTTGGTAGCATAACTTTCTGTCCACTAGGGGTGGCCTAATGTTATTGTTGTTGTTACTGTGTGCCGTCGAGTTGCTTGCGACTCATAGTGATCCTGTGTACAACAGCCCTAAACTCTACTCTTTCCTGTGCCAATTGCACTGTCTCTGACTCTTCCCATCCTGTTACCCCAGTCACTGAATCAATCCACCTCATAGAGGTCCTTCTCCTGGCCAATTGGCAGCATCAGGATGGATGGTGAAGAGATTGAGATTGTTCACAGCTTTAGTTTGCTTGGCTCCACAGTCAACAGTCTTGGCACCAGCAGCCAGGAAATTAAAAGGCGCATTGCCATGGGAAAGTTTGCTGTTAGGGACCTCTCCAAAGTGCTGAAGAGCAGTGGTGTCTCTCTGGAGACTAAGGTGCGTCTGATACAGGCCTTGGTCTTCCCAATCACTTGTTATGCATCAGAGAGTTGGACAATGACCAAGGAGGATAGAAGTAGAATTGATGCCTTTGAGCTGTGGTCCTGGAGAAGAGTATTGAGAATACCATGGACTGCTAGGAAAACAAACAGATTTGTCCTGGAAAGGGTTAAACTGGGTGGCTCCTTGGAGGCAAGGGTTCTGAGGCTCCATCTAACATACTTTGGACATGTTGTGAGGAGAGACCGGCCCTTGGAGAAGGACATCATGCTTGGGAGGGTGGAGGGACAGCACAGGAGGGGAAGGGGTGGCCTAATAGTAAGGAATTAAAATATTGCCATCCCCAAAACACACAGTTTGAATCCGCTCGCTTTGCTTTGCAGGAGAAATATGACAATCTTACTTTTTCATTTGATAGGAAAACCCATCTCAAGGGAAAGGGATTTTTCAAAAGGTTACAGAGCTAGAACTCTCTTTCCATGGGGTTGATGGGCTGGTTGAAGATGGAATCCATTGAGGAGAAAAGCCCGTTCTTCAGTCACCCAGATGCCAGAACAAAAGTGGCACTGTGAAAACCTCCATAACATCTGTAGGATTCCCTCAATGTCAGGTGTACTTGGATTTGACCGTTCTAAGTAGGGAAGCTTTAAAGATTATGACGAAAGCTTACTTATTTGATAGTGTATAGTTGTAGTTCAGCGTGATTGCCAGATAGAAGCTGGATTCATCTGATACCAAAGTCTGAAACTTCTGAATGCTGCAGGTCTTGAAGATACAGCATGAAAGTAGAAGATTTCATCATATTAAAGACAGAAGTTGAATTGGCTAACCAGAAACTGTCTTAGAGAAGCAGTCAACTTGCAAGCAGACATGTGAGGTGGCGAAAGAAAGAGCAAACTACTTTTTTTCTGCCTTTACTCTTAGATTCTCTGCTAGATTATCTCTGAAGCAGAATACGTTTCTTGTCCCTAATGCCTGGCCAGAATTGATATTAACCAAGGCATCGTCTCTAGGGTTGGAGCTGAACTTTGTGACTCAGCAGGTCTGTAAGGTGAACAATAACAACAGGGCAGTATGCACTCTTACAGCAGTCAAAGGCAGCATTTTCCCTGAGGTAAGTCAATGCTAGGAAAGAGGAAAGACTGGAAGCGGAAAGGAAATTGGGAACATTACTCTATACTGAGAACTGTAATCATTGTCACACACACACACACACAAAGTGTGTGAATGGTTGAACAGAAAAACATCTTGGGATAAAATAGCTGTAGGAGGAACTCGATCTCTTTCCACTTTAGAGCCTTCTTGTTCGAGACCTCCAAACCATGAGGGCCAGGTGGAGGGAAAAGCGAATGTGCAGGCTGAAGCTTAAAAGAAGAAAGATGAGGCAGAGGTCCAAGTAAACGTGAGCATGTGCACCCACAGATGCCACAGCAGCAGGAGTAGAGTGCCACAGGGTGGGCACCCTGATACGAATTGGACTGCATGCTCCTGTTTAAAACTTCTGACTCAAGGGATCTAGAACGTCCATCACCATTCGATCACCATGAACATCTCTGAGAGGCCCACTTTCCTCCTCTGAAACGAGGCCTTTTTGATCTGTTGCTCTGGACCTATGATATTCTGGACTAACTCTGCATAGTTGTAGTTGGATGTCACGTGCACAATAAATCATCTCTTCTGCTGTCTTAGCCGAAGAATTAAAAAAAAAAAAATCCCCAAAACTTGCACTATAAACTTCCAGCCAAATCACAATAAAAAGTTAAAAATGAAAGAGTATTTGAAGTGGAGGAGAGGAGTGGAGATACTGAGGCGCTAGGAAAGGTGTTGTGGCTGGTGCTGTCACTGCTTGATGTGCCCTGTCCTGTTACTCAAGCGTGCTGGCTCCAGGTTCCACTGCCAGCTTCATGCTGAAACCTTTCTGGAACTGGGTGAGGTTCTGGGCTGACTGATGGAGATGTCTTTAGGCAGCTCCTCAGCCAGGCAGAGCAACCCCTACAGCCCTTTGGGAGGGGACACACTGCAGGTGGACCTACGGCCTAAAATGCTGACCACTGTTTTAAACCTGTGGGTTCTACAGATTGGGGTGGATTTACACGATTTGACAGTTCACCCCAGTCCTTAGGGAGGAAGCCCTTCAGCTGCTGTGAAATTTGCTGACAAAAAGCCTGTTGCCATGGAGTCAACTCATGATCTCCTGTGTTAGAGTAAGCCTGAGCTCCGTGGGGTTTTCTTTCTGCAGCATCCAGCCGGGCCTTTATTCTGCTGTTCTTTACCAGCCACTCACCTTTCAAGGACTAGTTGAGCTCAAACTATTTGGGCCTCCAGGAGTCCTCCTGATTTGCTACAAACAGGCAGAAATGTCAAGTGCAGCTCAGCTAGGCAGGTGAATCCAGCAGAACAATCTGATAGTTACAAAGCACACAGGCTTTGAAGGTCCAGAAAGTGTGTCTGTCATGTTGTTAGAACTCTGGTGGCCCATAGTAGTCTGGAGGGAGTTTGGATGCTGATCCAAAGGCAGCTCCTCTCTGGTGCTCTGAATGCAGCAGCATCTCTGAGTAAATAGCATCTATGCTATTTACTGCCTCAGAAACCTGCTGGAGGACCAGCAGTAAGTTGGTTTCAACTTGATGGCAGTGAATTGAGAGGATATTTGAGAAAGTGACTGCCTTTTAGGGACTGAACTGAGGTCATGAGTGGACCAGATCACGCTGTGCCATTCTGCCTCTGGGGTTTGTCCCATGGCTATCCTGGCATCACATAGACTTGGGCCTGGATCCTGGTTTTGTGCTGTGTGAGCAGTCACTACTGACACCTATGGAGGTGATGCTTCATGCCAGGCGGTCTGCTGATTTTTAAGTCATTTGTCACTTACCAGTAGTGGGACAAATGACTTTTCTCTTGGACTGTTTTCTCCTCTCTAAATTGTGGATAATACTGCCTTACAGAGTCATCACAGGTAGGAAGCGAGAACTGTAGAAAGCCCTGGATGCAGGGCTGGGTACTTTGAAAGAGCTTGGTGAATGGTTACTAATTAAAAATGTGGCTGGGAGTCTGTAGAGAAACTTGTCCTAGTGGGACATTGGGAGGACTGGCCCCTAGACATGAATGAGCTGGGGTACATGTTACTCAGATGGGTGGTTTTCCAAGAGAATAAGGCACTGCAGTGAGCAGCCTCTTCCATACACTCTTCTGCATTGTCTTAGCAAATGCTGCTGTACCAGAAATACTGTGTGAGTGGCTTTACGGAATAGAAATGTGTCTTCTCAGTTTGTTGTTGTTGTTGATTGCCTTGGAGTCAAGCACAACTTATATAACAACCCCATGAACAAAAGGCCCAAAGCCTGTCAACAGCCATTGACATTTATTGTAGTTCATAGAGTTTCCAGAGGCATGTTTAGGAAGTGGATGCCACTCCTGCTTCCAAACTTTTCATAGTTTGTTATTGTTATGTGACATTGACTTGCCTACGATGTATGCAGCAGCTCTGAACCCTTCCCTGTCCTGAGCCAGTCTCACTCTGACACACCAACCCCCATTGCCATAGTTACCGTATCTATCCATCTCATCCGGGGTCTTCCTCTCCTGCACTGTCCTTCCACCCTTCTGAGTGTGATTTCCTTCTCCAAGGATCGGTCCCTTCTGGCCACATACCCAAAGTATGTGAGATGGAGCTTCAAAATCTTAGCCTCCAAGGAGAAACTTATTTTCACCCTTTCTAAGACAGACCTATTTGTTTTCTTCGCAGTCCATAGTATGGATTCTTCTCCAGCACCACAGTTGGAAGGGATTTATTCTTCTGACATCCTTACTCATTGTCCAACTCTCTGAAGCATAACGAGTAATTGAGAAGACCATGGCCTGGATTAGGTGCACCTTTGTATCTAGACTGACATTGTTGCTCTTCAGCACTCTGGAAAGGTCCTTGACAGCAGATTTTTCCAATGCAATTCATCTTTTAATTTCCTGGCTGCTGGTGTTAACAATGTTGATTGTGTATCCAAGCAAGCTATAATTGCTAACAGCCTCAATCTCTTCTCCATCCATCATGGTGATGCCAGTTGGCCTAGTGGTGAGAATCTTTGTCTTGATGTTGAGCTTCAGTCCATATTGAAGACTACAGTCCTTGACCTTTAGCAGCAGGTGCTTTAGGTCTTCTTCAGTTTTCAGCAAGCAAGGTTGTGTCAGCTGCATATTGTAGGTTGTTAATGAGTCTTTCTCCAATCTTGATGCCACACTCCTCATAAAGCTCTGCTTCCCAAATGATCTTTTCTGCATACAGATTTAAAAGGAATGGGAACAGGATGCATCCTTAACACACTCCTTTCCTGATTTTGAACTGTGCAGTGTTTCCTTGCTCTGTTCTGAGGACTGCTTTTTGCAAGCATAGGTTTTGTGTAAGTATGATCAAGTGTTCTGAGATTCCGATTTCCTCAAGGTTAGCCACAACTTATTGTGATCCGCAGAGTCAAATGCCTTTGCATAGTCAATGAAGCAGACATTCTTCTGGTACACTCTGCATTCTGCCAAGATCCATCTGACATTGGCAATAGTGTTCCTACTGCCATGACCTCTTCTAAACCCAGCTTGTATTTCTGGCACTTCTCTGTCATAGTACTGTTCAAGTCTTTTCTGGATAATCTTCAGCAGGATTTTGCTAGTGTGTGATACTAGTGATACTGTTGGATAATTTCCACACTCTGTCAGGTCACCTTTTTTTGGAAATGGGAATAAATATGGATCTCTTCCAGTCAGTTGGCCAAGTAGTTGTCTTTCAGACTTCTTAGCACAACTTGGTGAGTACCTACAGGGCAGCATCTATTTGCTGAAATACGTCAATAGGTATTCCATCAATTCCTGGGGCTTTATTTTAGCCAAGTCCTTCAGAGCAGCCTGCACTTCCTCCTTCATCACCACTGTCTCTTGCTTATATGTTGTTTCTTGAAATTCTGTGTCAGTCAATTCTTTTTGGTACAATGACTGTATAATCTTTCAATCTGCTTTTAATGCTTCCTGAATCATTCAGTATTCTGCCCATAGCATCCTTAAGCGTTGTTAACGTGTGGCTTGAATTTATTCTTTAGTAAGTTCAGCTTAAGAAATGCTGAGCGAGTTTGGTCCTTTTGATTTTCCAACTCCAGCTCCTTGCACATTTTATGATAATATTTTACCTTGTCCAGATTCAGGGTGCCAGCTGTAGAGGACGGTTTATCTCCGTAGCCCCTGGAGGACAATCCTTATCTTTTCTTGAGCGTCCTCACCATCCCAGTTCTTTAGGAATTGCCTTTTTGTGCCTGCATAGCTTGGAACATTCCCTACATTGCTAGTGACCATATTAACATAAACCCTATTTCCCAGATGGGAGTACATCCATGTTGTTGGGTACTTACCGGTGTATAGCTGACCCTACAGCATGTTTTTAGAACCAGTAATTGCATCAGAAGAGATCGTCCATCCCTCTCCCTGCAGATTGGTGATGGATTCAAACAGCTTGCCTTTGAGATCGCAGAGCACTTTCTTATCACTCGGTCACCACAGCTCCCTGTGGATTACATATGTAGGTAACAAACCCATTGCTGTGGAATCAGTTCTGGCTCACAGCTGCTTTATAGGGTTTTCAAGACTGTATCCTTTATGGAGAACTCTGGTAAGGTGCAGAACTGCCAGCCCAAAGGCAGGAGGTTCGAATCCGCCAACTGCTCAACAGCAGTATTTCAGCTTTCTCATGCTGAGTGGCAGAACACTGGCTGCAGACACGAGGATCAGCACACAGACCTTTCAGTAGGTAGGTGAGCTCGTCGCCACTGCGCCAGCAGGACTTCCACAGGTACCTTGTTCAGTGCCATCAAGCCAGCTCTGGCTTATAAAGATCCTGTATACAGTGGAACAAAACGCTGCCAGTCCTGCGCCATCTTCACAGTCATGCTGTGCAGGACCCTGTTGCTGCAGCCACTGTGCTCAACCATCGCGTTGAGGGTCTTTCTGTCTTTCTCCAGGGACTAGTGCCTCCTGATAACACGCCCAGACTGTGTGAGATGAAGCCTAGCCTTTCTTCTAAAGAACGTTCTGAGTGCACTTCTTCACAGACAGATTACTTGTTCTTTTGGCATTCCTCGTTTACACAGGTTAAGTCCAGCACCCATTTTGGAGGCACACAATTAAATACCTAACACCCCGAAGGTTCCGTTCTTAGGTTGCTGGAATTTTTGCTAGAGCCCTTGTCCCCATCATCGTGAAGCGCCTTGCCTAGTCAGCACACGGAGCACTTGCCTGCTGTTGTCTGCTCCATCCCTATTGGTTGGCACAGCACTTCCCCCTCAGAAGGCTCTAACCCCTGAAGTGTAAAGAGCACAGTCCTTAATCTTAATAGCCTCTTCTCCCTAGGAAACCAGCAGGTAGTTTAAGTCAGTTTAATATATCAAGGGCTTCCCTGTGACTTACAAATTTATAACACACATTTAAAAATCATGAAATTCCTTGAGTTTCTCAATTGTAAATCATACCACAAACTGCTGTGTGCCATGCAACTAAGGAATTACCTTTATTTCCTTCTCTATTTGGGTCTTTCTCGGCAGTAGCCAGTAGTCTTTTAAGTGTTGGTCAGTGGTTCTTCCCAAGGGCTCCTTCAATATTTAAATACTGATGCCTGGCCCCTGTGGCAGAAAATATGATGTAATTGGCAAGAGCAATGGCATGGGTCTTCTTTTTTAAAATGAAAATCTCTCAGATTTCTAGGTGGCAATCTTTACAGAAGCAGGTAACTAGCTCTTTTTCACAGAGCTCCTGTTGTTAGGTGCCATCAAGTTTCCTGGGACTTACAGCAACAGATCTGAACCTTGCGCTATCCTGCGCCATCCTCACGGACTCTGATAGGCTCCAGCCCATTGTTACAGTCACTATGTCAGTCAGTTAACAGCTGTCTACTTAACCATTGCCCCCCCCCCCCAGCTCTCATTGTGTGCATGGTGGGGCTCTTGTCTTTAAATACCATTAAGTTGTTTCAAATTCATTCGCAACCCCACATGCAGCAGAATGGAACTGTGCTTGGTCCTGCAGTGTTTGAACCCATAGTTAGAGTCGAGTATGAATCATAGTGACCCTGTGAACAGCAGATCTGAGCCCCTTCCTATCTTGTGCCATTCTCATTGTCTCTGACACACTCAAGCCCATTGCTACAGTCACTGTGCCAGCTCATCTTGTTGAGTCTTCTCTCTTGTCTTTCCAAACATGATGTCCCTTTCTAAGGAACAGCACCTCCTAACAACATGCCATCTCATTTCGCCAATACCTAGTATGTCAATATTTATGCGTTCCATTTCTTTCTTAACAATGTCCAATTTTCCTACATTCATGCTTCTCACATTCCAAGTTCCAATCACTAGTGTCTCCTTACAGCTGTTTCTCTTTCTCCGTGTTTCCATTTCTAAGATCTCAGTTTCAATTGCCATGTCTGTTAGTCCAAATGATAATCTAAGTGTGCTTTATTGTACATAGGGTTTTTGAAGGCCTGTAATTTCAGAAGTGGATGGCCAATCCTTCTTCCTAGTCTGTCTCAATTTTTAAATATATATAATAGTATCTGACAGACAAGCATTCTACAGAAAAGAGTAGTTGAAAGACATTTACCAGTTAGAAACACCAATATTCAATGTTGCTGCCCACCCTGCTACATGTTTGGTTGGCTTTGGGATTGGGGGTGTGGGGGTTGTTGTGTTGTTGTTGTTGTTTTTAAATGCACCCTTTCCCTACTCCACCACCAACCCTTCCTACTTTTGCATACAACATTCAACACCCGTCTCCCATTGACCAGCCCCTGATGTGATGTCCTAAGTTTCAAGCAGTCAGGATTTCTCTGATTCTGACCATATCATGCTGCTGTCAGTCTCTTATGATGTGGTCAGTATGACTTCAATTTAAAGTTCTTAAGTACAGCTGTCATGTTCAAGCCACGGGTGGCAATACTTAAGGATAGTTTGGGTAGAATGTTGAATGATCCAGGAAGTATAAAAAGGGGATGGAAGGAGTACACAGAATCACTGTATCAGAAGGAATTGGCTGACACAGAGGAATTTCATGAAATAACATATGAACAAGAACCTATGGTGATGAAGGAGGAAGTTCAAGTTGCTATGAAGGAATTGGCAAAAAAAACAAGGTTCCAGGAGTTGACAGCATACCAATTGACTTTTTTCAACAAATAGATGCTGCCCTGGATGTGCTCACCAAGTTGTGCCAGGAAATCTGGAGGACAGCTAGCTGGCCAGCTGACTGGAAGAGATCGAAATTTGTCCCCATTCCAAAGAAAGGTGACCCAACAGAGTGTGGAAATTTTCGAACAATATCATTGATATCACATGCAAGCAATATTCTACTGAAAATTACTCAAAAACATTTGGAACAATATGTCAGCAGAGGACTGCCAAATGTGCAGGCTGGATTTAGAAGAGATTTAGAAGAGGTCGTGGTACTAGGGATATTATAGCTAATGTAAGATGGATCTTGGCAGAAAGCAGAGAATACCAGAAGAATGTCTATCTGTGCTTCGTTGACTATGCAAAGGCTTTTGACTGTGTGGATCACAACAAGCTATGGCTGACTCTGAAAAGAATGAGAATCCCAGAACATTTGATTGTGCTAATGCGAGACCTATACTTGGACCAAGAGGCAGTCGTAAGAACAGAGCAGGGAGACACTGGATGGTTCAAAATCAAGAAAGGGGTCCGTCAGGGATGTATTTTGTCTCCATACCTTTTCACTCTGTATGCAGAACAGATCATCTGAGACGCTGGGCTGTATAAGAAGGAATGTGGCATCAGGATTGGTGGAAGAATTGTCAACAACCTGCGTTATGCAGATGACACAACCCTGCTCGCTGAAACTGAGGAGGACCTGAAGCGCATGCTGCAGAAGGTCAAAGACTGCAGTCTTCAATATGGATTGAAGCTCAATATCAAGAAAACAAAAATTCTCACCACTGGGCCAATTGGCAGCATCAGTATGGATGGTGAAGAGATTGAGATAGTTAACTAGTTTCGTTTTCTTGGTTCCACAGTCAACACTCTTGGTAACAGCAGCCAGGAAATCAGGAGACGAATTGCATTGGGAAAGTCAGCTGTGAGGGACCTCTCAAGAGTACTGAAGAGCAATGACGTCAGGCTGGAGACTAAGGTGCGTCTGATCCAGGCTATAGTCTTTGCAGTTAAGTGCTATGCATCGGAGAGTTGGACAGTGAATAGGGATGATAGAAAGAAAATTGATGCCTTTGAGTTGTGGTGCTGGAGAAGAGTGTTGAATATACCATGGACTGCTAGGAGAACAAACAGGTTTGTCCTGGAGCGGGTGAAGTCAGAATGTTCCCTGGAGTCAAGGATTCCGAAGCTTTGTCTGACATACTTTGGGCATGTTGCAAGGAGGGACTGGTCCTTGGAGAGGGACATCACGTTTGGGAGAGTGGAGGCACGGCGCAGGAGAGGAAGGCCCTCGATGAGATGGATCGATTCTGAGTGGAGTGGTGGGAATGAATGTGTTTGGTACAGCGAGGTTGGCACAGGATACAATGGTGTTTAGGTCTCTTGTACATAGGGTCGCTGTGAGTCGCAAATGACTCGATGGCACATTACAACAACAAAAGCATGCCAGGGAGCTCTGGTGGCCTAACTTTGCTGCAATCCCGAAGGCACACAGTTCAAATTCACCATCTGCTTCATGGAAGAAAGATAGGCAGTCTTCTCCCATGTCATTAAAACCTCTGAAAATCTGTCAGGGGACAGCTTTGGGTTGGCTCTGACTTGGTGGTATACAACAACTACTTATCCAAAATATGTCCAAAAGGAAACTTTGTCATCCTTCAGGGGACACTCTGGCTGCACTTTGTCCAGGACATAACTGTTCTTATGACAGTCCATGGATATTCTGTACATAAAAGCTTCTTAGCTTTTATTTGCTTTTCTACTGGAGAGGCATTTGAGCTGACAGTTTCAAAAGGGTAGATTCCTGCTTTGAAAGCAGCTAAAATATTTTAACATCAGTATGTTAATTGAAACGTCATGGACACTGCGCCTGGCTACTTTGACCTTATTTGTCCAAAGTATGATTCCTCTGCCTCAAGCATTTCCTCATGGCATTCTTGATCCACAGCCCAGTGTCACAGTCTGCCTTTTCGTTTATGGAAAGTCTGTCCCTGGAATAATTGATTTAAGGAGCCCTCGCATGTTCTGAGCAGCTGAATGTTCCATGCATCAGAGACAGGATGTGCGTGTTTTCTTCTCGAAACAGCCAAGTTGAGATGCTTTCCCCTTTTCTCAAAGATGAGTTTTGGTCTCAATTTTGGTAAAAGGAGCTTCCCCACAAGTTCCTTTCTTACCCCGTAGTTTAGTCCTGCTTAACCCATTTGGGAATATAACTGACTCTTCAAGTCTCTGTTTTTATCAGTGGAAAATAGAGAGGATAGAGCCTCCTCAAATTCTTGGGAAGATAAGCCAGCTTGTCAGCTCTTTGGAAGAAAAGTACTTGCCCTAGGTTCATTAAGAAACCCAGTTCAGCCTGCAGATGTGTTTTATTTGCTGTGTGGTAGCCTTCTATATGGATTGAAGTTGAGCATCGAGAACGAGATTGAGATTGTTAGCAGCCTTAGTTTGCTTGGCTCCACAGTCAACACTCTTGGTACCAACAGCCAGGAAATACAAAGATGAATTGCATTAAGAAAGTCTGCTGTCAGGGACATCTCCAGAGTACTGAAGAGCAGTGATGTCTCTCTGGAGACTAAGGTGCACCTGATACAAGCCATGGTTTTCGCAATTACTTGCTGTGCACCAGAAAGCTGGACAATGACTACGGATGATAAAAGGCAAATTGATGCCTTTGAGCTGTGTTGCTGGAGGTGTGTCCCCATCTCTGTCTTTTCCCTTGGCCGACAACATACCATGGACTGCCAAGTGAACAAACAGGTCTGTCCTAAAGAGCTTGGAAGTAGGCTGGTCCTTGGAGAGAGAGATCATGCTTGGAAGGATAGAAGGACAGCACAGGAGAAGAAGACCCTCGATAAGATGGATTGATTCAGTGACTGAGGTAATGGAGGTAGGTGTGTCAGAGATAGCAAGGTTAGCATAGGATAGAGCAGGGTTCAGGGCTTTTGTACATAGGTTGCTGAGTCTCAAGTGACTCGATGGCACATAACAACAAGGTTAACCACAGTTTTTTAGATTGGTTTGTTGATGTTGGGTGCCTTTGAATTGTTCTTGGATCTTCACGATTGTACATACAACAGAAAGGAATGCTGATGCCTTCTTCACTGTCCCCACATACTGCTGTGCTTAAACCCATTATGGAAGCCGCTGTGACCATTTTGTTGGGGGACTCCTGCTTTGTCACTGACCCCCTTTTACCAAGAACATTGTCTTTTTTCCAGGGACTCATTCCTCCTGATAACATGCCCAGGGTACATGAGACAAAGTCCTACCCTCTTCATCTTCAAAGAACTTTTGTCTGAACTTCCTCCAAAACAAAATTGTTCTTTTGGCTCCCCACAGGGTATAGACTAGATTGCCACATAAGATTTTTATTTTTTCTGTTTACCACTTGGAAAATTGGAAGCTAGACAGTGCTATAGAGTCCCTGGGAGACAGAATTGACTTGGCAGCGTTACTGTTAACTATTTTAAATCTGTACTGGAGCCACACTCTTTTGTGGCCCCATTGATGGAGCCAAAGAGCCTGGCCCTGTGGGACAGCCACACGCTCCTTTTCATGATCAGCTCTCTCCTCAGCCCAGCACCCTTGCGTTCATTTATGTATATGACTTGCTGCTGGCCCCTGTAGACTCCTGGGTTTGCTTGAAAGCAGCCTCTGATGGATATTTCCCCCTTTCTTTTCATAAGTATGTCCTTTATGGTGACAATAACATAGTAGAACATGTAGCAATTTCAACATGTACAATCTAGTGACATTGGACACTGGTGACATTTTTCACAATGCATCCTCATTCTCACTGTCTCAACCCAGATTATTTTACCACCATTAATTTAGACTCACTGCCCCCTTATACTTCTCATCTATATTTTAGAGTTACTATTTCCACTCTCCACCCCAAATACTTGATTATTTTAATTGTGGTTTTAATGGAACTTATGGAAAGGATGCGTTTTTGTTCATTATACATTTCCCCCCCCCCTCTCCCATTTCTCTTTGTAATGTATATCTTGTTCCAGATGGTTGTCATAAATATAATGTCTAATCATCCATTCCTATCCGATAGTATTTCCCTTCTATGCCATTGTAGTGCTTATTCATCTATTTTCCAGCTTGCTCTAGTCCCCCCACCCTTTGTTCATCCTCTTGGTCTTATGCACTGTTTGTCCTTTTGTGACTGAGATATTTGACTCAGGGTAATGTCTTCAGACTCATCCATGTTGTGTTGTGTATTTACAAATTCATATTTTTCTGTGATGGATAATATTCCATTGTGATATATCAGTTTTTCTGTCCTTGTTGACAGGCACTTGAGCTGCTTCCATCTCTTCACTGTTGTAAACATGGGTGTGCATACATCTGTGTCACAGCTCTAATTTCTTTAGCGTATATTCCTGGCAGTGGGAGAGCTGGGTCAAATGATGTTTCTATTTCCAGCTTTCTGAGAAAATAACCACATTGCCTTCCATCACCAGAAGTGAATGAGAGTTCTGGTCTATCCACATCCTCACCAGCATTTGTTGTTTGTTGTCCTGAGGAATTTTGCTGTTATTGCTGGGGAGAGATGACCTCTCATTGTTGTTTTTAATTGCATCTCTATAAGAGCTAAGAAGTTTAGATTTTGAACATTTCATCATGTGTTTATTGGCCACCTATCTGACTTTCTTTGGTGAAATGTCTGTTCTTATCTTCTGCCCATTCTGTGATTAGACTTTGTTTTTTTCCTTGTTGAAGCGCTATAATATTCTATAAATTTTAGATATGAATCCTTTATCAGCTATGTCATTGCCAAGTTTTTTTTCCCCAGTCTGTGGGCTTCCTGTTGGAGAAGTTTTATGATAATGCGTAAGGATTTGATTTTTAGGTGGTCCTATCCATCGATTTTGTTTTCTCCTTGTTACAGGGTTTTCATTATGCTTGGAAGTCTATTTGTGCTGTAGATTAGGGCTCCTAGAGTTGTTCCTAGTTTTTCTCTGATGTCTTTGGTTTTACTTCTAGGTCCCTGACCTCCTTGAGTTGATTTTGTGTAGCACCTGAAGTATGAGACTTAGAGTTATACTCATCAATTTGTTATTATATTGATAATTCTGTAAAGAAGTACAGTACTCAAGGAAACATCTTTTACCAATTAGTTAATTAAGCTAGACAGTTTGGTTTAAAGATGACTTCTGGGGATAGCTTTGAGTCAGTGTTGAAAGATTATTTCAGGGCAACAGATTTGTATCTTGGTGAGTTCGTTAGGTCTGCATTCTCTAGGAATTAGAAATTCTGTTCCACATTTCTCTCCATTTTGAGTCCAGCGTTGAGTCCTTCAATGCATTCAGTAATGCCAGCTGCATTCCAAGCATAATAGGGAAAGAAATGGAGGAGGAGGAAAACCTAGAAGATCATTGATAGACGTGATTTACCAAACCTGTAAAGACCCTTCTTGCCTCAAAATCAAGGCTGTATATTCCAGGCTGTGCAGTTAAATTGACTTTGCCCCTTATTAGATATTTTTATTCCTGCTGTACTCAAAAAACCACAGCAGTGGAGAGGGACAAGCCAGACTTCTAACAAAAGGCCCAGGCACCAGAGGCAGAGGAGTAGTAGGAACCTTCAGAAGAGGTGAAGGAACTGTCCTTGTTGCCACAACTGCTGATGACAGTTGAAAAGAGTTCCAAGTTGTGTGTCCCCAAAGCACTTGCCGGGCTACACTTGGAGGGGGAGAAGGGTGAGTGACTTGTGATGCTGGAGTATCAAAAAGGCTGTTTACTACCTTGACTTTGCTGCTAATGCAAGGACAGAGGTCTGTGGCAGCTCAGGACAGGGCACTGTTGTGTTAGGAGTAGAAATTTGACCTGGCAGTCTACTTCCTGTAGGATAATTTGTAAGGGGCAAGCCTAGAGGAGCATCTCTACTCCATAGTTTGTTCCTTGGCTCTCCATGAAGCCCTCCACTTGATGGCAGGAGATTTTTCCTGTTGGTTTATTGGTTTGCAGTTTTCTCTCCCCACTGTGAGCAAAAGGGGATGGAAAGTGGATGTCTGAAATTACTGGTCCCTGTTAAACTTCCCAGCGCCCTGTACACTGGTATATTCTCATCTCTAAAGTTGGGCAGCAGACTCAAGAGAAGCCCCTCACTTGGGCTTGTCCACCTGGTTGGGAAGGCCAGGACTTCCCTGCCTGTGTGACTTCTGTCTGGTGCTGCTTCACGTTTTCTGTGGAGTGGGAGTTGGTATTTGCTCCACTTCTATCTCCAGTTCTAGGCCCCTTTCCAGGTTCCACCTCTGTTTATCATCTTCCAAATACCACTCCCCCTGCCTCATGGGTATTTGCACAGGATTCAGATCAGGGTTTAGATCTGTTGTGCATAGGGTTGCTGTGAGGCATACTTGACTTACTGGCACTGAACAATAACAAGGAATTTAGGAGCTCAGGCTACTGGATTTCTAATAGACCATCGACCAGTGCCAGGCTCAACGAGGACATTGGGGGTTGTGCGTAACCTGCCGGGCACATGCAGGATTTTTCACTGCTAGTCTTATCTGCTTTATTGTTAATAGGGTTTCAGAGGCCTGTTATTTCAGGAGTAGATGGCTAATCCTCTTTCCTAGTCTGTCTTAATCTGGGGGTGCCACTGAAACCTGTCCACCATAGATGACCCCTCTGGGCATTTGAAACATCAGTGGCGCAGCTTCAGCATCACAGCACCCCACAAGTACAGCAAATTATCAGGCAAGTGTTGTAATAATTAGAACAATGAACAGGCAAGAATATCCAAACAACAAAGTAATTAGCAATGTGCAGGTCAGTTCCTCAACACAACAAACTGAGAGATAAGTCTCAAAGGAAGTTCCATTGCCAATTCCCAAGGACCAGTTCTAAGGGAAGGTTCTTCTCTCTGGCCATTCTGGAGAAAGGAGAGGAAGACCCTCAACCAGGTTGACATGGTGGCTTGACACAGTGACTGCAGCAATGGGCTTGAGTGCGTCAGATTGTGAGGATGGCCCAGGAAGGGATAGGGTTCACATAGGTAGTTCATTGGGTCACTGTGGTTCATACTTGACTGGACGGCACCCAACAACAGCAAGAAGAAGTAGTCCTGGTCCATAGTTGTTGGCTGCTCCTTGGAAGCAAGGTTTTGAAACTCCATCTCACATACTTTGATCATATTGCTTGGAGGGGTAGAGGATCAGCACAGGAGAGGAAGACCTGGGGTGAGATAGATTGACAGAGGGACCATGGCAATACGGGCAACATGTGTCAGAGACGATGTGGTTGGCTCCTTACAGAGCCATTGTTCATAGGGTTATTATGAGTTGTAGTCAACTAAAGAGCACATGACAACAATAAAGACAGTTCCTTCTCTCAATATTGGACTGAACTGCTTGAGCGCAGAGCCTGTCTCTTTCATGGATTTATCCCCTTTGACGTCATTAACCAGCACATGGTGATGCTTTGAGGGTTCAGGAGCCAGAGCTCATAGTCTAGATAAGGTGACACATCTACTTAAAAAGTCTAGGGAGCTTCAGTGGCCTAGAGGTAAGAAGCTGCATTGCAATCCCAAAGACCTGCGGTTCAAATCCAGCAGCTGTCTATAGGAAAGCTATTGGCAGTCTCCACCTGTGTGAATTACTGCCTCTGAAAACCTGCTGGAGAATCTGCTATGTGTTGGTTTTGACTGGATGACACAGAACAACAACAGCAATTTCGAAGTCTGCTTAAAACACTGTAGAGAGAGTAGCTATTTTTACCCCATAACTTTTCTCACATTGTTGAAATGTGGTTATCTGCATCTAATTTATCTGGGTCTCAGTGCACTGGGTCCTTCCTAAAGGATTTTGACAATTCTTCAGAAATAGGCATTACAGGTACAACCACTATGGAAGACAGTATGGCACTTTCTTGAAAAGTTGCAAATAGAGATACCATTTGACCTGGCAGTTCCACTCCTGGGAATATACCCCAAAGAGACCATAACTGCTGGCCAAGCAGATATATGTACATCCATGTTTATTTTGGCTTTGTTCACAGTAGCAGAGTTGGAAACAACCTAAGTGTCCATCAGCAAATGAATGGATAGAGAAGCTGAGGTATATTCACACAATGGAATACTATGCTGCATTGAAAAATGAGGAACTCATGAAATATTCAAAATGGGTGACCGTGGAGGACATTATGCTGAGTGAAATATCTCAGCACAAAAGGACAAATACTGCATAGTGCCCCTGTTGTAAAACGGGACTGACATCGGGGTTGGGGGGAGACTGAGAAAGATGGAATAAATAATGTATACTGCTTTGAAACAGATGAGGGAGAAAACTGCTTAAAAGGGGTATGTGATTAGGTATTACTGTCATGACAGAACAAAGGCTGTATAGTGGAGTGGACCTGGGGGTAGGGATTGTATAACAATGAAAGAATTTTTCTTTTACTTTTCAAAGAGAAGAGTGAATTGGGGGTGGGGGTTGTGCAGGGAGAAAAGTGCAACAGTGAATGAATGGAAATCCAAAGTCTCTGTAAATTTTCATTAAAATTCATAACAAAATTTTTTTTTACAAAGAAAGAGGCATTAGAGTCTCAGAGGCCCTGGGGCCCAAACAGCCCAAGACCGGAAGAGTCCAGGGTTGTGGTCATCTCCTGCCTGGGCTGGGTGGAACTGCTAGGTAGACCAGTTGTCTCTGAGGATGCACTCATGCCCTCTAAGTGGAGGGAACCTGCAGACCCCTAGGTCTGCTCAGTGCTTCCCAAGAGTGGTGTGACTTAGTCCCTCCCTCCTCCTTCCGCTGCAGGCTGGATCCTCATTGATCGATGTGGGAAGCACTTTGGTACAATACTCAACTACCTTCGTGACGGGGCCGTCCCCCTACCCGAGAGCCGCCGGGAGATCGAGGAGCTGCTGGCAGAAGCCAAATACTACCTGGTCCAGGGTCTGGTGGAAGAGTGCCAGGCAGCCCTCCAAGTAGGCATTTCCTTTTCTTTCCATGTGGGGGTAGGATGTCACACCCACCGGCCTTCCCCATTATCCCAGTCTGCACAATGGGAACAGTTCTCTCTCCACAGGGTTTTGTGAGATAGGAAGGTAACCCTGGAACTTTTCCCCTGTGGACAGAATGAGCCCTGAGAGGTCTGCCTGCATGGTCTTAGTCACCCAGACTCACAGATGATTTCAGTTACTATGGGGTTGGGTCATCTCATGGTGGATGCATTGAAGCCCTTTCATGGTCAGCCATGGACTGTAAAGCTTGATCCATTTTTTTCACCTTAAGTTGTGAAAGTTCATGTTCTTTTCTTGAGTCATTGTTGGCAAGCTAGAGTTACTTCTAAGGCCAGGCCCCCCTTCTCCCCTCTCTGGACCACAGACACTGTTCTGGAGCCTGGGACAGTAGAATTCTTAGGTTTTCACAGGATTCAGATCTGGGTGTGAGGCTCTTGTGTGTGTCTTCCCTGAAGCCACTTGTCTGTTGCCCTCCTCCTCCACAGTACCCACAACACCTGCCTGTCTCAAAAACCTGCTGTTTCCACACATTTTCTGGACCTGCGAGTCTGTGACCTCCCTGGAAATCTTACACAGCATTCACTTTTAACACTTCCTTTTATGTCTGTTTAAATTAATGTCATGCAGGCATGTCGTTTAAAAAGCCAAATAACTACTGGATGTGGGCACATACTGGTGTGCACATGTATAACACATACATACAGACATGGTCACATACTCACACACAACCTATACACACACAGTACATGTACACACGCACAACATGTACTCACATAGACATGTGCCACGCCGTGTGTACAGATTAAAGTCAGCTGGCTCTACCAAAAAAAAAAAATCAACACCACACAGTTGATGTCACAATAAATTACTAAATAAAAAGTCACATAATCCCAGAAGCACCACCATGCCTCCTGCTCCCCATCCCTACAGCAACCCCTTGCATTGCTGGGAGCAGTTTCTCCCCTTTCCTGTTTCTCTTTAACTTGCTTCCCCTGCTGTTTGTTGACTCTGCATTTATCTGTGAAAAGACATTTATCTGTTAGAGCTCCTTGCTATAGGAGGTTGGACGCTGGCACCTACACTACCACCCCTCTGCACATCACCAAACTTAAGTGTGCTTGCTCCCTTTCCACACTCTTGGTGGGATTTATCAGTGTCAGCAAATCATAGCCGGAGCTTTGCATTATGATGTGTTGGTATGGTTGACAAGTTGAGCCACAGCAGCTAGAAGGATTATTTTCTTTCTTGTGTAACTTTTGTCAGAGTTCATGTTTGCTTCTGTACCTGGTTTGCTTGGTTTTCTGAGTTCTTAGGTGCTGTGTTTGAGTTTACTGTGCGTAAGGATCCATACAGAAGGGACTCAAACGTCACCCAGACCTGCAACAGCCTCGAGATAGTTGCTGTGTTCAAGCCCATAGCTGTAGCCCCCGTTCCTTCACCAAGCATTATGTCTATCTCCAGGAACTGGTTTTTGATGTACATGTCATTTAATTCAAATACACATTGTCAGAAAGTGAAATGTCCAGTTTCCGTGTTTGGACCAATCCAGGATTCTGACTTTGACATTGGAGGTGTGCTCTCTGGGTTCATGCTGCAGTTCCTGTTCATCTGAGGTTCTTTCCTCCTGGTTTGTGACCCTTTATCTTCCTATTCTAACTTTCTCAGAGGCTTTTTTCAGCCATTCCTTGAATCTTTCTTTTCTGCTATCAAGTTTCTAATTTCCAGGAGCTTTGGCTGGGTCTCTGAATGCTCACTCTTAGAAAGCATACTGATCTTGTTTCATGGGGTGGGAGTATCTTCTCTGCCTGATTTTGTTCAAATCATCATTATCTGGTCTTTTCCCTTACTTTTCCCCTCTTTGTTCTGATTTTGGTTTCACATTTTAGAGCTTCCCCATATGTAATCTGATGACGTTGGCTCTCTTTTGATATTACAGAATAAAATCCTTATGTACATGGGCAGCCCATTAGGTTTCCTTGTTATAGGACAAGTCTGCCACTTGCACCGGGAACCCCAGATGTTGACCTTTGAGGACAAGTCCCTTCCCCCTAAGGGATCCTTCCATTTCTTCCCAGAGGGTTTACGCCTGGGTGACTGTATTCTAGGCCCTGAGGTGAGGGAAGGAGATGTGGAGAGAAGTCTCACCAATTGTGTAGACACCAGTCTTCTGTTTCCAGACTAGCACTTGGGCCCTGTCCTCTTGTGCAGATGTTTCCAGGACAGTGTACTTTCTCTGGGGTGAGGAAGGGGATCAAGTTGAGGGTCTCAGTGGGGCCATCTTCTCTCGTGTGGTCCTCATGGGGCCCTGTGCATCCAGCTCTGAGCATCTATTGAGCAAATTCTCTGCCGATATTGGTTCAGCTTCCTGTGTCCTTCGTTGTTACCTCTGATCTACTTTCCAGTCTTGAATTTGTAGCCTCTTACATCTGCTGATGCTGCTTCTCCTGTTCTTTTATGCCTTTTTTAAATTCCCCTGTGTTTATAGTGGAGCTTTTAAGAGCTCTCCAGTAAATTATGTTTCAGCTGCGTGTGTAGGGTTTGTGTGGTGGCTTCCTAAGCTGTGGGCAGTGTGTCATCACTTTGGCACACCAAGCCCAAGCCAGAGAGCAGACTTAGTGGAAAACGCAACCCCTGGCCTCCCCTTCCTAATCTGTGGGTGCTGAGATTCCTTCTCTCTTCCTGTCAGTCTCCCTGACCTCCCCTCTCAGTCTCACTTCCCCCTACAGGCAGCTTTAGAAAAGACTGTGCCTGGCAGGCCCTCAGACTGAAAGCACGTTTTTTGTTCCATCAGAACAAAGACACCTATGAGCCTTTCTGCAAAGTTCCTGTCATCACCTCATCAAAGGAAGAACAAAAGCTTATCGCAACTTCAAATAAGGTATATTTGAGATACTTTCATGGAATTTCTCTTACTGCCAAAAATGATGGAGGTTTTTGGGAGTAAGTTTTGAGAAACATTTGTAATTGCTGTGGTAGGGCCTGAGAAGAGGGTTAAGAGTGGGAACCTTTACCTCATCTTTGCTTACCCTGATGCTGGTCCTGATACAAGTCCTCCCTCTTCTGCCTCCTGGCAGGGCCCCATCCTTCAGGAAGTCAGGTTCACTGTGCCTGCAATGCCAAGTAACTCTTACTGCCCTTTCTTTAAAACCTACAGCCTGCCGTGAAATTGCTCTACAACAGAAGTAACAATAAATATTCATATACCAGGTAAGCGGGTTGCCACTCCTTAGCAGACTTCACTCAGCCCGCCAGGCCATCCTTGCTCCTTCCAGGGTGGGGTGGGCCTCCTATGCCTCACAGATGCCTCCATTTAGTTATGTAAAGGTAATTTAAGATACTAAGTTGATTTTTACATCTTGTTGTTATGTGCCATCTTAGTTGAAATATTATTATCCATATACCATAAAAAAAATTTACCCTTTTGAAAGAAATACTTCAGTAGCTCTTCAGTATACTCAGAATTATATAATTATTGACACTCCCTAATTCTACAACTCTTTGGTTATCCCTAAAAGTACCCCAGGCCCTATTAGTAGTCACTCCCCATTTCTCTAAGACTGGTCCTCCATCCTTGGGCGGCCACACATATACTCACTGTCTCTACATAGATTTGACTTGTCTGATAATCTCATATTAATGAAGTCATAGGTATGTGACATTTGGTGTCATCTTCCATTCAACATACTTTTCAAGGTTCATCCTCATTGTAGCTTAAGTCAGTACTTCATTCCTTTTGTTGTTGTTTGTTTTTATGGCTGAATAATATAATTTATTTATATGAATGCATATACCATGTTCTGTTGATCCATTAATTTGTTTACAGACACTTCCATTGCTTCCCATCTCTGGGCTGTTGTGAATGTTGCCTCTTCGGATATGCCCATATAAGTCTTTTGTGGGAGGAGATATTTTTTGTGGGAGGAGATATTTTCATTTCTCTTGGATATATAAACCTCGGAGTAGAATTGCTGGGTCACAGAACTGTTTAATTCTTTAAAGCACTGCCAGATAGTTGCTGAACCATTTTACATTCCTACCAGCAGTTGCTAGAATGCCTTTTTGCTCTTTGGAGCTTGTGGCTCTGAGTTAAGAAGTTGGGGGATAGAGAGGCATTTAATGAGGGAGGGTTTTCAAGACCCATAAAACTGACCCAGGGTAAAGAGTCTCCCTCGGGCAGCTCTGTTTAGCTCTCTCCTGAGCAGGCCTCTCTGCTTCTCTATCAGCCTTGCCCTCTGACGGCTCTGAGCTCAGTGGAGCGAGCAGCTTGCTGGGTTGACCCAGGGGCTCAGCAGCCAGAGCAACTATTGCTTTAGAGGTCTGGCACTTCTGTTGATTAATTCTTCAGCTTCCTACACCTCTGACCCTCACCTGACTTCCCAGCAGTGAGGACCCCAGTGCCTTGCTCACAGGACTGTGGTGATGTAGCAGGGGGCCTGCGTGCAGTTACTCCCAGCACGGACACTCACCTTCCTAAATGCTTCCTTACAGTAATTCTGATGACAACATGCTGAAAAACATTGAACTGTTTGATAAGCTGTCTCTGCGCTTTAATGGGAGGGTCCTATTCATAAAGGACGTCCTTGGGGATGAGATCTGCTGCTGGTCCTTTTACGGCCAGGGCCGCAAGATTGCCGAAGTCTGTTGTACCTCCATCGTCTACGCCACTGAGAAGAAGCAGACCAAGGTGAGAGCTTTGCAGGACTATTCTGAGCAGCTGCTCTGAATTACGTCAACTTCTCTTGCCACTTGAGCAAAGTACACATGTTGTTCGTTGCCATCAAGTCAGTTACAACTCGTGTTGACCCATGAACAGTAGAACCAAATATTGTGCCGCTTCACAACTCTTGGTGTGCTGGGGCCTGTTCTTGAGGCCACACTATCTGTCTTGAGCACCTCTTGTGGGGACTCGTCTTCAGCACAGTGAGATAGTATTCTGTTGTTCAGAGGATTTTCATTGATGACTAGCAGACCACTGAAACCTGGGTCCACCGTGGCTGACTCTCCTGGTGTTTGCAATGCTGGTGACAACATGTCAGCAACACCCAAGTCACCAGCATACAGCGCACAGACTCAAGCGGTGGAAAATAAAGAGGGAAGGCTTTCAAAGTACCCTCCTGGCCTCACAGTTGTATTGTTGTTGTTGTTGTTATGTGCTGTCGAGTCATTTGCGACTCATAGCGACCCTGTGTACAACAGCCGTAAACCCTGCTCTATCCTGTGCCAATCGCACTGCCTCTGACACACGCATCCCGATTACCCCAGTCACAGTCACTGAATCAATCCACCTCATAGAGGGTCTTCCCCTCCTGTGCTGTCCCTCCACTCTACCCAGCATGATGTCCCTCTCTAAAGACCTGTCTCTCCTTACAACATGTCCAGAGTATGTCAGACGAAGCCCCAGAATCCTTGCCTCCAAGGAGTAGCCTGGTTTAGCCCTCTGTAGGATGAATCTGTTTGTTTTCTTGGCAGTCCATGGTACATTCAGTACTCTTCTCCAGCACCACAGCTCAAAGGCGTCAATTCTCCTTCTATCCTCCCTAGTCATTGTCCAACTCTCTGATGCGTAACAAGTGATTGCAAAAACTATGGCCTGTATCAGGCGGACCTTAGTCTCCAGAGAGACACCGTTGCTCTTGAGTACTTTAGAGAGGTCCCTAACAGCAGACTTTCCCATCGCAATACGTTTTTTGATTTCCTGGCTGCTGGTGCCGAGAGTGTTGACTGTGGAGCCAAGCAAACTGAAGCTGTGAACAATCTCAATCTCTTCGCCATCCATCCTGATGCTACCGATTGGTCCAGTGGTGAGAATCTTTGTCTTCTTGACATTGAGCCTCAGTCCAGACTGAAGGCTGCAGTCCTTGACCCTTCGCAGCAAGTGCATGAGGTCCTCCTCAGTTTCAGTGAGCAGGGTTGTGTCATCTGCATAACTCAGATTGTTAATAGATCTTCCAACAATCCTGATGCCACAATTCTCCTCATAGAGCCCAACCTCTCGGATAATCTGCTCTGCATACAGGTTGAAAAGGTATGGAGATAGGACACATCCCTGGCGCACACCCTTCCCGATTTTGAACCATGCAGTGTTGCTCCGCTCTGTTCTGACTGCTGCCTCTTGGTCCAAGTATAGGTTTCGCATTAGCACGATTAAATGTTCTGGGATTCCCATTCTTCTCAGAGTCAGCCACAGTTTGTTATGATCCACACAGTCAAATGCCTTTGCATAATCAATGAAACACAGATAGACATTCTTCTGGTATTCTCTGCTTTCAGCTAAGATCCATCTAATATCAGCTACAATATCCCTAGTACCTCGACCCCTTCTAAACCCAGCCTGGACTTCTGGCAGTTCTCTGCTGATGTACTTGTTCCAGTCATTTTTGGGTAATATTCAGTAGAATCTTGCTTGCATGTGAAATCAATGAGATTGTTCTGTAGTTTCCACACTCAGTTGTATTAACACACAATTGTATTACTTTGTCATTATTGTACTCATTCTCTTTTGAGTCCTCGAAAGATCCAGATGGTGTTCGTAAAGAAACAGAATGCTGTTTCCTTTCTTGTGTTAAGTACAAAGTCACACTCTTCACTGAGTTCATTTGCCAGAGATAGTGATTCAGATGCTGTGTCCTTTTGCCATGTGTACTCACCGCCCACATTCTCCATCCACATTCTCCATCCATCATCGTTCTGACACTTCTTGTGCTGTGTTTTGCCCACTTCTGCTCGGCACTTACTTCCTGCATTGGTCCACCTGGACTCCTTCATTAGAGGAACAGCGACTGAGGTCTCGGTTCTGACTGGAGTTATGACTGAGTGGCTCGCCATCTGTCTTCCCTTCTTTCACCCCTGACTGGGAGCTGCCCGCCACCTCACTAGGCACTGTAAATATTCTTTATCTCCCAGTCATGTTGACTCCCTTCTGAGCACGCTGACTCCTTCACTGACCTGCACTCTGGGGTCCATCCATGCTGTCATCATCCTCTAAACCCAGTAGACTTGACCTCTACTGACTTCCACCACCGTGCTCTTCTGCAAAACTAGATTCCCAGACATCTGCGCTGTGCCACACAGTGCTGCTTGGGGCCTGGGCCTCTGTTTACTGACATTTGCTTCCTTTAGGTCTTCACCCTCCTTACGCTCCTTTGGCCATCAGTGGCGTGGGTGTGGGGGTATTTGTTTTTATACCACATGCTCTGTCCTGTCCTTCTCAGCCTGTGTCAGAAAATCTGATTGTCAGGGTCCTGTACTGGGTCTTCCACACACAGATTGCCATGACAACAAGTCACCTAAGGTGACAGCAGCTCTGGGGGACCCAGTTCTTTGTAACTCTGGAGGCTGGCCCCAGTAGCAAAAGAGGAAACCAGAGACGTCAAAGTAGAAGCTAGAGTCTCTGACTTTAGAAAGAGAACTGATGCCTTTGAGCTGTGGTGCTGGAGAAGTGTATTGAATTTACCATGGACTGCTAGGAGAACAGGTTTGCCCTGGAGAGGGTAAAGCCAGACTGCTCCTTAGAGACAAGGATTCTGCGGTTTCGTCTGACATACTTTGGGCATATTGCAAGAAGGAGCCAGTCCTTGGAGAGGGACATCACGCTGGGGAGTGTGAAGGGTCAGCACAAGAGAGGAAGACCCTGGATGAGATGGATTGACTCAATGACTGGGGTAATGGGGGTAGGTGTGTCAGAGACAGTAAGATTGGCACAGGATAGAGCAGATTTCAAGGCTATTGTATATATGGTCGCTATAAGTCGCAGGTGACTCAGCGGCACATAACAACTAAAAATGAAAATCATACAGAGCAGAGACGTACATTCGTCTCCCAATGACATCATTGTCAGGTCCTATGAGCTGCTGTAAGGTGCCATAATGGTCTCATGTGCAACAGCATGGGGCCCTGCCCAGTCCTGGGTGGTCCTAATAATTGTTGCTGTGTTTGAGCCCATCATTGCACCCTTTAAGGGTCTTCTTCTGCCCCCTACTTTACTATGACCTCCATGCTATGCCTCTCCTGACGGCATGTCCCCAAAATATTTGAGATGAAGTCTTGCCAGCCTCACTTCTGTTGAACATTCTTGTTCTTCTTCTTTTTCTTCTGAGGAAGATTTGTGCTCCTGGCAGTCCATGGTGTATTCTGTATCCTCTTCCAACCCCATTTCCTTTTAGTTGTCTTTGTGTCCAACCTTAAACCTGCATATGAGGTGATTAAGGGAGAGACTAGACCTCTAACCTCCCTTCCCTGTGCTTTATGGGAACATAGGTTGAGTTCCCTGAGGCCCGGATTTATGAGGAGACGCTGAATATCCTGCTGTATGAGTCACAGGACGGCCGGGGACCTGACAACGCGCTCCTGGAAGCCACAGGTGGGGCCGCCGGGCGCTCCCACCATCTGGACGAAGATGAGGAGCGAGAACGAGAGCGGATCGAACGCGTGCGGCGGATCCACATCAAGCGGCCGGATGACCGCACTCACCTCCACCAGTGAGAGGCGTCCAGGGCCAGGCTCTCGCCCTCCAGCCCCACCGCTGGCTGCACTTTGCCTCCTCCGTCCTCCATGGCTCCCAGTACCGCCTCCTTCCCTGGACGGTTTTTTGTAACAAGTCAGATTATTATTATTATTTTGATCTCTTGACAAGTGTAATGATTCTCTTACCCCAGGTTAACACACCCTGTTGAACAAGCTGTAGCTTAGGTCTCTGGGTTCTCAGAGAAAAAGAATGAATGGATGTGAATTGTCTGTGAAAACCTAGATTTGCAGTATTTATTTTTGTGGGTGTTGACTACCTTTTGGACTTCTTGGGGCCTCCCCGAGGGGCTGGTGGTGTGGCTCTGAGAGGGGTAATCTGCAGACGGCCACCAGCAGGGTGTGAGCCCTCTAGTTAACAACTGTCAGTCCCAGGGCCCCAGCCCTGTGCACTGTGACACTCTCCACTGTTTTGCTACAACTTGATGGATAGTTGCGGCTGGTAGCAGTGGACATGTGACCAAACGAGTGTGCCTCTAAATTCCTTTTCTGCTGTTTGCTTCGGATGCTTAGATCTGTCACGGGGCGAGCCCGTCACCATCTCGGTTAATCTTTGATCCGGTGCTTGTGTGGATCCTGCACGTCTAGCTGGGGTGCAACTCTGTTACGGCTCCCCATTGTCCTGTCCCTCCAGGATACCGCCTGACCCAGTTACGAGGACCATACACTGCTGCTCCACAGGGGCCATGCCCCTCTTTCTTGCCTTTTCCCCTTTAGGCCAGGTGCACTGCGGCACAGGTGAGCCCTGCCCTTGGACGGGACTCCAGGGAGGGGTACCATTCATACCAGCCCCAGTGTTAACGCCTCTGGAGATTTCACTTGTCTGGGCCCCTTAGTCTTACAAGTATTGGTGACTGTAGTTAGCTGGTTGCAGAGGACGAGATACCTTTTGGTCCAATTAGTGGTTGTGTTAAGGAACGTGAGAGGGTGGTGTGTATGCCTGTTGATGGGTTGTGTGTGGCGCACCCAGGGCCCACACTGGAGCCACTGTCTGTGCTGCTCTGGCGTCAGACAGGTGCTCTGGTTACCTACCTCCCAGTCCCCTTTGCGCAGGGACAGAGCGAGCCGGGACTCACAGACGAGTGAGACTAGACTTAGGGCAATAGTTACAAGGAGCTGTGCATGTGTGCAAGGTAGTGGATGTATTCTGTGTGCTGCTCAAGGAATATGTTACCATTTTATACCAAAGGTATTAATAGGACAACCTTTGACACCAAGTTTTCCAGAAAAGTGAAGTTTCTATTTTGAAACAGTTTTTACCACTTAGACTTCAAAGTCTAAGAGACACAGTGTCCTCCCTGTGAGGGCTTCATGCCTTTATTTACTACCCAGCAGAAAACCTGCAATACAACTTTGAAACAATCATGACCGAACCCAAAACCCGTGTACATACTGGGTAAATGTGCTTTTTAAACTGTTGGGTGCAAATTTTTTCTACAAGGCCATTTGGGTTTCTTACATGTTAAAGAAAGGGGCTTACAAGACTTTCATAACTATTTTATACTGTTCCTTTTCATCACCAGCCCTGCCTTTTGGGTAGAGCTTTTAATGTGAATATCAGTTGTGATGATGTTTTTTTTGATAGGAATGGAAAAGCCATTGTATAAATTCTGCCTTGTAAATGTTGGTGTGAAGAGTTAAATTTGTGTAACTCGTGTGTGAGGCTTCTGTGCCTTCTGGCCGCACGCTCTGCCTTCGCTTCCTCCCCAGCTTTGTAGCTGTCCTTTAAAGCTGTGGCCTTCTGGGACTCTGATCAGGCCTCACGAGACATTCCATGGTGTGTGGGCACGTCACCCTGAGCTAGCTGGTGGGTCCAAACTCTGTCATCAGAGATGCTCTGTAAGGAACTGGTTGTTCTTAGGCTACACCAAGACACAAGTCAGAGTTTTTGGTTAAGAACCACCCAAGCTAAAGCACTGACCCTGAGACTTGGTAAAGAAAACAGTTTTATTTTATTGCAATAGTTTATAACTAATAATGGGATTGCAACAGTGTTGAAGGTCAGGCTTCTGTGAGTCACCTGAGCTTGGTGTGACCAGTATGCACGCTGCTGCTCTGGTAGCTGCTCCGATGGCAGCACTCTCCTCCCGCCCATTCCTAGCACATCCTAACCTAGAGTGTCACGAAGTCGCTGTAACATAGTTACACGTGTCATTAACCTTTCTGTCTCTTTGCACTTGAACACTGTTAAGTTTTAGAAGTATTCCCTGTCGGTTGTAAAAGCATTTGTGGAGATATGTAAAATAAATGTTGTATAAATGCTTCTGTTTAAACCTGTCTCGTGGATCTTTCCAGAAATGTTCAGCATAAACCTGAAGTCTGGTTCCCAGCACAGAGAGAGCCCCAAGTGTCTGCGTCACCACCTCCAAATGCTGAGAGTGAAAAAGAGGAGTCCGTTTTCTATGGTGTTCAAACTCAGTGCCTGAAGGGAAAGTGTGGAAATGCTGCCTGGCTTGTGAATAAGCAGTCAGCTGGCAGAAAATACCTCTGATCAAACAAGGGGGCTGGATCCTAAAGAATCTCTCAGAAATTTACCTCAATACACTAGGATTTCTGTGCTACGCTTATGTTATGCAAGATGCAAAGTTTGCAGCTTTAGGAAATTTCATTTACTCTTACAATGGACATGCATAAAATCTCCTTATGCCTCATTGGTAGCTTGACAAAAGTCTGTCGCCTACAGTGTAATGGCACATTGAAGTGACCACTGGGTGTCACTCTCCTTTGGTGAGGTTTAACCTCAGGTTGGCTTCCTAAAGGCTGGTGTTTTCAGGGTGCCACATGGTGGTGGAGAAGCTGGGGCTCGGCTCGGGCCTGTGCCTGGCTGCCTGGCTGGGAAGTACACGCGGCTACCCTGTTTCTTCAGATCCTTGTCCTAGAATTTCTGGAACCTTCCCTGGAAGGTGTGGCTAAATCCAGCAAACCCAGCTTCCTGGTTACTTTCCTCAGAACAAAAATGGCGACAGTAGAGGTTAGACATTCATCCTTCTATCAGGACTTCATCCGGACCGACACCTAGAGAGAATCCACACTCAGGTTGAGGGTCAGTTATCGCATACAAAGAAAGAAACCGTTATCAGAATCCCCAGTGTCAGGGTAGTGGGGCCAAGCCAGCCTCATCTCCTATGACACATAACATTAAGTGGTTCATTTCTGATTCACTGAAAGGTAAGAGACTGTAAGCAAAGTTCCTTGCACTCCCCTTTCAGAATTAACATTTTAATCTCTAGAGCTCATTCATTCCTGTTTTTTAGATGGAGGCTCAGAAGTAGAGTGACAAATGAGCTTGTCTTTGGGTCCAGTCAACCCTTAACTGAAACTTGCAGAATTTTAATCCATAGTCATTCCACAGCCAGTTAACTGCCTTTCCCCGGCCTAAAAAAAAGGTCACTCACCACTATTAACTGTCCGTGTTTATCTTTATAGATTTGTTCTTCTGATCCTGTTTTGAAAACTATTGTGCCTTCTTTTGCAGGACTAATATAAAACTGTAAGCTTAAAAGAAACCAAGTCAGAAATTACTTCCACAGTCTTCTCTATTTTTCCCCCCTCAGGCTTTGGTCTGCAAAAGCAATTCACCTAAAAAAACCCCAAAACCCCAATTCCGCTGCAAAGCTTCACTAGTTTCCTGATGCACATTCCTTGTTTATTGTCAAGCAATAATTGTATATATTTGAGCTGTCAGGAATACCACTCCCACAGCAGGAAGCTTACCTTGTGCTTCTGCAGTTCCTCTCAGATCCCTTGAGCAGAGTCTGTTTTCCCAGGAGCCTACTTGGTGTCTGAAGAGGCACCTACACACCTCCGTGCTGACCCACTGACTGAACAGCTCAGTAGTCTCAGGTGTAGTGAAGCAGAAGCAACACTCCACAATGTGCCCAACACACCCCTCGTTCTACATCTTAATCTACTCTAGAATCTCAGAGCCTCACGGGAGCAGCTGAACTCAAAAGGAGCTGACTTCCCAGGAGCAGCCTGTGCCAGCAGGAGCCCGGAGCACAGTGCTGTGCGCGACGGCAAGAGTGCCAGAACTGAGCATGGACCCTGGCCACCACCTCACTCTGTGCCACTGGGCCCAATCATTACTGGGCCTCACTCTCCACGACTTGTTGAAAGCCTGAAAAGTGGCACAGGGTTTAAGCACTTGGCTGCTAACCACGAGGCTAAACTCTGCAGGAAGTCTGCTGCCATAAAGATGACAGCCTCAGAATCACCATGAGGCAGCTCTCCACTTGTTAGGATTCACCCAGTGGCCGCTGATGTGAGTTTTTGTGAGCTAAGCATTTTTTCTTCTTGGCCCCAATCAACTGCAAGGGGCCTGTACACTGAGGCCCAGTGTGCTCAGCCATGGCTGTTTTGAAAACCATGGGTCAGCTTACACTGTTTAATTAGTCAGTGAATAATCATAAACATTCATCATTTTTCTGGTGCCCAGGATCAGAGGGGATGAGAAAGAGAGATTCCTCCATCGAGGTGATCCTTAGTCATGGTGACCCTGTGTGTCAGGAGACTGTCCTCTGTGGCACTTTCAAAGGCCATGACCTACAAGCAGGTTGCCAGGCCTGTCTTTCGCAGCACCTCTCAGTGGTTTCCAGCTGCCCATCCTTTGATTGGCAGCCCAGTGCTTAATCCTGTGCCCCCTTGGGAACTCCTGGTGGTGGATTGTGCTTGCATATTTTGGAGAGGACAAGAGAAGATGGGGTGAAGGACTATCACCAGTGCCTTTCTGGATTCAGTTCTTACACAACAGCACCTACCTCCCTTGAACCACACGCACTATGTTCTCCCTCTTAGCCAGCATGGCCAGCTTAGTCACCGCTTCAAACACATGCTCACATTCTAGGATGGCATCTCCCTGAAGTGAAGAGAAAGAAGGGATGGTGTATGTTTGGTGTCATTGCTTTCAAGCAAAAGGCTCTCACATCAGGGTTTTGAGGTGCTTAACGTATGACAAGAATACTGTTCCCTCTGCTGATGGAGCCTGGTGGCAGGCCAGCCACTTACCTTTTGCCTGTAATCGTTTGGAGATATGTGAATCACGAAGAACCCATCGCACAGATTGCTGGTAGAGACACCTGAAGGCAGATCCACAGTTAGGAGCTTGGAAGTGGAAGCAGTGCATAAATACAGAGAAAGAGGAAAACACAGAGAGACCTGGAGAAATGGAAGAATACACCTTGCTCATGGATAGGAAGATTCAATATTGTGAAAATGACAATGCTACCAAAGGCAATCTATACGTTCAGGCCAATCCCAATACAAATTCCAATTCCATTCTTCAACGAGATGGAAAAGGCAATCTCCAATTTCATTTGGAATGGAAAGAGACCCCTAATAAGCAAAGCACTCCTTAAAAAGAGAAAGTAGGAGTCATCTCACTCCCTGATTTCAAATCCAACTACACTGCCATGGTGGTCAAGATATCATGGTATTGGTACAATGACAGACACATAGAGCAATAGAATTGAGAACCCAGAAATCAGCCCGTCTACCTATGGTCAACTGATTTTTGACGAGGAGGCAAAATCAGTTAAGTGGGGAAACGTCAGCCTTTTTAACAAATGGTGTTGGCAAAATTGGAAAACCATCTGCAGAAAACTCAAGCAAGATCCACACCTCACACCACACACAAAGCCCAACTCAAAGTGGATCAAGGACCTAGGACTAAAATTAGAGAAAAACTTGGAAGAACCCTAGAAACACTAATCCACAACTTGAACAGTCAGTCTTCCAAGCATGCTGAAAAACCTACAACTAGGAGAGAATAAATAGATGAATGGGACCTTCTAAGAATCAAATCCCTATGCACATCCAAAAACTTCTCCAACAAGGTAAAAACGGAAGCCACAGACTGGGAAAAAATATTTGGTAATGACCTGTCTGATAAGGGACTTATATCTAGAATTTATCGAATACTCAAACGCCACAGGATAAACAACCCAGTTGCAAAATGGGCATAGGATATGAACAGACACTTCATTAATGAAGACATTCAGGTGGCTAACAAGCACATGAAGAAATGTTCAAAATCCCTAGCTCTAAGAGAGATGCAAATCAAAACAACTATGAGATATTATCTCACCCCAGTAAGAATA
>NW_006399901.1:5950944-5980293 GCF_000299155.1 Elephantulus edwardii | reverse complement strand
AAAAAAAAAAAAAAAGATGGACCTCCCACCAACCAGCATTCTCGTTTCCTCCTAGGCTGGGCCAAATCCAACCTGCTATCTGATCAGAAAGGTCTGATTAAACAGGTCCTCATGGAAGATAGCCAGTGGGCAATGTGGGCATCTGGGTGAAGGGATGCTGTTGATCATAATGGAAGAGTAAAAGGCCACAGCACTTGGAGCTTGGGGACAGCCCAATTCGTGTGCCCACACTGCGGCTGTGTCGAAGCATCACAGTGGGTTGAGTGTCTCAGTCTGTCCCCCCCTTACCTTTGAGTACAGAGTATTCTATTTTCTGCTTGACCTTGGCAAAGTCCACCACATAAACTGCCTTCTGAGTGAGGAGGAGCTGCCGGGCCCGCGCCTTGAAGCCCGTCCTGTCGTACTTAATGACCGGGATACCATACTGCAAAGAGTTCACCATCACCACAGGGGAAGGTTACTGTTCAGGGTTAGGGCCCCCCCAATGGCTAAGTCAAACTGCCGAAGTTGCTTGAAACATCCAGAGACCCCGCTGGGTCTGCCTGCGTCCTAGTGCTGTGTGTACAGTTGCTGCCCCTCTATTCTTCCCAGTGTTGTCCTCAAAGAGGACAAGGCTCTGAGCACCTACTTTGGGACTCTGATCTGAGAGGACAAGGGAGTTGGTGACCTTGCAAGGTCCCCATCACACGAGGCACCTAAAGGGGCAGAGCAGACCCCAGAGCACTCAATAATGGCAAAGGCATACCCACCACTCAAACTGCCAGGCTGCCGCAGCCTCCACTCCTCATCTTCTTGTAATCCCCTGCCTTTGTGCTCACAGATAGACACCCTGATGGGCCCTGCCTCAGCTATGAGGTGGTGAAGGCAGCGTCCATACCCAGACCCTTGCTCTTCATTGTTTCCCACATATTAAGTTCCGTGGAGTTGACTATGACTCAAAGTGACCCTGTGAACCAAAGCTCTGAACCCTGTCCTGTCCAATGCTGACATCATCTCTGACATAATTAAGCCCACTAGAGCAGAGAATCCCTCTCTTTCGCTGACCCTCCAGCTTGATGTCCCTTTCCAAGGAGTAGCCTCTCCTAGCAATGTGCCCAATCTATGTGAGGCAAAGCTTCGCCATCCTTGCCTGACACAAGAAGAGGAAGTTCACAGCTTCATTCCATCCAAGTATCATAGGAAGCCAGGACAATGTCTGGAGGGCCATGTAGACAGCGATGGGCAGGTATAATCATCTAATCCCCATTATCTGACGTAAGAGCAGCCCTGCCTTTGAAATAGTGCTTCAGGTGATGTCGAAAACAGACCCTGTCCTCAAATGTAATCAGGGAATCTTGTTTGAGGCTAGAGACAAGCCTTGCTTACCTGGATTTTCTCATTGCCAAGGAACTGAAGCACTTTGGGATTAATGTCATCTCCATCTAAGGAGCGAACCAAAGCAGGCATCAGTAAACAGCTCCCCGGTGGGAGAGTCAGTCTGGAATCTTCTACCAGCCCTTGTCTCCCCTTGTGAGCAAGAGCTCAACTGGCCAAGTTATTTTTAGGACTTTAAAATATTATGGAGTTGGGCATCCTTCTGGGGCCTCTCTCAGAAAGAGACAAGAAAGTGGACTCACCTAGTCGGCTGTTGGCAAAGGGTTGATTTAAAGTTTCTGTGTAGCCATTTTTCTTTCCCTTGAATATGTCACTGGCAGCCACTCTCTGCCGCATCTGGAACCATAAAGGCGAAACCACAAAAATGGAAGCGAGCTCTCGCTTTACATGCATGGTCTCCCTCAGCTCTCTGGTTCAGCAGGAGGAGCCTAATTATGCGTCTGCATCCCTGAATCCAGATCCTAATTCCTGATTTGAGCACAATGCCCTGGAAAACGACCCCAGTAGGGAACTGGAGTTGACCCTTCTGGAATGCTGGGAATCGCGAGAGCCCTTATTTCTAGATAAGAGGTTAGCAAGCCACGTAGCGTGTGTGGGGGATGAGGTCCATCCCAGCGCCTGTTTTTGTAAGCAGTTCCAACGGGAACCCAGCTCTGCTCATTCGTTTACATAACTGTCTGGGGCTCCTTTTCTGCCGCCACGGCCAAGGCGAGCGAGCAATAGCATGTTTATGGAAACAAGTCACGTGCTTGTATACAGAAACTGTCCACTGGTGTGCAGCTAAGCAGAAGCAAAGCCAGACCTCCAGGAGAGAAGGGGCCTTATGGGGCCCATCCAGGCCGTGTTCACCTGTAAATGCTGCTGATAGGACAGCAGCTGACGGACACTGGGGGCTCTGTGCCGGGGCCAGGGAGGTTCAGGACACGTGCCCCCCATCTTGGGACATGGTGAAGATTGCTGGTAGGAAGAGTCTGGCACCATTACCAGGACTCGCCTCACCACCCCAAACCCTTACCTGGGCGATCTGCTCAGCAGGGAGCCCACTGCGGTACTTCCGGACCAGGTTCCTCATGCACATTTTCCTGAGCATGTCAGATACCTGTGTGGAGAACGAACATGCACCTCTCCTACCTGCCTCACTGGGTCTCGGGCTGACCAGCTCAGACAGACCATTAAAGCGCAGTATTCATTATATTGTCAAAACAAGCAGTTACCCTAGAGAAATCGGAACTACAAACAGATGTATATGCCTCCATGTTTATTGCTGCATTATTCACAATAGTAAAGACAGAAGCAACCCTAGTGCCCATCAACAAACATGGGTAGAAAAACTATGGTATGTACACACAAGGAATACTACGCAGCACTGAAAAGCAATGAAATAAAACATTACACAACATGGGAGAGCCTAGAGGATATTATGCTAAGTGAAATAGCTCAGTCACAAAAGGAAAAATACTGCATAACAGCACTGTTATGGACTAGGATGGGGGATCAGGGAAAGCATGCAAAAGAGTGGCAAGAGAACACTGCATTAAAACAGATGAGGAGAAGAACTGTGAAAGGAATACATGATTAAGCAGCATATGTATGACAACAGTCTAGAACACTGCTGGGTGAGCTGGGGATGAGGAAAGAAAATGTGCAACAATGAATGTAAAAAAGAAATGTTAATTAAAAAAAAAACCACACCAACTAACCAACAGTTAACCTCCCAAGCTCCAAGGTCTATGCTTCACCGGAAGCTGGCTAAATGCAGGACTGATTCCCAGAGATTCTGCCTCAGGGAGTCCAGGAGCCCTGGACTCAGCATTGATAGTAGCATCCACTCATGTTTCTTACAACTCCCTCTGGCCAACTTTGAGAGGCTTGATTCTCCACAACTGTCACTGAAGCCGTCTGGGAAGCTGGGTCATAGTGCTAGCAGGCACTGAGCTGGCCCCTGACTCTCATTCCTGCACCCCACAGGTTCTAAATGCTGCCCAGATCTACAGTCTGTGGAAGCCTCACGATGAGCCTCGTGACCAGGCTACTGTGACTTGGGGCTTCTACTAGTGCCCAAATTATGAAAGGAGCTCCCCAGACCTGCCTTCCTAAGGCCGTGATGGTGTAGAAGCTCTGCTGGAAACAGCATCAGAGCCACATACAAGCCTCTGGGGCAAACAAGAGGGAGGTGCATTGGCTGAAAACAAAACCCGGCTCTCTCTCCTGGAAGGAGAGGATTCCACCACTGCCCTGACAACACAGACAGAAACGATTGAAAAGTGCTCTGACTACTCAGCTCTTTCATCCTAGAGAGGGTGAAATCAGGCTGACCCTTGGAGCTTTGAAGCTGAGGCTTCGTCTGCAAGGAGGGACC
Source organism: Elephantulus edwardii (assembly GCF_000299155.1). Classification (NCBI taxonomy): domain Eukaryota; kingdom Metazoa; phylum Chordata; class Mammalia; order Macroscelidea; family Macroscelididae; genus Elephantulus; species Elephantulus edwardii. The sequence goes on along the minus strand of NW_006399901.1, from coordinate 5,976,560 downwards.
GGTCCTTGGGGAAGGACATCATACTTGGGAGGGTGGAGGGACAGCACTAGAGAGGAAGACCCTCGATGAGATGGATTGACTCAGTGACTGGGGTAATGGAGGTAGGTGTGTCAGAGACAATGTTTGGCTCAGGACAGAGCAGGGTTTAGGGCTGTTGAACATAGGTCACTGTGAGTCACAAGCAATTTGGAAGCATGTAACACCACCAACATATATTAATCATAAGAAATAAATACCTTTGATTTAAAAAAAAAAGTGCTCCAACTAGACAGACCTCTGTGGGCTTTAGAATTCAAAGCTACATAGTAGGAGTTCAAGTGAAATTTCTTAGGAGACCTGTTAACAAGGGTTTTGCTAAGTTAACCCTTTGAAGCCACAGGTGGCAGCACACAGAGGCATCAGCAAGACTCCTGTGTGCCCACATACCAGCAACATCTGCTGGTCCTTACATTTTCCAGGATGCCGGGGGGCCTCAGCCAGCTCCTGTCCAGGACATTCTGTGGGACATGGTACCGGAGGTTCAAGATGTAATTCTTCCGTACATACGCCACGAATTCCTCATCCTCAGGGGTCAACGGCTTGTTGCGGTTGATGAATCCCTTTATGAACCTAAACAGCAACAGAGTTGAGTTAGTTTTGGGGTCCATTTCTTCACAAGAACTTTTCCCTGCGTGTTCAGTTCAGAGGGCAACACGGTAATTACTGAAATCGTCTGAAGCCAACTCCAGCCCAACTTGCCCCACATCTGTGCCTTTAAAAAGGAAAACAACAAATTCATTGTCAAGAAAGCAGATAATTTGTTTTAGAATTTGGGGAAGTATGAAGAAGGATATGATGCTTGGAAGGATGGAGGAGAGGAAGACGCTGGATGAGACGGATTGACACAGTGACTGTGACGAGGGGGTCAGGTGTGTCTGAGGATGTGGCATTCCTCCATTTTTGTTGACTAACTGGAGCAGAGCCATCCTGCCCCCTCTGAGCTGGACCTCTGCACTTTTCTATAGACCTCACCACTCCCTAATGTCTGCTTCAGTGCATGGGACTCACTTGGCCTGCCTGGCCTTGGAAAGCATTTGGCTTTGTGACTTTTGAGCAAGGCCAGCAGTCAAGAAATCCAAAGACTAACTGCATTAGGTAAAATCTGCTGTCAGGGACCTTTTACAGAATAATGAGAAGCAACAATGTAAGTCTGGAGACTAAGGTGCGCCTGATCCAGGCCATAGTCTTCTCAATTACTTCCTATGCATCAGAGAGCTGGACAATGACTAAGGATGACAGAAGAAGAATCAATGCCTTTAAGACGTGATGCTGGAGAAAAGTCTTGAACATACTATGGACTACCAAGAAAACAAATAGGTCTATCTTGGAGAGGATGAAACCAAGTCTCTCCTTGGAGGCTAGCATTTTGAAGCTCCATATCACACTTTGGGCACATAGCCAGGAGGGACCGGACCTTGAAGAAGGACATCATGCTCAGAAGCATGGAGGGACAGTGCAGGAGAGGAAGACCCTGGATGAGATGGATTGATACAGTAACTAGGATAATGGGGATAGATGTGTCGCAGATGGTGAGACTGGCTCAGGACAGAGCAGGCTTCAGAGCTGCTGTACATGGGGTCGCTATGAGTTGCAGCTAACTCAACAGCACATAACAAGAAACATAATGGCCCAGGATAGGGCAGGGTTCAGAGCAGCTGTTCAGAGGGCTACCATGAGTTGTGCTGGACTCAAGGACACTGACAAAAGAATTTGTGAATCGCTATCCAGTTTGGTATCTCAAGACAGAAAAGGAGCTCACTTCCTAAGGCATTGGTGCTCCACAGGGAACAAGTCTGGAAAGGCTCAGTCCTGGCCACAACCACCCTTCCTCCTATGCACAGACCATTAGTGATCATCCCTGCCATTGTGTCTGGGGACTTACTTCCTTATAACCTGAGCAGCCCACTTCCTCCTTTCAGCCTGCTTCCGGACCAAAGCTCCACGCCAGTAGGCTTCAAGTGTGATGGCTGTGGGAGAACACAACTGGCATTAGAAGGTTCTTGGAATCAACTCACAGTTTACCCTGCAGAAGGCTATGGAGGCTGTAAATCACACGGGGTTTTTTCCAATGTTTCATGAGAAAACTCTCATTGGGATGGATTAACACAGTGACTACAGCAATGGGCTAACATGTATCAGAGATGTGAGGACAGCACAGGATAGTAGGACGGGATTCAGTTCTGTTGTTCACAGGGTCTCTGAGTCGTACTCGACTCCACAGCACCTAACAACAACAACAACAAACCACACTGCAGGAGACTGCTGCCTTTCTCTTGTGCAGTCACAAGGGATTTGACCCTCCTGAGAGGCAGTGCAGGGGCTTAGCAGTGCGTTGAGCTACACCAAGCTTTGTTAGAATTAGTCATTCTGCAGTGTAAGTCGCAAACAGGGGTGTTTGTTTTGTTTTGGTTTGGTTTTTTGTCAATATTGTTTTGTTATTTTTACTTACCATATAATTATTTTTAAAAAATTTTTATTTCTTTTTTTAAAACATCAGAAATTATTTTCTTCATTTTTTTTCTTCATGGTTGTACATTTTCTTTCCCCCTCCCCACACAAAGAGTTTAGATCACCATCAAATGCAAGGATATGTCAGGCTCCCACCACAGCACCCCGTGAAGCCTCAAGGGTGATTATTATTGGCTCTAGTTCTTACCTCCTGCGTAGGAGGGGAAGACCCTCTATGAGATGGATTGATTCTGTGACTGGGGTAATCGGGATGGGTGTGTCAGAGGTAGTGCGATTGGCACAGGATAGAGCAGGTTTTAGGGCTGTTGTACATAGGGTCGCTATGAGTTGCAAGCGACTCGATGGCACATAACAACAACAACAACAGTTCTTACCTGAGGGGTTCACACAGAGGGTGAGCTAGGATACCCCACATTGGTGCCAGGGCATCATCTTCCCCAGGCTGTTTTCGGGGATGTGAGTGGCACTTGCGGTAATTTAGGGTCTCAATAGTTCCCCCTTTCAACAAAACCTATTGCCATCAAGTCAAAACAGTCTCAGCTGAAAACAGACTCTGAGACTGTAAATTATTCAGTAGACTGTCCATCTTCTTCCTGTAGATGGATGGATTCAAACTCCTAACCTTTGTGTTAGTAGCACAACTCCTTACCCTCTAAGCCACTAGAGCTCCCTGTGCTCTACGTGTAAAAATTAAGGTGTGTACATACATCAGGACACATTAAAATGAGATTTCTGGCTTGCTTCCTTCCAATTTCTTTTTTCCCCCCTTCCTAATTTCTGAATATTGGCCCTTAAATAGTTTTTAAATGCTTCTATTGTATCAGCAGTTTTCTTTTAAAAAATTATTATAAGTAAAAATGAGAACACCCAGAAACAACACAACTGTCAGTGCACAATGACAGCTTAAGTAGTGGTCTGTCCACACAGCACAGGGGTCAGCAAACTTTACCAGTGAAAGGTCAGCAGCAGGTCGACAGAAATAACCAGAGCTCAGTCAGAGCTGCGGGAATGGCGAGTACAAGACTCAGGAGAGGCGAGGGACAGGGAGCCTTTGAAGGACCCTGGTAATGCTTCTTATTGTTGTTATGTGCCATCGAGTCGCTTGCGACTCACAGCAACCCTATGTACAACAGCTCTAAATTCTGCTCTGTCCTGTACTAATCACACTGTCAGACCTATCCCGATTACCCCCGTCACTGAATCAATCCACCTCATAGAGGGTCTTCCCCTCCTGCGCTGTCCCTCCACTCTCCTAAGCATGATGTCCCTCTCCAAGGACCGGTCTCTCCTTACAACATGTCCAAAGTATGTTAGATGGAGCCTCAGAATCCTTGCCTCCAAGGAGCCGCCTGGTTTAGCCCTTTCTAGGATGAATCTGTTTGTTTTCCTAGCAGTCCATGGTACCCTCAGTAATGCTTGTAAAAAAAAAATTATTTTCAAACATGCATATGTTGTTATGTGGGATCAGGTCGTCTGCAACTCATAGCAACCCTGTGTACAACTGCCCTAAACCCTGCTCTATCCTGTCCCAATCTTATTGTCTCTGACACACCCATCCCTATTACCTCAGTCACTGAATCAATCCATCTCATTGAGGGTCTTCCTCTCTTGTGCTGTCCGTCCACCCTCCCAAAAATGATGACCCTCTTCAGGGACTGGTCCCTCCTTACAACACATCCAAAGTCAGTCAGATGAAGCTTCAGAATTCTTGCCTCCAAGGAGCAGCCTGGTCTCAGCCTCTCTAGGACAAACCTGTTCATTCTCTTAGCAGTCCATGATATATTCAATCCTTTTCTCTAGCACCATAGCTCAAAGGCATCAATTCTCATTTTATCACCCCTAGTCATTCTCTGATGCATAGCAAGTAATTGCAAAGACTGTGGCCTGTATTAAGCGCACCTTAGTCTTCAGACTGACGTCGTTGCTCTTCAGTACTCTGGAGAGATATATACATATAGTAGACATGCATATACTAACAAGCACATACAATGAATTGAATATACTATCCCCATGGAACACACAATCTCCGGTTCATGGAAGAACAATGAGGCTCAACCCAGAACTGAACTTGGGTGGCCCTACCCAGGTCACTAGACCAGGACCAGGATGGCAGGGCCACGTCAGGAAGGAACTAGCTAATGCAGGCTCCCAGCTGACAGGTCGCTTTCAATCCCACCTACCTGCACGTCTTGTTTTCAGGTATGCTCTTCTCTCCAGGCAGCCTTTGTACATGGCTTGGATTCTTGCAACTTAAGAGAAAAACACAAAGTTCTGGTGAAATGGCTTTGGTTTGGGCTTCTTTAGAATAGCCTCTGCCTGCCTCCCAGAGGAGCAGTGACAGAAGGGCCTCAGAGTGATACTGTGCTTGGCTGACATGGGAGGGGACTCCACCACAGCCTCTAAGCAGGCAGTTCAATGTGAGTCTGCTCCAGAACTGTGCTGAACTGGGTTTACTTATTTGTTCCCCTTGGCGAAGGACCCTTTCCCTGAGGGCAGGCTTTACAAGGACACTTCACAAAAGAACTTAATACCCAGGCAGGACAAGCTGCTCCTGCAACGACTATGTGGCAGCATCAGGACTCAGGTCTGAGTAACCACAAGACACACACTGGCGCCTCGGCGTCCCTGCCCGCCACCAACCCTCTCCCTATAATGGGCATTGAGCTCCTACAAGAGGCCAGGCTTGTCCTCTCCTGCAGGTTAGAAAACGCTGGCTCAGGCCAGCAGACTCAACACCTGACCCCTAACAAGACCTTGATGACTGATGTGCCTGGTAAGAGTGAAAAAAGATAATGCAGTGGCTGCAAGCCTACATCTTGAAACCAGATAGAACCCGGGTTCAAATCCCAGCTCTGCTGCTTCAATGCTATATAGGGTCGTTTGTGATTTCCTAAGTGAAAAATGAACATAACACTGACTTCTGTAGGTTTGTATTGAGTATAAAGTGAGATCATGATGGAAAGGACTTCAAATGCACCTTGTATGTAGTTGTGGGGTGTCCTCCAGTTAAATCACTGAGAAATCTTCAGAGGGCAGAATTGCCCCGAAGGATTCTAGGCTAGTAACAAGCACACGCATCACTTGAGCTTTAAACAGACCACTTTTGGTTTCCAAGGCAAACTTCTCTCTCTCCAAGCAATTTTGATTATTTTTGTATTGTTCCCTCATCTGATTTCATTTAGCATTCACAGCTGACTCCTGGCTGCAGGGTTTAGGTTTCAGATCTTTTGTTCATAGGTCACTATGAGTCGTACTCGACTCGACGGCACCTCCTAACAACCACCACCACCACCTTCCTGGTTTGCAAAGCAAATGCTTCTCTGAGGTCTTTACCTCAGACATTTGAAAGCAGGAGCTCAAACAGATACACACTACTAATATTCACTGCAGCATTACACAACACATGCGGTAACATTTAATATTAGACACCCTAGTGTAAGACTTAGCCCCAAGCCAAACGTGTTGATTTCACTTTCTATTGAAATCAGAGCACAGCAAAAATCATACCTAATTGATGTTTGCTAAATTCAAAGGCGTCTTCAGTAGCAAACAGAGTCCTGGGGAAACGAATAAATATTTTGGTTCTAGGAGTGAGAGGGAGGGAAAAGAAAAGATTATCTTCATTATCCTTTGATCAATTGCCATTCTAACTTGACATTGTTTCAAGTTGGGTTTTAGAATGTGAAAGCAAGGATATGGGTCTAAGTTTAAAAGAAGATTCCAGCAAACAATCAAGATAAGCTTCAAATATTGGCCCCCTGTGGTCTGGCCCTGGGAACTCTGGTGGCATCTGTAGGGCATTACAGTGATAATCCAAAGGCTGATGGTTCGAATCCACAAGCTGCTTCAAGGGAAGAAGATGGGCAGATGTTGGAGGGTCAGCCCTTAGTCAGCACCAAGTCAGCGGGAATGAGCGAGATCGCCTGCCTAGTGGCGAGAAGCTGTGCTGCAATCCTGAAGGCATGCGGTTCGAGGCCACCAGCTGCTCTGTGGGAGGAGGATGGGCAATCTCCTCCCATGCAATTAACTGCCCTGAAAACAGCCGGAGGGTCAGCTATGGGTCGGTTCTGACTCAATGGAACACAACCCACAAGCTTGACCTTGAGAATGAAATTCCCCAGAGCACCCACTGTCGGGACCCAAGTCTGAGGGCAGACACTACCTGACCCCCAAGACCTCTTCCCTGAGGATAGACATACTGAGACCAGTTCTGATTTGGATCAGAAACTGACTGATGGAGTAGGTCAAGACCAAGAGCATAAAGATGGAGGGCAGACAAGCAGGAGTTAGGAGATGAATACAGGCGAGAAGAAAAGCCGATTGATTAATACTTAGATTCAAAGGCAGATTCCCCAGAAACTGGGAGTCTCCACAGCCCGGGGAAGGATCCTCTAACCTGGACTTTATTTTCTTGTTATCAAATTATCCCTCGTCAAAAATAAAGTCTTGTTGATTCGCCACAAAGTTTTGCCACAAAGCTTCCAGTGGACAGGAGTCCAGAACACTCCCTGAGATGCTAATGCCTTCACAGCTGACAGCTTGGAAGTGAGGTCTGAATGGACACACGGAACGGAAGTGGGCCAGCAGAGAGAGACCTGTGTTGGCTGCCGAGCGGGGCTGTGAAAGGGCTCCTTGGAACTTCCTCTGCAAGGTGAGGCAGCACCAAAGCCCTTCTAATTTAGACCAACACCAAGCTTCTGACCCGTGGTGACCCTCCACTGAGTTTCTGAGACCAACTCCATGGGGGGAAGAGGCCCACCCTTCTCCCTCAGAGCAGCTAGTGAAATAGAATCATGCATCTCTCAATTAACAGCACAATGCGCTGTGTGTGATGCCACCGGAGTTACTACGATTGAGCAGATGGAAGGAATCTGTTTGTAAACTTATTCAATGCTCTAAGAAATCACATTCTCCAGGCTCTAATTGGATAGAAACATTTTGAAAGCAAGACAATAGACTGACCATTGATCAGAGGAGCACTTACTTCCCTAACTTGTATTCTTCAGGTTTGTAGCCAATGTACTTGATAAGCCGCTCTACACCCTCTGCTGGAGGCCCAGGCCAGTGTGGCCAGGTGTCTGGGCACAAGGACTTGTACCTGGAGGGAGAGGAAAGGGGTACAGAGGAAGCTGTAGTATCCAAACCTGTGACATACCCACTACTCAAACTAGTATAGCATTCTTATCATGATGTTGTTGTTGTTGTTATGTGCCACCGAGCTACTTGTGACTCATAGTGACCCTGTGTACAAGAGTCTAAACCCTGCTCTATCCTGTGCCAACCTCAGATTCACACATCAAGGAAAAAGAGGAATGCTTTCAACAGACTGGGTGATTAGACCTGACTTTCTAAAATGGCTACATCAACTTAAGACACAACCGTCAATCCAGCACAGAAGAGCCCATGTCATCCTTAAGAGCAATAGGCGTTTTCAAGACTAATTCAACCCTGATGCTGATTTAGGAACCTAGTTTCATCACTAAATACAATATCCTTGGGACACTGATAAGTGCCTGGGGATCCTCAAAAGTGCTAAAGAGCAAGGATGTCAGTTTAAAGACTAAGGTGCACCCGAGCCAAGCCATGGTATTTTCCATTGTCTTCTGTACAATCTGAAAGTTGAATAATGACTGCAATTTACTGCCTCTGAAAACCCCACTGAAGGGTCAGTTGTGGGTTGGTTCCAACTTTATGGTCAGAACCTAACACCAACAAACAGCCAAAGAGGAGCCTAATGAATTGAACAATAAGAGTTAACTGCCATTCAGGCATTTTGAGAGGCAGAAATAACAATGTCACACTTATCTGGAGCATGTGCTGCTGCTGTTTTAGTGGTACTGATGTAGTACAGTTCATTGCCAGAGAAGCTACGGCAGACAAGCAGTTTGGGAACTCAGTGATTCACGTGCTGAGGTGGTTTGTGTGCTACAGCTCTGGTGCTGGAAGCTATGCACCCATAGTGGACAGGTTTCAGACAAACACAGACGTGGAAGAAAGGCCTGGTGATCTTCTGAAAATTATTGTTGGTAGGTGTCGTCAAGTTGAGCACAACTCATAGTGACCCTGAGAACAAAAGATCTGAAACCTGTTCTAGCCGGCACCATCCTCACACTTCCTGACAAACAAGAGCCCATTGCAGCAGTCACCGTGTCAGTCTACCTGGTTGAAGGTCTTCCTCTCCTTCACTGACCATCCACCCCTCCCAGCATCATGTCCTTCTCCAAGGAATAGCCCCTCCTAGCAACATGTCCAAAGTATGCGTGCTGAAGCCTCATCATTTTTGCCTTCAGAGAGCACTCCGGCTGCACCCTGTCCAAGACACATCTGTTTGTTCTCTTGGCCATCCATGGGATGGTCAGTGCTCTTCTCCAACACCACAGCACAAAGGTGTCAATTCTTTTCCCTTCATCCTTATTCATTCTCCAGGTCTCAGATGCATAGCTAGTAATTGGAAAGACCATGGCCTGAATCAGATGCACCTTAATCCTCAAACTGATCTCACTACTCCTCAATAATTTGGAAAGGTCCCTAACTGCAGACTTCCCCAGTGCAATGTGTCTCCTTATTTCCTGACTGCTGTACCAATGATGTTAATTGTGAATCCAAACAAGATGAAGGTGTTGACAGTTTCAGTCTCCTCTCCAACCATCATGAAGCTGCCATTTTTGTGTTCTTGACATTGACATGCAATCCATACTGAAATCTCTGATTCTGATCACAACAGAATATTGTTCACAATAGAATATTGTAACACAACAGCATATTGCCCAATTAATGCTGGAAGTAAGTCCCCTAGGTTGGAAGCCACTCAAAACACACAATGGCCACACTGAAGGGCTTGAGAGTACTATCAATGGTGACCTGGCATAGAGCAGGGGAATTGTTTTGTGCAGCACTGACTTGATGGCAGTCGGCAGAGGTGCTGGTGAGGTCTATCAGCAAGTTCTCATAAAGTTCTCCAAAGTAGACATTTTAATCCCCTTTTTAAAGATAATGAAGCAGGTCTCAGCTATGAGACAAAGATCGAGGATTCCAGCTATAGTCTTTAACCTCTTAAACCACTACCTCAATGCTCTTGACAGCTCATCAAGCCTAGGGGATCCCTCCCAAGCCAGCTCATGACTGGCCTCAGCTAAGCACAGCTAACGTCTGCCTCCTGGTGGCAGGTCAAGGAAACTGAGCACAGCTAACGTCTGCCCCTGGTGGCAAGTCAAGGAAACGGATCATGCATTTGATTGTAAAAGTTGTTGTTAATGTGCCATCCAGTCACTACACATAGCGACCCTATGTATAACAGCCCTGAACCCTGCTCTATCCTGTGCCAATCGCACTGCCTCTGATACACCCATCCCGATTACCCCAGCCACTGACTCAACCCACCTCATAGAGGGTCTTCCCCCTCTTGCACCATCCCTCCACCCTCCCAAGCATGATGTCCCTCTCCAAGGATCTGTCCTTCCTTACAACATGTCCAAAGCATGTCAGATGAAGCCCCAAAATCCTTGCCTCCAAGGAGCAGCCTGGTTTAACCCTCTCCAGGATGAATCTGTTTGTTTTCTTGGCAGTCCATGGTACCCTCAAGACTCTTCTCCAGCACCACAGCTCAAAGGCCTCAATTCTCCTTCTATCCTCCTAGTCACTGTCCAACTCTCTGATGCATAACAAGTGAGTGCAAAGACCATAGCCTGTATCAGACGCACCTTAGTCTTCAGAGTGACACCATTGCTCTTCAGTAACTTGGAGAGGTCCCTAATAACCTACTTTCCCCATCACAATACTTTTTTTATTTCCTGGCTACTGGTGCCAAGAGTGTTGACCATGGAGCCAAGCAGACTAAAGTTGTTAACAATCTCAATCTCTTCACCATCTATCCTGATGCTGTCAATTGGTCCAGTGGTGAAAAATCTTTGTCTTCTTGACATTCAGCCTCAATCCATACTGAAGGCTGCAGTCCTTGACCCTCTGCAGCAGGTGCTTCAGGTCCTCCTCAGTTTCAGCAAGCAGGGTTCAAAAAGTAGAGTACTGAAAAGCAACGATGTCAGTCTAGAGACTAAGATGCTCCTGATCCAGGCCATGGTCCTCACAATTACTTGTTATGCATCAGAGAAATGGACAATGACTAAGGATTATAGAAGACTCAATGCCTTCAAGTTGTGGTGCTAGAGAAGAGTCTTGAACATACCATGGACCACCAAGAAAACAAATGTCTTGGAGAGTGAAACCAAGTTTCTCCTTAGATGCTAGGATTTTTAATCTCCTTCTCAAATTCTTTGGGCATGTGGCCAGGAAAGACTGGACTATGGAGAAGGACATCATGCTCGGAAGGGTGGAGGGACAGCGCAGGAGAGGAAGACCCTGGATGAGATGGATTGATACAGTAACTGGGGCAATGGGGATAGATGTGTTGGAGTCAGTGAGACTGGCTCAGGCCAGGGCAGGCTTCAGAGTTGTTGTACATAGGGTCGCTATGGGTCACAGGTCACTTGACAGCACCTAACAACAACAACACACAGGCATGATAATCCTCTCTTTCTCTTCACCACCTTCCCCATTCCCCTGAAGCCACAGCCATGTAGGTTGAACAGTGCTATTTCAGCGGGTACAAAATCTACCCTGGGCATAGGAGGCCCTACACCAGGATCTACGGGAAGGGGTTCTAGTTTCTTAATGCAAAATGCAAGTCGGCATTCCTTTCCAAAAGGAATCCACATTGATAAACTGGACTGCCCTCTACAGAAGAAAGCTCAGAAAGGGCCAATGAGAAGAAATCCATTAGAAAAGAACCTGCCATGCAGTCAAATTCCAGACCGCCCTCATTGGTGCATCTCCTGCTGATACAGTGGCCAAGAGGAACCAAAAAGCCTGGAGTTAGAAAGGCTGAGCAAAGACAGGCTCTCAGGGCCAAGGAAGCAAGAAAGGTTAAACAAGCACCTAAAAAGACAGCAATGGCTGTTTCTGACGCTCCCACAAAAGCAGCGCCTACATAAAAAGCTGTGAAGCCTGTGAAAGTTTTTGCTCCTGAGTTGGTGTAAAACACTGAGTTGGCAGATGGGACTTAAATAAAGATTCTATTATTATTATTTTTTTTTAAAAAAAGAAGTAAGACACAGGCTTGATAAAATCAAGAAATGTGGGTAGACTGAGTCAGCCTTCAGAATCTCTGGAATGATATATATCTTTCCCTGTGGCAGCAATAGCAGTTAAGAATTGAACCAACTTCCTTCAAAACAACTATGAGACATCATCTCACCTCAGTCAGAATAGCAAAATTTAACAGAACAGCAAGCAACAAATGCTGACGAGGTTGTGGAAAAACTGGAACCCTTATTCACTGTTGGTGGGAGTGTACAATGGTGCAACCACTGTGGAAGGCGGTGTGGTGCTTTCTCAAAAAGTTGCAAATAGAGATGCCATTTGACCCAGAAATTCCACTACTGGGAATATACCCTAAAGAGACCATAACCGCCACCCAAGCAGATATATGCACACCCACATTTATTGTGGCTTTGTTCACAATAGCAAGGAGTTGGAAACAACCCAAGAGCCCATCATCAAACGAATGGATAGAGAAGCTATGGTATATTCACACAATGGAATACTAGCTACATTGAAAAACAAGAAACTCATGCAATATTATTCAAAATGGGTGACCCTGGAGGACATTATGCTGAGTGAAATATCTCAGTCGCAAAAGGACAAATACTGCATAGTGCCACTGTTGTAAAACAGGACTGACTTTGAGGTTAGGGAGAGACTGAGAAAGATGTGTTCAATAATGTATACTGCATTGAAACAGATGAGGGAGAAACCTGTTTAAAAGGGATATGTGATTAGGTTATTATTGTCATGACAAGAGTCCAGAACGAAGGCTGTAATAGTGGAGTGGACCTGGGGGAGGGATTGTAAAATAATGAATTTTTCTTTTACTTTTCAAAGAGAAGAGTGTACTGGGGTGGGGAGGGGTGGGCAGAGAGAAAAGTGCAACAATGAATGAATGGAAATTCAAAGTCTCTGTACATTTTCATTAAAATGAATAATAATAAGAAAAATTAAAAAAAGAACTGAACCAAATTCCTTAGGGGGAGCTGTTGTTGTTAAGTGCCACTGAGGTGAGTGTGACTCATAGGAACTTTATGAACAAAAGACCTGAACCCTGTTGTATAACTATCATTGTTTCTCTATGTTCTATGAACATAGAGTTTCCAGACGCATGTGGTTTAAAAAGTTGATGCCACTCCTGCTTCCAGAGGCATGTGGTTTAAAAAGTTGATGCCACTCCTGCTTCCAGAGGCATGTGGTTTAAAAAGTTGATGCCACTCCTGCTTCCAGAGGCATGTGGTTTAAAAAGTTGATGCCACTCCTGCTTCCAAACCTGAATCAATCTGGGAGCTCCACCAAACACTGTTCACGAAGTGTAACCATTATGGCATTTGACCGTGTGTGGGAATTTATTTATAACCATATTCAAGGCCCTCCTCCCCCTCAGTAGCTGCTCCACTCAATTAACTTGAGTTTATCTTACCTTTGCAGGAAATGCTCGTATTTCCGCCGGTATGCAAAGCCAGCCCGTCTCACTCTCAAGTGCTCCATCAGCCCCAAGTACTTGATCTGATGCCTGATAAGGTAGTCATCAAACTTGCCTTGGGGCAGAAGGAAAACAACAATAACGAAGAAGAAGCCCCGTGACTCCCTTTCAACCAGCAGCTTGGGTCTGGCCAAAGGCATGTTTTTCAGATTAATTTTATAATCTCGGGGTGTAGTCTGTAACATATTGAACAGCTAATCGACAAGCCTCAGAGGCATGTGGTTCAAATCCACCAGCTGCTCCATGGGAGAAGTCTCTCCCTGTTGCAATTTACAGCCTTGGCAACCCGGTGCGGGCTGGTGGTTAGGACTTGGGATGGATGCAGCAGCTGTGAGGCGTGTTCTTTGTTTTCTGTTGCTTTTCTGAAGACCTGGTGGCACAGTGATTAAGCTCTTGGCTGCCAACTGAATGTCCAGCAGTTCTGATCCACCAGCTACTCTGGCAGAGAAAGGTACAACAATCTGCTTCCTTTAAAGGTCCCAGTGGCGGGAACCCACTGGGCAGGTCTACTCTGTTCTGTTGCGTTGTTAAAAGTTGATCAGGGTTGGGGTAAGACTAAGAAAAACTGGATAAATTATGTAGACTGCATTGAAACAGATGAAGGAGAGAACAGTTTAAAAGCGATATATGATTGGGTATTATGGTTATGACAAGAGTCGAGAATGAAGGTTGCATAGTGGAGTGTACTGGGACGGGGGGACTGTATACCCATGAAGAAATTTTACTTTTCAAAGAGAGGAGCGAACTGGTGCAGGGGGGCAGGTGGGGAGGGGGGAGGGAGAAAAGTGCAACAATGAATGAATGGAAATCCAAAAATCTCTGTAAATGTTCATTAAAATTAATAAAATAAAAATTTAAAAAGTCAACTCAAAAGCACTAGGTTTGGTTGTTTGTTTAGCTGTGTTTCTAAAATGGGGAAATGGCAGGAAAAATCTGAATTTCTGATTAAAATAAAATAAAATACAAATGAAGTCTGACCATCCTGGGTCCGGGGTCTCACTACTGGTCAGGAGAGAGCAGCTCCTTTCCACCCATGTGCCTCCTCCAATTTGCCTCAGTCCTTTCCACTCTCTATTGTCTTACACCCAATTGGCTCCACTTACTCGCTCTTCCTTCCCACCCTCTGCAAATCGATGACTGTGTAGCTTTGTCACAGGCACCCATGCACAGAGGACAGTAGGTGGGCCCATGGCAGTGTGCAGGGTGTGAACCCGCTGACACCTCAGCCCTTCTCCAGGCTTTACTCCCCTGAGCTTGGCTTCAGTTTTCGCCACTCACTCGGTTCCTTCCCGTCATTGGGCTTGATGCACCGGATATAGGAGGGCTCCTTGGAGATGAGGATTTCTAGCAGGCTGCTCAGACTGTTTTTGAACTGAGTCCCCACCTATGGAGAGAAGGAGAGACAGACAGACAGAGGTGGAAAGAGAAAAGAGGAAGAGAGAAAGAGGAGGAGGGAGAGAGGGAGAGGGGGAGGGGGGCAGAGGGAGGGAGAGGAGGAGGGAGGGAGAGATGGAGGGAGAGGGAGGGGAGATGGAGGAGGAGGGGAAAAAAGAGAGGGAGAGGGAGAGGGAGGAGGAGAGGAGAGGAGAGGAGAGAGAGAGAGAGAGATGGAGAGAAAGAGTGCGAGTGAGAAAACATGCTGAGAGCAGGCCTGGCTGCTGCCTTTCAAACTTGGACTCTCTTTTTTGGATTGCTCTGCCTGCTGTGAGTAGTTTGCTCCCTGACAGCATGCTGTGGGTGTTCTGATCTGAAATGCTTGAGCTTGCTCAATATAAGTGGAAGGTGAGCAAGCCTCTGCCCACAATGTGTCAGTGTCCCACAGTCATCTGCCTCCAAATTCCTTGACTCTGTCACCACGCTTCCTTGCTGACACTTGCATGCTTGTTGGCATGACAGGATTTTCCTGCCCAGTCTTCCCAGTACACTGTAAGCCCCTTGAGGCTTGTCTTGTGATTGGAGGATCCATCCTGTGTCCAGAACACCACCTGGCCACACCATGCTCAGTGAACAAATACTGGACCAGGTTACTAAACTCTGGTACCCTAGTAATAAGGAGTTGGGCTGTCAGTCAACGCAAAGGCTACGATTCACATTCAGCACTACTCTGCAGGTGAAAGATGGGCCATCTCCTCCAGAGTGATTAACTGCCTCTGAAAACTCCCGCTAGAAGGTCAGCGATGAATCAGTTCCAACTCAATAATACACAAGAGCAAAAACAGTAAGAGACGGACAGGGTTCAGATTCATTGTTCATAGAGTTGCTCTCAGTCATAATCGACTCCACAGCACATAAGAGCAACAACAAAGTAAGAGATGGGGACAGCTAATGTGCTCAGCTGCTAGCTGAAAGGTTGAGGGATTGAGTCTATCTGGAGGTACTTCAGAAGAAAGGCCTGGTGAACTCCTTCAGAAAGATCAGCCATTGAACAGCTGATGAAGCACAGCTCTAAGCCGACACACATGAGCTCTGCATGAATCAGACTCAACATCATAGCAGCTGTTTTTACTGGGTTTTTTGACCAATCAAGTGACACTGTGTCAAAGTGGAAGGACAGCGTAGGAAGTCAGGCAGTGGGGTAGCCGCACCATCTGGGTGAATTTTTTGTTACCTTTCCATGAGCCCTTTCCCTCTCACCGTTGGCGGCCTCCTTCGGCTTTTTAACTCAGTCACGAGGAAACACTCCTGCAGGATGCTGTTTTGGGACCAACACAGCACCTGTATGTGGGGAGAAAGGTGTGCATCAGCTGCTTCAGAAGTTGCTAAGGGGCTGTCAGGAAAGCTTGGTGATGTATGCGTGAGGTCCCACATCTGGGGGAACATCTGGGGGACACCAGGTACTCAGGTTCACAGAAAAAACTTGAATGATCCACATCCTGATTCAGACTTTCAGCCTCCAGAACTTCGAGAAAATAAATTTCTGTTCTTCACAGCCACTCTCTCATGGTATTTCTGTTATGGTAGCAATAAGTATCTGACACACATATACACATATACAGAGACTGGCTGTACTATCCCTGTAAGAATTCACAATGTACAGGGGACAAGAGTTGCTCTTGGGGGAGAGAAACTAGGGAATCTAGGGTCAAGGGTGGGAGTGAGTCGATTTTTTGTCTGGTTGGAAATTTTCTCTTGTGCATACATTTTCAAAGATCATCAATATTCAATTACCCAGAAAGAACTGCCAGAGTGTTCTTGGACCCAGCCGTCTGTTCAAGGACAATCCTTGACATCAGGAAAGGCCAAGACGTAGGCAGATCTCTAAGCAACACAGATGCTGAAGGAAACAAGGAACTTGCTCTAGAAGTGACAGAGAGAGCCTGTCTAGTAACCTAAATTCTAAGATAATAAATTTCAGTTCGTTAAAGTTTAAAAAAAATCATCAATATTCAAAACAGCTCTGAGTATTTTAAACATTTAATTCTACATTTCCCCATCCCCTCACCCCCATTATTACTGCTGAGTTGATTTTGACGCTCAGCAGACTTCCAGGACGATAACTAAACTCCACAGGAAGGGATCACCCAGCTTATTTCTTCAGAACAGCTGGTGGATTAGAAGTGCCAGAGGAGTGCAGCTTCTGAGTTAGAAGTGCAATTCTCTACGCCACCAGAGCTCCTTAGTTCTACATTAAGTATGTACTTGCGTAACTCAGCTCAACTGTAAACTCTTACAGAGGTATGGAAGTTTTACGAGAAGAACAGAGAAAGAATAAAAGGAAAGAGAAAGATGAGAAAACTTGGCAATGATTATCTTGTAAGAAAATAAGAGAACAAGAGCAGGTTGAGACCTTCCTCCCCGCTCCACTGTGAGGTGTATAAGGACTCAGTCTTGTTTATAGCTGGAACTCCAGAACTACCATAAGCCAAGCCACACTCACACTGAAGCTCATACTTACCTCCCCCCTTTCCATTTCCATCAAGTCAGAATCAACTCACAGCAGACCCTCCAACAGTTTTTCAGAGGCTGTAAATCACTAGGGAAGAGACTGCTCATCTTTTTCGCATGGAGCAGCTGGTGGATTTGAACCACTTGCCTTTGGGTTGGCAGTGCAACTCCTTACCTACTATGCCACCAGAGCTCCCTGAAAGCTCTTTTCCAGCCACAATTTCTGCAGTTCCAATGCATTGCATGCAAAGGGGGGAAAAAACCCCAGCAGGCTAAACCTACTGAACTACTTGAAGTTCAGTATAACATGGAACCACACAGTTATGCTTCAGACTTACTTCTTTCAGATGTCTGTAAAGTAGATCATTGTTTTTCTCCAAGAATCCTATAAATTTGAAATAAAAATTTTCAGAATAGAATTTTTCCCCTGAAAAGGTAAATCCATCACAACTGGAATATTAAGGGAAGTCTTAAAAAGGATTTCTTAGTATTCTTAGGATAGAATTCTTAGGATTCTATCAGGTTTCTTGTATCAACATTATTGCTCTTCGGGGCCAGGTAATTAATAAATACTTAAAAAATCCTTATTTAAAGCATTTGGGACCCGGAAGGTGGGCCTTTTTGATCAAGTCATTTGTTGACTGGGAGCTTCTTATTTAAGGCAGTAAGGACCTGGAGGTGGGCCTTTTTGATCAACAATCGTTTGGTGGCTGGGAGCCTCTTATTTAAAGCAGTTGGGACAACTTTTCAAATGGCACACTTGAATATGAGGTGGAACCTTGGAGCAGGATGAGCTATTTCCTCAGCAGACTCATGACTTTCTTGGAGGTCCCAGACTGGAAACACACACACACACACACACACACACACACACACACACACACACAGTACCTGTGTGGCACTCACCCTTGGTGCAGTATGTGACTTCTCCTGCATAGTGGAGGAGACAGAACTCCATCCAGCCAATTCTCTTTCTGCCCTTTGGACCTGCCAGTCTACGGCTGCAAGACAGAAATAGACCTACACTGACCTTTACTACTTAACTCCAATGATATGCACCAACACACAAATCAAAGAGTAAAGAGAGTTGTCTTTAAACATGTCAATTGACTGACAGCCAGGCTTGAAAGCTGTCCACCGAGAAGGATCTTGGGAACTCTCTCTACCTATTTTATCAGATTATAGAGCAAGGAGTGATGTTGTCAAGGATTTCATTTTACTTGGATCCCCAATCAAGACCAGCAGTCAAGAAATCAAAAGCTGTATTGCTGTGGGAAAATATGCTGTCAGGGACCTTTTAAAGAGTGCTAAAAAGCAAGGATATCAGGTTAAAAAAACTAAGGTTCATCTGATCCAAGCAACAGATTGTTGTTGTTGTTGTTGTTGTTGTTTAATGCCGTCGAGTCATAGACGACTCATAGCGACCCTATGAACGAACAGCCTGAGCACTGTTCGTACATAGAGTTTCCAGAGGCAAGCCATTTCGGAAGTGGATGCCGCTCCTGCTTCCAGGCTTGATTTAGTCCGGAAGCTCCAGCCAACACTGTCCACCATGGGTGCCCGTACAGAGGTAACTCGTGGTTGCTGTGATGCTGAAGTCTGTGACAGTGATGTGCCAGTTGTGGTAATGGGCACCCATGGTGGACAGTGTTGGCTGGAGCTTCCCGACTAAATCAAGCCTGGAAGCAGGAGCGGCATCCACTTCCGAAATGGCTTGCCTCCGGAAACTCTGTGTACGAACAGTGCTCAGGCTGTTCGTTCATAAGGGTCGCTATGAGTCGTCTACAACTCGACGGCATCAAACAACAATAACAATGATGACGACCCAGAGAGAGCTATGTTGGCCTAGTGGAAAGGAAGCTGTGCTACCAAGCTAAAGGTGGGTGATTTTCATCTGTGGCCCTTGGCCAGGTTCAAATTGTCTTCCTGTCAAACATTCTTCTAGGTGATATAGCACTGGTCTGTGCGTTGCTGTACAGAGGTAAGCAACAGATGGATGTGTTAATTTACATGGTAAGTGTGTTAACCCTGTCTTGTGAAAAAGGAAATCCAAATGCAGAAGGATTAAGTTGCTTGCCCAAGATTTCAAGCCTTGAAAGTAGTTGAGTTGGGATTTGAAACCAGGTCTTTCTGATGCCATAACATGGTTCATGTTGTTTTTTAATTGTCACTTTATTTTTTAGCATTCTCACTTCTGTTTTATATCATTTTTGCCTTCTGAAATCTCTCTATATCTTTTAGCCTACTTAAAAAATTATTTTATACTGGTTTATTTACAAAGTTCAAATACATTGCTTTTCACACTGGATCTTGCCCATTTTCTTCACATCCCTTTCCCCCATATAATATGTTTCTAAGTACAGATCTTGTGTGATGCTGTAACTACTGTATATCTTGGTCTTCATAGTGGCTATAGAAATCACACAAATATACATGCTCATTGGATGATTCTTTTCAGGTCTAAAAGCATCACTGTGTGTGTTTTATACTTGAATTTTTTAAAAAATGTGAATATTTTATGGTCCAAAATGTAACAATCATTGAGTAAAGTAGAACGTATAACCCTACATTCCCTACAGTTGAAAGGGAGTTGAGTCTGATTTCTACTGACAAAAGGCATGCAGAGTTATGAGTTCATGAACATGACGATATTTCGCTCTAAGGAAAAACTGTCTACACGCCAGAGGAAAATAAACAGACGGTGCTAACACAATTACTTGTCAAACAAAGCACATACGTTTGGAAGTGTGCATGCTTGCCCACTTTCTCTTCCAGTTTCTCCAAGAAACTCATGTCTGTAGCAGGTCCAGGCCGAATACATTCTTCATCCTTCAAAAGCAAAAAAGAAGCCTCAACTCCTAGTGCCATATTCCCTCCGCTCCAGGTGTATATGTTCTTTGAGGGTGAATGTAGTGGATGGAGATGCTGTTAACTCCATCCACCTGGTGACCACTTGGGCCGAGAGTGGTTCATTGCTCACATGTGTTCAGCTTCTCAAATTTAATAAAGGAGTCACAGAGCCAGTTGACGGAGCTGGAGCCTTCTCAAAGCTGAGCTTCCAGTGGGCCTTCAGAGGCTTTAAATCTCGTGGGAGGAGACTGTCCATCTTTCTCCCACCAGAGGAGCTGGTAGATTCGAACTGCGTGTATTAGGGCTGTCAGTGCACTTCTAACCACGAGGCCACTAGAAGGTCAATTCTCCTGCTCATCTGACCATATTTCTAGAACCTTCAAGAACACTCTGCAGCTTCCATGCCCATTGTTGTTATTGTGAGGTGCCATCACATTAACAACAGGTCACTCCTAGTGACCCTATGACAAAAGATCTGAACTCTGTCCTGTCCTGTGCCACCCGCACCCTGCTCCAGCCCACTGTTAGTCACTGTGCCAATCCACCTTGATGGAGCTCTTCCTCTCGTTTGCTGACCCTCCACCTTCCGAAGCATGGTGACCTTCTCCAGATTATCTAAATGTTCAACTTCATTCTTCCCTTACCTCGTCATCTGTCCAGAATTGCAATGTGTCCAGACCTCTATACAGGAGAAGCAAAGCTCTCAAAGAAAAAGGTCAGTCAAGCTGTGTCTATCTCTTGAGTTGTGTGACTGAATGGTGTTCCTACAAAAGATGGGCTCACTCCTTACCTCTAATTCCTGAGAAAGTGACTTGGAAATGAGGCCATTGAGGATGTTACCAGTTAACATACGTCACACCAGAGTAGGGTGGCACCTATTCCAATTTGAGTTCTGTGCTTATAAAAGAGGAAAAGATATGAAATCCTTAAAAGAAAGGATCTCGTTCCGCCGCGGCAGCCGTCGACGTGCAGCAGCCATGGCAGTGCGCTACCCTATGGCCGTGGGCCTCAACAAGGGCCACAAAGTCACCAAGAACGTGAGCCAGCCGAGGCACAGCCGCCGCCGCGGGCACCTCACCAAGCACACCAAGTTCGTGCGGGACATGATCCGGGAGGTGTGTGGCTTCGCACCCTATGAGCGACGCGCCATGGAGCTGCTCAAGGTCTCCAAGGACAAGCGGGCCCTCAAGTTCATCAAGGAAAGGGTGGGGAAACACATCCGCGCCAAGAGGAAGCGAGAAGAACTCAGCAATGTCCTGGCTGCCATGAGGAAGGCAGCTGCCAAGAAGGACTGAATGTGCCCCACTGTCCCCCAAAGCCCATCTGATGTATTAAAGTGTAACCAACAAAAAAAAAAAAAAGAAAAAGAAAGAAAAAAAAGAAAGGATCTCATTTTAAAAGTTTACAGAATCCTATAGGGCCTCCACAAGAAAAAGATTGATAATACAAAACGGGCAAAAGACATGGAAAGAAATCCACCAGATGCTCCTCTGGAGAAGGAGGAGCAATCGCTTCTTGTGCCAGTTGGATCTGACTTGACTGTAAACACACACACACACACACAGAGAGAGAATTTTCACAGAGGAAGATATTTGGATGGCAAATAGACACATGAAGAAATGCTCAAAATCACTGGCAATAAGAAAGATGCAAATCAAAACCACAATGAAATGCCATTTCACCCCCGTAGCGGTGGCAAGGTTTAGCAGGGCAGCATGTAATGAATGTTGGAGAGGATGTGGCGAGATAAGAACTCCTATACATTGTTGGTGGGATTGTAAAATGGTGCAACCATTCTGGAAGAAGGCAGTTGGGTGTTTCCTCAAGAAACTGAACATAGAAATGTCATCTGACTCAGCTATTCCACTGCTTGGAATATATCCTGAGAAAAGGAGAACTGAGGCACAAATAGACACTTGTACCCCAATGTTCATAGCAGTGTTATTCACCATCACAAGAACATGGAAACAACCCAAATGTCCAACCATGATCAAATGGATTGGGAGATTATGGTACAGTCACATGATAGAATCCTACGCAGCATGCAAGAGCAATGATTTTTTAAAATCACTATCTAACTTGGGAGGGACTGGAAAGTACTATGCTAAGTGAACTAACTCAATCCCATGAGGATAAATACTGTATAAAACCATTACTGTAAAAATAGATACTAGCAAAACGTGCATGAGGATCCAAGGAGGGGAGCAGGAGGGTGAGGATGAACTGGGGGTGGTGGTGTTAATTATAAGGTTGCACAATGTGATGGGGGAAGGGAGTGGTGGGTTAAGGAAACAGGAAAGATCTAGTGTGATAAACAATGTATATGAACTTTGTAAGTAAACCAGTACAAAATTTTTTTTAAAAAAAATTAAAAAAGAGGAAAAGAAATGCAGAAGCTCCGAGGGAAGATGGTCTGGAGTAGATTCACCAACAAGTCAAGAAACAATGAGCACAGTGTTGAGGGAAACTTCAAAAAGGAACGAGGAACTAGAAAGAAATCTTTTAACCCATGCTGGTTTAAGGTCTCACATCTATTTCTTGTGTACCAAAACATTGTTGTTTTTAGATATGTTCTTAAATGGTTAATTTTAACTATATAACCAATTTCTAAGCTTGCAATCATTGCATTCCTTAGGTGTGTAAATTTTGCCTTAACAAAGGATTTTTAATAAAAATTCTAAAGGCTAAAAGAAACCACCCCACAACATGAAACAATGAGGGAGAGGGGCTGGGAGAGAGGGGACAGAAGAATGTGACAGCTCTCCCCGCCCGGAGCCAGATGCCAATCTTCCAGGACTGGAAGGCAGTAACTGTGTTCTTGTGTCTTGTTGAAGCAAGTTACAAAGTATACTGTGCTTAGTATTCCTTAGAAAGAGAACTAGTGTAATGTGTGTGAGGATCCGGGTGGCGGAGGATAGGAGCAGAGGGGTGAGGATGGCCAGGGGCTGGTGGGGTTAATCCTAGGGTCACACAATTTGATAGGTGGGGGGAGGGCTCGGTAAAGGAAATGGGAAAGATCGAGTGTGAAAAACAGTGTATAAGAATTTTGTAAGTAAACCAGTATAAAATAAAAATTTAATTAAAAAAACCCCAATATGTTGCTTTCTCTTTTTTGCTTCCTTTCCTCCTCCCTAGCAAAAGCTGTCTATTTTACCCACCAACTATTTACTGTCTCTCTCTCCAGGCCAAAATTAAAAGTTGTATGTGAGGAGAAAGTGTTTTGGTCTGTCTTACAAAGCTGTGTTCCAAAGTACAAGCTGTAATCTGACACAAAGTAAAAAAACCCACAAACCTCTTACAGTCGCCGCCATCCATTCTGACTCACAGAGCCCGAGAGGACAGAGTAGAAGTGCCCCACAAGCATCAATGTTGTATCAGGAGCAGAGGGCTCTATCTTTCATGAGACGCTGGTGGATTTCAACCTCAGATCTTTCCTAAGAGTCCCTCACACTAACGAAGCACTTGTTCTTAGATGCTGTCGAGTTGAGTATGACTCATAGCTACCCTATGAACAAAAGATCTGAACCCTGTTCTATCCTGTGCCATCCTCACACTTCCTGACACGTAAGAACCTATTGCAAACAAACAAACAAAAGAACCTATTGCAGCAGTCACTGTGTCAAAACAAACAAAAGAACCTATTGCAGCAGTCACTGTGTCAATCCACCCGGTTGAGGGTCTTCCTTTCTTTTGCTGACCTCATCATGTCTGTCTCCAAGGAATAGCATCTCCTAACAACATGTCCAAAGTGTGTAAGGTGAAGTCTCATCATTCTTGCCTCCAAAGAGCACTCTAGCTGCACCCTCTCCAAGACATATCTGTTTGTCCTCTTGGCCGTCCATGGGATGTTTAGTGCTCTTCTCCAACACCACAGCTCAAAGGTGTCAATTCTTTTTCTGTCATCCTTATCAATTGTCCAACTCTTAGATGCATAGCTAGTAATCAGGAAGATGATGGCATGAATCAGATGCACCTTAGTCCTCAAACTGACATCATTACTCCTCAAGAATTTTGAAAGGTCCCTTTTTTCCAGTGCAGTGCGTCTCCTTATTTCCTGACTAATGGTAACAAAGGTGTTAATTGTGGATCCAAGCAAGATGAAGCTGTTGACAGTTTCAATCTCCTCTCCATCCATCATGACGCTGTCTATTGGTCCAGTGGTAAGAATCTTTGTCTTCTTGACATTGAGATGCAATTCATACAGAGGCTGGATCCATACCAAACGCTGAATAAACACTAGGCATGTATAATGAATATTTTGCTGTACGAGTAGAGTCAGAATGTCTACGATTTGGCAGGCATCGTTCCCAGGGGAGATTGTGTTACACATTGTTGTTACGCATAGGGAGTTACGCTGACAGCCCAACGGTGGCTTCTCTTGTGGCTCAGCTTCAGCAGCGGCTCCGAGGGGAAAAGTTGGGCAATCTCTTCCCATGCCACTTACAGTCTCTTGAAAACCTGCTGGAGGGTCAGTGATGAGTTCGTTCAGATGCCACAGCAATGGGAATTTTCATGATTCCATTTAATCTGTCCTTGCAACTCTGAGAGAAGCACTGGTAACAGCAGCTTTTCTCAAGATAAGGAAACTGCTCAGAGAGATTTTAACACTTGCCTGAAAGTACAGAGCTCATTAGGGGAGGGTTGGCATCTGAATCCAGATGGTTTGGCTTCAGGGCCTGAGCTGATGAGTATCATCCCTGCTATGGATGGAATGGTGCTCCCCCTCCCGCCCCACAAAAAAATAATCACGTGCTGGGAATTCTAAGCCCTGTAGTGGTTATAGGGAGCTCGGGTGGCTTAGTGGTAAGGAGTTGTTCTGCCAACCCAAAGGCATCCTGTTCAAATCCATTAGCTTCTCAGTGGAAGAAAGATGAACCGTCTGTCTCCTCCCGAGCAATTTACAGCCTCTGAAAATCCGCTGGAGGGTCAGCTCTGAGTGATTCCGACTTGAAGGCACATCTCAACGGTAACAACAACAGGTAGTGGTTAAAATGGTCACAACAGGAGCTCTGGGGGCATAGTTTGTAGTGTGCTAACAACGCACCACTCCCAAAACCTTCTCACCTGCAGCCATCTGGATGCACCAGCGGCTGGCTCAGAGCCAGCATGGTTCCTGGAAGGAAGCTGGACAGTCTTTCTCTGTTAAGGTTCGCAGTGTCAGACGCCCTATGCAGGCTCAGATTCAGCTCAATGGCAGTGACTATTTGGGGATATGAGAAGCTGAACTAGATAGAGTCTGTCTGGAGAGGTGGCACCCTGAACTTCTGGAGAAAGGCATTTATTTCTGCTCTTTATTTTAATTTCTACTCTTTAAAGCTATCTACAGATAGATTTGGTCCATTTTTGGGTTCTCAATTCTGTTCCATTGGTCTATGAGCCTGTCATTGTATATATTTTTTTAACGATATTTTCAGTTTATTTGGGATAGTCTTTTTTGGGTGACAACTACAGTTTTTTGGCAAATAATAACTCAAGGAGCCACCTCTGTCCCAGGGCCCCAAGGTCAGAGGATCACTGCCCATCAAGTCCAGTTCACTTGCCGAGGAGGAGGCTGGTGTGCAGCACGCGGGGCGCACGGCCAATGGTCAGGGAGATGCGGGCACCACCCATCAGGCGGGCTCTGGGCTGAGGTTGGGTGGCAAAGAGCCATCAAGTGTCTCTGTGCAGGTGGCCGCGATGCTGTGGAGGAGGCGAGTGTAGGAAGTGCCCCGATCACCAGCAGGCTGCGGGACTCAAGCAGGAGTGAAGCCGCGGCTGCAGAGTGAATGCAGGGTCAGCCAACTTTCTG
>NW_006399901.1:5946681-5950057 GCF_000299155.1 Elephantulus edwardii | reverse complement strand
TGTCATCTTGCTCTGCCGCGGGTCATAGAGATGCAGCCTGGTGTGGGAGCCCAGGCTGATGGGGCTGCTGGTCAGGTAGTATGGTGGTCCGTCCCCAGGGCATGATCCCTTCCCAGGCAAATACTGGTTCACGAGGGCGTGGTTGGCTGGGAGACCTCCAAAAAGGCTGAGGTCAGACACTTTGTCCATGTAGCACTGAAGCCAGGGTGGCAGCCTCTCAGGGACCATTCCAGGGGTGAGGGAGCCCGCCCCAATTTTGTAACTTCCTCCCAGAGAGCTGAGTCCACTCCTGGTTGAAGCAAATCCTCTTCTTCCTCCTTGGAGATGAATTCAGGGACGCAGTAGTGACAGGTGGTGCCGGCTCCACCCTGAACAGCTCCAAGGCTGAGACCTTGGCGTCCTGCTCCTCCATTGACGGCCAACTCCACACCACCCTGACCCTCACCACGGTGTCCCTGAATTCCAAGGTCAACTCCCTCCCAGCTTTGGTTACAAGTGCCTAACCACAATGGAATGGATTGAGGAATAATGGTACGTTTACACAAGGGAATACTATGCAACATGTAGGAACAATGATTTTGTAAATGACTGCCTAACCTGGGAGGGACTGGAGAACACTATGCTAAGTGAACTCAGTTTCATAATGACAAATACTGTGAAGGACCATTATTGTAGGAAGAGTACAAGGATCCAAAGAAGGGAGGGGGGCTTTATCATGGGGTCACACAATTTGATGGGAAGAGGAAGGGATGTGTAAAGCAAAGGGGAAAGATCTGGGGTGAAAAAGAATGTATATGAACTTTGTAAGTAAACCATAATAAATTTTTTCCCCCCAAAAGCTATCTGATTCGTGGTATTCCTGTTAAACCTGCACGAGGGCACAATAGCACCAGCCCCTCCTCCCCTTGTCCCTACACTGCTTCAGAACGTGGTGTTCAGTTGAGGGGATGAGGGACGTTCTCGATATTGCCCCCAAAAAAGTGGGACAGGTGGTCCCAAACAAAAAGCAAAGCAGAAATTTCTCATTCGTCTTAAGAATTCCTACTTTAACAACAATGATGTTTGGATCTGAACCCTCTGGATGGGAGAATATCAACATTCTCAGAAGTCATAGGTGTTAAAACAAGGCAACAAGCCCACTGGAAGGTCCCACTCCTCAGATTCAGCCCATGTTCTCTGTAAAGCCTTCCTTCCCACTCTGCCTCTACCAGCTCTGGACTAAGCAGGAAAGCTGCCTCTTTTTCCTACAACCAAATGCCTGACCCTGTGGTGCTCCCCGTTCTCTGGCTTGTCCTTTCTTGGATGGAAGAGGAAAGTGTACACTTCTTCGTTCCCCCTAAGAAGCCCTCATGGTGTAGTGGGTAATGTATTGTGCTGCTAACTGAAAGGTCATCAGTTTGACTTCACCAGCTGCACTGTGGGAGGAAAAAATGGGCAGACTCCTTCTGTCCAGACTTAGTGACCTGATGGACGGTCACCAGGAGTTGGACTTGACTCCACAGCAGTTGGTTGGGTACCTTCACCTTAAGGATATTTCCTTGCTGTCTCCTATTGGCCTGTAATTAAGGCCAGGGAGTCTAAATAAATAGGAAGTCACACTGCTGAAGAGCAAGGACATCAATTTAGAGACTAAGGTGCACCTGATCCAAACCATAGTCTTTACACAATTTTTTGTATGTTTAATAATTTATTCATCATAAATACCTGTATTTTTGGCTTTTTTTTAAAAAAACTTTTTGTTTTATTCTGGTTCACTTACAAATTCCGTATATATTACACTGGATCTTTCCCATTTCCTTAACCCATCCTTCCATCAATCCATCAAATTGTGTGACCCTATGATTATGCCCCCCTCATTCTCACCCCTGTGCTCCAACTCTCCCTCCTTAGATCCTCATACACTTTTTACTAGTGATCCATTTCTACAATAATAGTCTTATACACTATTTGTCCTTATGGGACTGAGTTAGTTCACTCAGCATAATGCTTTCCAGTCTCCCAAGTTAGGTAGTGATTTACAAAATCATTGCTCCTGTGTGCTGCGTAGTATTCCACCATGTGACTATACCATAATTTCTCAATCCATTTTGATTGGGGTTGGGCTGTTTCTATGTTCTTGTGATGGTGAATAATGCTGCTATGAATACTGACCAACCCTATGCATATGAAAATCCGAAATGACTAACGATGACAGAAGAAGAATCGATGCCTTTGAGTTGCAGCATTGGAGAAGAATGCTGAAGATCCTTCAGACTGCCCAAATGACAAACAGTACAATGAGACAAAGTACAATGAGAGTGCTGCTTGGAAGCAAGGTGGTGAGGTTTCATCGCACATAC
The DNA here is from genome assembly GCF_000299155.1 of Elephantulus edwardii. Taxonomy (NCBI): domain Eukaryota; kingdom Metazoa; phylum Chordata; class Mammalia; order Macroscelidea; family Macroscelididae; genus Elephantulus; species Elephantulus edwardii. The sequence continues at coordinate 5,947,718 of NW_006399901.1, read as the reverse complement.
CTTGGGCCTGTTGTTAGAAGGAGCCAGACCTTGGGAGAAGGACATTATGCTTGGAAATGTGGAGGGTCAGCGTAAAAGAGGAAGACTGTCAGTGAGATGGACTGACAGTGACAGTAACAATGGGCTTACACATATTGGAGATGGTGAGGACGGCACAGGATAGGGCAGAGTTCAGCTCTGTTGTCCATGGGTTTTCATGAGTTACAGTTGACTTCATGGTACATAACCACAACTGAGTTAACAGGGGACCTTTGGTGGTGTGGTCCACAAGGAGTCGCACTGATAAACCCGAAGGCCTACATTCTCTGGTGATTCAAGTTCACCAGCAGCCCTGTGGGAGGACAGGCAATCTCCTCCCATGTGGCTTTGGAAACCCAAGGAGGCTCAGCTACATGTCAGTTCTGACTCCACAGCAGTGAGTTTAAGCACTGAGTTGACCCCTGGCGAGCCCACGTGTGTCAGGAGAGACACACATCTATCTCTAGACATTCCTCTTTACTTCATGAAGTTTTCATTGGCCAGTTTTTCCAGAACTACATTACCATTCCTTTCTTAGGAGGCACCTCTGATTGCCCTCAACTGGCAGCCTTTCCTTTAGCAGCTGGGCACAATTAACAGTCTGTACCACTTGACTGCCCACAGCTCAGCCTCAAGCTCCAAGCAAGAGTAAAACAAAAAAGTCCAACTTGCTCCCTCCACTAATATAGCGACCCTCCTCTTTGGGATGTTGGAAATACCACGTGTGTTAGCTCCACACAACCTTCATTTTCTCACCAGGATGGAAATGATGCCTTTGTGTCTCTCCTCCACCAAATCACAGATGACCTTGTTGTTGAAATATTGAATCGGCTCCCACTAAAACGACAGGAAAGAATTTGCCAAGAAGCAGTTCAATGAACAGGATAAAGCAACTTGTCGTTATCAAATTTTGTTTCCAAAACTCATTTTTATATCCAGCATATAAAAGGATACTTTCTGAATACTACAGTGGTTCCCCAGGAAACAAAAAGGAATACCCTGAGATAATGAGAACTGAG
>NW_006399901.1:5945439-5946147 GCF_000299155.1 Elephantulus edwardii | reverse complement strand
AATACTACAGTGGTTCCCCAGGAAACAAAAAGGAATTTATCATATTTCTCCCAAAAATGCTATCCCCAGCCTAAGAAACCCAAATATGGAGAATATGTGAAAATGTTTACCTCGATACCTTCCAGTTCATATTCTGTCTGTTCCGCCTTTAGGGTCCTTTCTATTAACAGTTGTTGGAGTTTTTCGTTGCAGTAGTTTATACAAAACTGTTCAAAACTAGAGATGTAAGAGATATAAATAACTGAAACTATTCAAAAGGAACAAACTTCAAAAATCATATTTACTTTTTTATTATTATTTGAGCCACAGTTGTGTGCCCGGTTTGAGGGGTGGTGTGGGCCCGTGTTGTTGTTGTTGTTAGTGCTGCTGAGTCAACTCTGATTCACCTGCGACCTTCGGAGAACAGATTGGGACCTCGCGCTCTCTGGCACCACCTCCTAATGCCCACCACGCTCCAGCCCTGCCTGAGGTACTGTTTATCCACCACATTCGGCCAGCTTTACATGAGGAAGCTTGGCCTGCTTTTTAAGTTTTGGGTTGGTTTTTATTTTCTTTTTCTTCACATTTCCTCCACTGTTTGCAGGATCCTCTACTGTGATCAAATTTACTTTTTTTTTAGGGATTAAAAAAAAATTGACCCAAAGAAATATACTCCAAAGAGACCATAACTGCCCCCTAAGCAGATATATGCACACCCATGTATATTGT
>NW_006399901.1:5903570-5931459 GCF_000299155.1 Elephantulus edwardii | reverse complement strand
TTTTTACCCTGTTGGAGACGTTTTTGGATGTGCTGAGGAGTATTCTTAACAGTAAACTTTTCTAGAACATAACTCTTTGTTGAACCACATAAAGGATCATTCTATAGTAGTAAAAAACCAAACCAAACCAAACCAAACCAAACCAAACCCATTCTGCATAATGATCATCAGAGAAAAGATCGATGTGTTTTCCAATGTGTAAGAGTATGCTCCTTGACCTTAATTTAATAAAGAGAGAATATTTTTTCATTATCCCATATCTGCACTAGTTACGACATCATGCTCGGACAGATAGAGGGGGGAAAGGAAGACCACCAACAAGATGGAGCGCTGGTGACCTTGAGACAGAAGCTGCACTGCAATCCCAAAGGCACGTGGTTCGAATCCACCAACTACTCCATGGAAGAAGGATGGGAAATCTCTTCCTGTGTGATTAAATGACTGAAAACTCACTGGAGGGTCAGCTATGGGTCGGTTCAGACTTGATTGTCCGCAACCACCACCATGACCACAATGGATCGACTCAGAGGCTGCCATTGTGGGCTCCAGCACAGGAAGACTGTGAGGATGGCCACCGTTGGGTGGGCTTCATTGTGGTGGATGCCTGGTCAGAGTTGACCAATGACCCCAAAGAGCCACACACTCCTGTTTAATGGCCAGTGACTGCTCGGCTGTGTGGTAAAGAAGGGACTTGGCTCCAGAGGTTAATGAAGTGTCCAGTTCCCTTTGGTGTGTGTTCTTAAAATTCCAGCCATGAACAGTGCATATGTTTTCCTTCCCCACATATGTTGTTGTTGTTGTTGTTATGTGCCATCAAGTATCTTGCTACTCATAGTGACCATAGCCCTAAACTCTTCTCTGTCCTGTGCCAATCACACTGTCTCCGATACACCCATCCGGATTACCACAGTCACTGAATCAATCCACCTCATAGAGGACCTTCCCCTCCTGCGCTGTCCCTCCACCCTCCCAAGCACGATGTCCTTCTCCAGGGATCAGTCTTTCCTTACAACATGTCCAAAGTGTGTCAGACGAAGCCTCAGAATCCTTTCCTCCAAGAAGCAGCCCGGTTTAACCCTCTCTCTCCAGGATGAATCTGTTTTCCTAGCAGTCCATGGTATCCTCAATACTCTTCTCCAGCACCACAGCTCAAAGGCATCAATTCTCCTTCCATCATCCCTAGTCATTGTCCAGCTTTCTGATGCATAACAAGTGATTGCAAAGACCATGGCCTATATCAGGTGCGCCTTAGTCTCCAGAGAGACACCATTGCTCTTCAGTATTTTAGAGAGGTCCCTAACAGCAGACTTTCCCATTGAAATACATCTTTTAATTTCCTGGTTGCTGGTGCCAAGAATGTTGACTGTGGAGCCAAGTAAACTAAAGTTGTGAACAATCTCAATCTCTTCACCATCCACCCTGATGCTGCCAATTGGTTCAGTGGTGAGAATCTTTGTCTTCTCAATACTGAGCCTCAATCCATATTGAAGACTGCAGTCCTTGACCCTCTGCAGCAAACACTCCAGGTTCTCTTCATATTTTCAGAAAATTTGGAAAATGAAATATCTCTCAGTTCAGCACATGCCTCCCATTAGTCTTAATAGGATAAAGGTATCTGCATAAACTTCAGCAAATTCCCCAAATATGTGGAGATCCCATGAACTGCACCCTTGGGTCGTGCTCCTTTACCCACTCAGACACCCACATAGGTGGCACTGGGACTGACCCACTATGGCTGCTTTTGGCACTCAGCCCAGGGGGTCTTCCCTGGCCTACCTTTTAGCCCCAGATGTTGGTAGAGCAGTGCTGAAGTGCATGCTGGGAAGCGTTCCCACTACTCTCTCCTCTCCAACTCCAGGACGCGCCAGAGTGACACCAGAGTTTCTTCCCTTGAGCCTGGACTTTGCTGAGAAGCCTGCATTAGACATTGAATTCAACCAGCATGTACTGAGCTCTGGCCCCAGGGAAGGTCCTCTTAAGGGTCACCTACATGAGAAAAAGGCACAACCCCTTTCCTCACTGTTCTGTTTTGTTGTTTTAAATACTATTTTTAATATTGTTGTTGTTGTTGATTGTCTTTGAGTCAAGCACTGCTCATAGCAACCGTATGAACAAAAGGTCTGGAGCTCCTCTACCAATTATCGATAGCTTTTTTTCTTTTAATGAAAGTTTACAGAGATTTTGGATTTTCATTCATTCATTGTTGTACACTTTCCTCCCTGTTCACCCCTACCCCTCAGTTCGCTTTTCCCTTTGAAAAGTAAAAAAAAAAATAAAAAAATAGATAAATAAAAAAGAAAAAATATATATTTTATTGTTATATAATCCTCCTCCGCACCACCTATCCACAGTCCATTTCACTATGCAGATTTCATTCTGGACTCTTGTCATGACAATAATACCTAATCCTATTCCTCCTAAACAGTTCTCTCCTTATCTGTTTCAGTGCAGTATACATTATCTATCCCCTCTTAGTTTCCCCTGAACTCCTATGTCAGTCCCATTTTACAACCATGGCACCCTGCAGTATTTGTCCATTTGTGTCTGAGATATTTCACTCAGCATAAAGTCCTCCTTAGTTTCAGCAAGCAAGTTGCTTGCTGAAACTGAGGAGGACCTGAAGCACTTGCTGCAGAAGGTCAAGGACTGAAGTCTTCAGTATGGATTGAGGCTCAATGTCAAGAAGACAAAGATTCTCACCACTGGGCCAGTTGGCAGCATCCGGATGGATGGTGAAGAAATTGAGATTGTAAACAGCTTTAGTTTGCTTGGCTCCACAGTCAACACTCTTGGCATCAGCAGCCAGGAAATTAAAACATGTATTGCAATGGGAAAGTCTGCTGTTAGGGACCTCTCCAAAGTACTGAAGAACAATGGTGTCACTCTGGAGACTAAGGTGTGCCTGATACAGGTCATGGTCTTTGCAATCACTTGCTATGCATCAGAGAGCTGGACAATGACTAGGGAGGATAGAAGGAGAATTGATGTCTTTGAGCTGTTGTGCTGGAGAGGAGTACTGAATATACCATTCTCTGTTAAGAAAACAAACAGGTTTGTCCTAGAGAGGGTTAAATCAGGCTGCTCCTTGGAGGCAAGGATTCTGAAGGTTCTTCTGATATACTTTGGACATGTTGCTAGGAAGAACCAGTTGGAGAAGGACATCATGCTTGGGAGGATGACGGGGCAGTGCAGCAGAGGAAGACCCTCCATGAGGTGGATTAATTCAGTGACTGGGGTAATCGGGATGGGTGTTTCGGAGACAGTGTGATTGGCACCATACAGAGCAGGGTTTAGGGCTGTTGTACATAGGGTCGCTATGAGTCACAGGTGACTTGATAGCACATAACAACATACTACAATGTCCTCTACGGTCACCCATTTTGTATATTTCATGAGCTCCTTGTTTTTCAATGCAGCATAGTATTCTATTGTGTGGATATACCACAGCTTCTCTAGCCATTGTTTGTAAAAATATGGAACACTTCACAAATTTGCATGTCATCCTTGAGCAGGGGCCCTGTTAATCTTCTCTGTATCGTTCCTATTTTAGTATATGTGTTGCCGAAGCAAGTACTGAAAACATTATTTTTAAAGAGAAAAGCAAACTGAGGAGAGAGGGTAGTGAGAAAATTGTGCAATAATGAATGAACAGAAATCCAAGTTTTCTGTAAACTTCTGTTAAAATACAAAAAAACCCAAAACATAGAGGAACGTAAAGGGTGGAACGTGACACTCCCTAATCCCACCTCGCTGGCTGGCTGGCTGAAAGGGGAGTTTCCCCAGGGTGTGGCGTGGAATACCTTTGGCTTCTACTGTAGGGAGTTGTGCTCCTAACCCAAAGGTGGCTCCTCCTTGGTGGTTCAAATCCACTAGCGGCCACATACACAATCTTCTCCCAAGTCTGAGTTACAGCTTCCGAAGATGCGCTGGAAGGTCAGTTATGAGTCTGCTTCAATTTGATGGCAATGGGTGAATGAGAGACAGGGAAAGAATGGAAGCTGAGAGGGGAACTTCAGCACCATCAAGGACTCATCGACAGAAGCGGAGCCTGTCTTTTGGGGACCAGGGCCTCTGAGAAAAACCTCTCAAATGACAGGGAAGGTAGAAATCTCTAGGAACGTCACGTGTACAGATACTGAAGGATATCAGGCCTTTCCTCCTTCAGAGAGAGAGGGAACCTTTCCCTTTATACTGGGCACCCCAAATTTGGATTTCTAGCCTCCCAAAGTATAAGAGAATAAATATCTGTCAAAGGCCATCTACTTGGTATCTCTGTTACTGTTGTTAAGTGCCATCGAATCAACCCTATGAACAATGGATCCATACTGTTCTGATGCCTCATCATCCCTGAGCTATTTGAACCCGATGTTAACCTATTGTTAAGCCTGTGTCACTTTGTATCGTTGAGGGTCTTCCTCTGTCTCGTTCCTGACCTTTCCAAGCATGTCTTTTGCGCAGGACTGACCCCTTCTGATAATATACCCAAAGGATGTGAAAGAAAGATTCTCCATTCTTGCCTCTAAACAGCTCCCTGGCTGCGCTTTCTCTGAGACATCCTTGTTTGTTCTTTTGGCAGTCCACAGGGTGTTCAGGACTATTCTCCAGCATCTTCAGTAGCTAAGACAGAGAGGAAGACCCTCAAGGAGGTGCACTGACACAGTGACCCCAACAGTGGGTTTAAGCGCAGCAGAGACTGTGAGAACGGCACAGGGTCAGGCAGAGACCCTATGTTCTATCATGTAGGATCACTCTGAGCCAGGCCAGCTGGACAGCACCTCACAGCGACAACACAACTGGCAAATGGACAGTTACCAAAGCTTATTAGTGGTTGGCAGAGGGGAGGGAGGGGGGAAGAGGCAGCCATTGGTTATGGGCACTGATAGAATAATCTGGAAATGGACGGTGGCAATGGTAGCAGCCGTGATGAAGACAAGCAATGTGTTAGTGTGTGTGTGTGTGTGTGTGTGTGTGTGTGTGTAATTGCCGAGTTGGTAAACACTCTGCTATATTTTTACTAAGATAAAAATAACTAAAAAGAAAATGAAAAACAAAACAATTCTGCAACTCCCACATAGCTGAGACTTGGCTAGAAAGTTCACATCAGCTCTCTCCCCAACAGCAGCTCACAGGAGAATCCTGGGTTGTTGTTGTGTACCTACCTTTGAGTTGGAGCCACCCATAGCTGACCCCCCAGCAGATTTTGTGAGGCTGTAAATGCCTGTCCACAGGAGACTCGGCAGCACATAACAACAACAACAACTACCTGTCCATAAGAAACTTCTCTGTGGGCACAGCACGTTTAGAGACAGGCTGCCAGTGTGGCTGTGACATGAAGGCATGAATCAGAGTTGATTCAAGGGCATCTAACAACAATCTTTCACTGTTGAATCATCCACAATGCATCTCTCTGTGCGTGTGTACACATGAGCTGTATGCTGGACACTGGAAATACAGATGTGATGAGACACTGTCCCTGCCAGTGAGAAAGTGATAACCAATTCTCACACATCACGATGCTGATTATGAAACATCCCAGAGTTTGTAAGAACAAGTTGTCCAACGCATGCTGACCTTGTTGACCAGGGAGGAATTGATCTTGTTGACCAGCCACGTAAACGTCCGTCCGTACACAGCCTTTGCCATGGCGTCTCGGGCGTACACAGAGAGGTCTGTGGTCAGCGGGCAGATCACCTGAGAAGGACCACCATGTGTGTCACCATCGTTTGCAGCAGGCAGTGGGCAGGCAGGACAGAGAGGCAACCCTGACAGACTCAGCCTTACCTCCTCCCTTTGGGCTTCGATCTTTCTGTGGGTGAGAGCTTTTAGAAGGACCAGCGGGTGGACCCCCAGGAGCTGAGCAAAAAGAAGTCAAAGTGTCAGTCAGGGACTCAAGTCTCCCTCCATAACCTCTGAGAGTTCGAGCCCTGGTGGCCTAGTGGGTAGGAGTTGCACTACCAACCCAGAGGTAAGGTGGTTCAAATCCACCAACTGCTCCTTGGGAGAAATATCATAATCTCCTCCCAGGTAACTTCTTATAGCCTCTGAAAACCCACTGGAGGGTCAACCTATGAGCAGCCATTACAGACAAGACTAGGCTGCGAGCTGTCACTGTATGTTAGTTCAATACAGACTTCATTTGCCTTTTCCACCCGCCAGCTTTCATCCACTGCCTCTCCTGTCTATGAGCTTTGAACCTCCTAACAGGCCTCCGGGGAGTTTGGCAGCACAGTGCATCGTGCATCGGGCTGCTAACGGAAGATTGGTGGTTCGAATCCACCAACTGCTCTAAGGATGAAAGATAGACAGTCTCTGGCCTGTGAAGATTTACTCCCTTGGAAACCCAGTGGAGGGCTGTCAAGAGTCAGAATTAACTCCTCAGCAGTAAGCATTGGGGTTTAGCCAGTGTTGGCCATTTGGGACATGGGCATCTGGCGCCCTCCCGCTCCTCTGCCTCCCTGTTGAATCTTTCAGTGTGGACCCATCACCTTAGCAATCCATTTGATCTCGTGGGTGTCTGGGATGGTGGCACAGCCATGGTCATCTTCTTTAACATGAATATTCCCCAGGTGCAGGACACTGGCAATAATGCCAAAGAGATTCTAGGAGAATGGAAAGCAGCGAGGGCTAGCAGCCGGGGTCAGGAGAACAGATGACAGCCGTTCAATTGAGAAATAGCTTCAGAGCAGGAGCCCCCCACCCCCACCCCAAGAAGCTGCCTTTCCCTGAATCCCAGCCCAGTTCACAAGAACCAGTGTCCCCTCTACCCAGAAACAGACCCTCTGGTTCATGTCAAGTGTTAACAGACACGTGAGAAAGAGCCCCAGTGAGGAGCTGGAGAGAGGTCTCATGCCACCAGCAATGTTACTTCTATTATTATATCTTTCCCACCCGATCGCCACCAGTGTGTGAGTGTCTGGGTGTGTGTGGGTGAGTGTGACTGTATGAAAGTGTGGTGTAAGCCGTCAAGTCAGAGCCGACTCATAGCTGACACTCCAGCAGGTTTTTCAGAAGCTGTAAACAGCACAGAACATTGCCCGACCTCCTTCTTCTGAGAAGCAGCTGGTGGCTTTGAACTGCTACTTAATTGTCAGATACCATAAGCGCTGCTGCTGTTGTTTGAAAAACAACATCACTTCTGGCATCACACAACATCTACATCCCCATAGTATGACCAAGTAACAGTCTTGAACCACGTGCCTTTGGGACTGCGGTGCAGCTTCTTGACACTAGATCACCAGAGCTCCTTAACAGCTAAATCATGGGGTTGTATACAATTTGGTGGGGGGACGGTGAGGGAAATGGAAAGAATTTGTTCTTAAAAACAATATATTAGAATTTTGTAAATAAACTAGTAGAACATTTTTAAAAGACACAATGTATGGTAATGATCATAAGAAACACAATGTGAATTAAAAAAATAAATTACCACAATGTATGGGAATGATTGTGTAAAACACAACTGAATGTGTTTTAGATCAAATGTGCGAAACACAATGTATGCATATGAAACACAATGTGTACAAATTTTATATGCAAACCAATGTAAAATAAAAATTTTAAAGACAAAAAACGAAAAACAAAACCAAACAAACCCCATCTTACTTCGGCTGGGCTTTCTAAAGAATAATAGTTTTAGAATCAAAGTGAAAAAGAAAAGGCAAAAAGAAGTGAACACAAATTATGGTATTGCTTGAGAGGCCCTGAACTTCAAGGGGATGGAAAACATCTGGTAATGGATTGGGGGAATCGTTACACAGAGCTGTGAATGCCATGATGTCACCAGAAGGAAGGTATGGCTTATGTGGGGAGATCTAGAAATATGTACTAGAAATACATTTATGATAAACATAAATGACAAATATGATATAGATCACAAATGCTATGATATATATTATAAATATATATCAATGATAAATGTGAGATATATGACAAATATTACAAATATAGACTCTAAATACATTTGTTATAAATATAAACAAATGACAAGTGAGATACATGACAAATGCTATGATACAGATGTTGCTGTTATGTACTATAGAGTTGGAACCAACTCATAGCTGAGGCTCCGACAAGGTGTTCAGAGGCAGCTAATCACATGGGAGGAGATTGTCCGTCCTTCTCCCACGGAGCAGCTGGTGGCCTCGAACCACTTGCCTTTGGGATTGCAGTGCAGCTTCTTGCCACTAGGCCACCAGAGCTCCCTGGTACATATTAGAAATAAATTTATTATAAACACATATCAATAACAAATGTGATATATATGACAAATGTTATATGTGTAATAAATGTATATAAAGTATAATACGTAAATATATTATAAATGATAAATATTATATATAGAAAGATATGTGCAAGTATATAATATATTTAAAATATTATAAATAAATATATATGTATATCTCATAACACATGCCATGTTAACATTCTTTTCATGTACAAGTCAGTGACATTAATTACGTTTACCATAATATGTAACCATTAACACCATCCATTTCCAAACAAATCTGGCTTTAAAAAAGTGCAGCCACATAGCAAAGTGGACTGGGGTGGTGGCTAGAGGAAATTATGCAACAATGAGTGCATTTTTTTTAAAAAAAGCAAACTGGGGGTGGGTGGGTTGGGAGGAAAATGTAACCTTTTGTTAAAATAATAATTAAAATAGGAAAGATCTGGTGTGAAAAATAAAATGTATACAAATTTTGTAAGTAAAATCTGCTGTTAGGGACCTCTCCAAAGTACTGAAGAGCAATGGTGTCTCTCTGGAGACTAAGGTGCATCTGATACAGGCCATGGTCTTTACAATCACTTGTTAAGCATCAGAGAGCTGGACAATGAACCAGGAGGACAGAAAGAGAATTGATGCCTTTGAGCTGTGGTTCTGGAGAAGAGTACTGAGGGTACCATAGACTGCTAGGAAAACAAACATTCATCCTAGAGAGGGTTAACCCAAGGAGGCTTCTTGGAGGCAAGGATTCTGAGGCTCCATCTAACATACTTTGGACATATTGTAAGGAGGGACCGGTCCTTGGAGAAGGACATCATGCTTGGGAGAGTGGAGGGACAGCGCAGGAGAGGAAGGCCCTCTATGAGGTGGATTGATTCAGTGACTGGGGTAATTGGGATGGGAGTGTCAGAGGCAGTGCGATGGGCATAGGACAGAGCAGAGTTTAGGGCTGTTGTACACAGGGTCGCTGTGAGTCACAGGAGACTCGACGGCACATAACAACAACAACAAATCAGTATAAAATAAAAAGTTTATATTAAACAAAATCACAATTTTAAAAAATTAATAAAAAAAGAGCAAGTGCAGCCTGAGGCTCCTTAGAGGCAAGGATAGTGAGATATTATCTCACATACTCTGGGCATATGGGAGGGACCAGTCCTTAGGCGAAGACATCATGCCTGGAGAGTAGAAGGTCAATGAAGAAGACGAAGGCCCTCCATGTGATGGGCTGAGATAGGGCTGCGAACACGAGCTCGGACAGAGCAGAGTGTGCACCGACGCAGCAGCCAGCGGCATGTAGGTGTGTGGTACACAGGGTCCCTGTGTCGTCCTTGTTATGTGCTATTGGGTCAACTATGACTCAGTGTAGCCCTGTGGACAATGGATCTGCACTTTGCCCTGTGCTTAGCCAACCTCACCATCTCGGATATACACAAGCCCGTTGCTGCAGTGACTGTGTCAATGCATCTTGGGTTACTATGAGTTGGTGCCAACTAGACAGCACCTAACAAATACACACACGCAACACACATACTTTTTTATGCTAATAAAAAATGTATCACTGGGCATATGCCAGGTCAATAACTTTTCCATGCACGACTCAGTGACAGTGATTATATTAATCATGGTCTTGAACCATTTCCACTATCCTTTCTCGAATTATGCTACCATCATGTTATACATACTTTTTCCCACAATTCAAAATGTAAATGTATATAAATCCTACAATTTGTCTAGCTTGTTAAACAAAAAAATCCTGTGATTCTCTGAAACCTTCTATCTGCTCACATTTGGAAAACAAGGTTGTCAGATAAAATACAGGAAGAATTTCCAATTACTTTTGAATTCCAATTGAGCAATGGCTCTCTCTTTGTTTTTTTAAGTATCAGTCTACGTCATGCAATATTTGGGGAATTCTTAGATTAGAAACTAATTGTTAATTAGTCACTGCTTCTTCTCTGAAATTCAGATGCCCTGGTGGTGAAGTATAAGATGTTGGACTGCTACCCTAAAATGTCAGTGGTTCGAAGGGAGCTCTGGTGGCCTAGTAGCAAGACACTGCACTGCAATCCCAGAGGTACGCAGTTCAAATCCACCAGATGCTCTGGTGGAGAAGGAGGGGGCAATCTCCTCCTGTACCAGTCAGATCTGATGTGACGGTACACGTAAAAAATAATACAATAAAGAAAAAAATATAATTTAAAAAAAAGTCAGTGGTTCCAAACCACCAGTCACTCATAAGGGGCAAGACGGGGAGTTTCCGCCTGTGAAGATTTACAGTCTCAGAAACTCCGTGGAGCGGTCACTATGAGAACGGACTTCGCAGCTGGTGGTGGGTGTGGGTACCTGAAAACCACATGGACTTGAGTGTTCTGTGTCCTTATTTGCTGAGTCCTGCAGCCCTACTAGAAAATTACCAGACCTAACAATTCCCTCCCTTCCCCATAGTCTCTGGTTGAAATGGCAGTCCTTCCCAGCTGGTCCATACCTCGAGGTCCTTGTCAGTAAAATCGATGACAGAAAAGGCATTGAAAACAGTTTTCCAGCCATTCTTGTCATTGATCGATGCCTCTTTGGAATATTGGCCCTGTTGACACAGAATTGGGTCATTTATAGGCAATTTTTTTAAGGGCAGATGTGCACATCATTCCTCAATTAAAATAGCTGTGTTTTGGTGGTTTGAATTTCCCCCCACCCCAAAAGATGCAAAATTATCATTTTCTCCGCTGCAAGTAAATAGGTTTTGCTTGGATGGTCTAGTGCACCACAATTTGCCAACAGCTATTCTTTCCACTAAAGTTATTTGGAAGTTTGATCTTAAACTCTGTGCTGACAAAGGAGTTCTAAGCAAAAATTGGAGGCTCAAAACCATCCCTTTGAATGAAGGCCTGACAATCTGCTCCTGAAAAGTTTCAGCTATGAAAACTGAAACAGCACAGGGGTCACTACTGGTCAGAAGAAAATGGACTTGGCAGTAACTAGATTTTTCTCTTTTGTTTGCTCTGGAAAGTTTGTAAAGTGACATATTCATGGTGGACCCTTTGATGTGTTTTTGAAAAGAGCTTTTCTAGTCATTTTTGCTAGTTGTTATGTGCTGTTGTGTCATAGTGACCCTTGTATAGCAGTTCTGAAGCCTGCCCTGTCCTGAGCCAGTCTCACTGACTCTGACACACTAACTCCCATTGCCTCAGTTACAATCATCCAGGGTCTTCCTCTCCTGGCTGTCCCTCCACCCTTCTGAACATAATGTCTTTCTCTGAGGATCAGTCCCTCCCAGCCATACGTGCAAAGTATGTGAGAAGGAGCTTCAAAATCCTTCCAAGGAGAAACTTGGTTTTACCCTCTCCAAGACAGACCTGTTTGCTTTCCTGGCAGTCCATGGTATGTTCAAGACTCTTCTTCAGCACCCCGGTTTGAAGGAGTCAGTTCTTCTCCTGCCATCCTTAGTCATTGTCCATTTCTCTGAAGCATAACAAGTAATTGTGAGGATCATGGCCTTTGTCAGGTACACCTTAGTCTCCAGACTGACATCATTGCTTCTCAGTACTCTGGAGAGGTCTCCAATAGTACATTTACCTAATGCAGTTCATCTTTTCATTTCTTGACTGCTGGTGCCAAGAGTGTTGATTGTGGAGCTGAGCAAACTGTAACTTAACAACCTCAGTCTCTTCACCATCCATCATGTTGCTGCCAATTGGCCCAATTATGAGAATCTTTGTCTTCTTGGTGCTGAGCTTCAATCCATATTGAAGAATACAGTCCTTGAACCTCTACAGCAAGTTCTTCAGGTCCTCCTCAGTTTCAGCAAGCAGGGTTGTGTCATCTGCATAACGCAGACTGTTGATGAGTCTTCCTCCAGTCCTGATGCCACATTCCACCTCATAAGGCACAGCCTCTGAATGATCTGTTCTGCATACAGATTGAAAAGGTCTGGAGCCAGGACGCATCCCTCACACTCTCCCTTTCTGATTTTGAACCATGCAGTGTTTCCCTGCTCTGTTCTGAGGACTGCTTCCTGGTCCAAGTATAGGTTTTGCACAAGCACAATCAAATGTTCTGGGATTCCCATTCTCCTCAAGGTTAGCCACACTTTGTTGTGATCCACACAGTCAAATGCCTTTGCATAGTCAATGAAACACAGATAGACGTTCCTCTGGTACTCTCTGCTTTCTGCCAAGATCCATCTGACATTGGCGATAATGTCCCTAGTGCCACAACCTCTTTTAAACCTGGTTTGTATTTCTGGTAGCTAGTAAGAATATTTCTCTCACTAAGAATCAGCTGACGAGTTTAATCTTTTCTCCATCTATCATGATGTTGCCTATTAGTTCAGTGGTGAGGATTTTTGTTTTCTTGGTGTTAAAGGCTGTAGCCTTTGATCTTCTGTGGTGTTTCAAGGCCACTTCACTTTCAGCAAGCAAGGTTGCATTATGTGCATAATGCTTAAAAGCAACAATGTTAGTTTAGAAACAAAAGTGTGCCTGATTTGATGCCTTTGAGCTGTGGTGCTGGAAAAGAGTATTGAATGTACCATGGACTGCTAAGAAAACAAACAGATTCATCCTGGAGAGGGCTTAACCAGGCTGCTCCTTGGAGGCAAGGATTCTGAGGCTTCATCTGACATAATTTGGACATGTTGCAAGGAGAGACCGGTCCTTGGAGAGGGATATCATGCTTGAGAGGGTGGAGGGACAGTGCAGGAGGAAAGACCCTCTATGAAGTGGATTGATTGACTGACTGGGGTAATTGGGATGGGTATGTCAGAGGCCGTGTGATTGGCATGGGATAGAGCAGGGTTTAGGGCTGTTGTACATAGGGTCACTATGAGTTGCATGTGACTCGATGGCACATAACAACAACAACAACAATTTTCATTTGTTTCCTTTACATCTGAAAACTGCACAAGGAATAAGGAAGACAGAAGAAGAATCAATGTCTTTGAATTGTGGTTTTGGAGGAGTATTGAATGTCCCATGGACTGTCAAAAAAATCTAATAAGTCTGGAGGAAATTGCAACCAGAGTACTCTGTAGAAGCAAGGATGGTGAAACTTTATCTCATGTACTTTGGGCACGTGGTCAGGAGGTGCTAGTCTTTGGAAATAGATCATGTTGAGAAAGGTGGAAGTTTGGGTAAAGAGAGAGTCAACAAAGATTGACATAGTCAATGTGACAACGGGACAGAGCATATCAGAGCTGGCGAGGATGGTGCTGACGAGGGCCCGGTTCAGGCCTGTTGTTCACGGGCCTCATGAGTTGTAGTTGACTTGATGGCACCGAACAACAGCAATAGTAGCAACTGAAATCTGTAGGGAAATGATGATGTTTAAACAAAGAAAACAATCTTGTCTCGTGGAGCAACTATCTGCAGAAATTCTACTACAGGAAAAAAACACCAATACAGACTTCATCACACATCTCAGTGGAAGTTTTATTTCCTCACTCAGGAAATAAATTTTGGGCATTGAAACAAACCCAGCTTGTTGCTGTCAAGTTATGGAGACTCCTGGGGACCTCCGTATTACACAGCCCAATGGCTCCATAGGGTATTCTTGGCTGAATGCTATTTTGTTTTTATGTGAGAGTTTTTAAATTGGTTTGCTCACAATCATTCATATACATTTATTTCATTCACGAACACTGTGTTTTATATAATCATTCACATGTTGTTTTTAGTTGCCGTCAAGTCAAGCTGAACGCACAGCAACCCTATGAACAACAGATGTGAGCCCTGTCCTAGTCTTGTGCCAATCTAACAAGCCCTGACACATTCAAGCCCATTGCTGCAGTCGCTGTTTCAATCCACCTGGTTGGGGTCTTCTCCTTCCCCATTCCTCTACTTTTCCAAGCATGATGGCCTTCTCCAAGGAATAGCCTCTCCTAGAAACATGCCCAAATACATTGTGTTTTATATAATTACTACTGATCAACTGAATATACCACGGACTGCCAGAAGAATAATCAGTTTCATTCTGGAGAGGGTAAAACCAGTATGCTTATTGGAGTCAAGGATTCTGAAGCTTCAGTTGACATACTTTGGGCATGTTGCGAGGAGGGACCAGTCCTTGGAGAGGGACATTATGAGGGTGGAGGGACAGCACAAGAGAGGAAGACCTTCAATGAGACGGACTGACTCAGTGACTAGGGTAGTGGGGGTAGGTATGTCCGAGGCGATAAGGCTGGTACAGGATAGGGCTGTTGTACACAGAGTTGCTATGAGTCACAAGTGACTCAACGACACATAACAATAACTGAACTGCTCTATGCCTTTTATCACCCCATCTCTTTGTCCCCTTTGCATCTTTCATATTCTTTCACCCCCCAATTCATCCATTAACCTCTTCTTCCAGTGATTTTCCTCCTCTCTCCTTTCCCCCTTCCCCTTTTGAACATTTATACATCTCTTATTAGTTATTATCCTCCTACTTTTACAGTAGTGGTCTTATACAGGATTTGTCCATTTGTGACTGAATTACTTTATGCAGCATAATGCCTTCTAGACTTTGCTGTGCTGGCTAAATTCTTTATGGAAGTAATAATCAGGCTTCTCTTTTGATGTGTCCCTGGGCAGATCCAAACCATCAGCCTTTCTATCTAGAGCTAGTTGCCAACCACTTGTGCCATCCAGAAAAAATTCAGACCACTAGCAGATAAGATAGATATAGATATAGATAGAGATAGAGATAGAGATAGAGATATAGAGATAGATACAGATATAGATAGATATATAGAGATAGATATATAAGATAGATGTATAAGATAGATATAAGATATATATATAAGATATATATAAGATAGATATATAAGATAGATAGATATAGGTATAGATATAGAGATAGAGATAGAGATAGAGATAGAGATAGAGATAGAGATAGAGATAGAGATATATTCTGAAGCTTTCGGGGCAAAAAGGTCCTTAAACTCACTCATTGCCATCGAGTCATCAATTCCTAACTGACCCTCCTCATCAGACTGAGGACACTGTCAACCACATCAGAGTTAGATGATGGATTCGAACCACCAGAGTGGTGTGGCCTTTGAGCAAGTAGCACAATACACAACAGACTAGGCCACCAGAGCTCCCTATCAGCAAAGATTATTGGTGCTGTTAGATGCTGCTGAGTTGAACATGATGCATAGCAACCCTATGAACAGAGGATTTTCCCCTATCCTGTGTATCCTTACTATCTCCGATATACTGTAGCTCATTGATTCAGTCACTGTTGCAATCCATGAGGGTCTTCCTTTTCCTTCACTAACCCGCCACCTTGCCAAGCATGATGTCTCTCCTAACCACACCCTAGCTAACGGGGATTCTCGACTCTGTCACATGAAGACACTATGAGTTGGAGTTGACCCAACAGTGCACAAGAGCAGTATGAACTGCATAAAATAAATTAGTACTGTGGAATTCCATTTTTAAAGGTCAGTTTTGCAACATTAGGTCCTAGGATTGCTTCTGGGAATGGTTTGTACCATTTCTATGAGAGAGTACGTGGGTTCACAGAAAACAGTGCTCATAATAGAAACCAGGCTTTGGTTGCTGGTAGGTGCCATTGAGTTGAGTATGACTCATACTCAACCTGTGAACAACAGATCTGAATCCTGTCCTATCCTGTGCCATCTTCATCATCTCTGATATTCTTGAGTCCATTGCTGAAGTCACTGTGTCAATCCATATTGACCTTCCACCTTTCCAAGCACAATGTCCTTTTCCAAGAAAGAGCGCCTCCTAACAACATGCCCCAAGTATGAGAGATAAGCTTTTCCGTCCCCATCCTTGCCTCTAAGGACCACTCAAGCTGCACCTTCTCCAAGACATGTCTGTTCTTTTTGCAGTCCATAAGATATTCTGTATTCTTCTCCAACAACACACATCGCTTAAAGACATAAATTCTTCTGACAACCTTATTCACTATCTAGATCTGCACAGCAAGTGATTGAAGACCATGGCTTGAATCAGGCTCACCTTAGTCTTCAAACTGAAATCATTGCTCCCAATAATTTGGAGAGATCTACAACAGCACACTTTCCCAATGCAATATGTCTCTTAATCTCCTGATGGCTGGTATCAAGAGCACTGATTGTAGATCTGAATAAGATGAAATCATTGACAGTTTCAATCTTTTCTCCATCTATCATAATACTACCTATTAGCCTACTAATAGGCTAATGGTGAGGATTTCTGTCTTCTTGATGTTGAGAAGTAATTCATATTGAAGACTGAATTCTTTAATCTTCTGCAACAAATGGTTCAAGTTGTCCCTGTTTTTAGCAAGCAAGGTTATGTCCTCTACATAACATGGGTTGTTGATGAGTCTTCCTTTGATCCTGACGTGACATTTTTCTTCATAGAGCCCAGCTTCTTAAATGTTTTGCTCAGCATACAGAGTGAATAGGTATGGAGAAACCTTTCTTGATTTTAATCCAAGCAGTATCCCCTTGCTTTGTTCAGACAACAGCTTTATTGGTCCATATATAACTTTTGCATGAGGATAATTAAGTGTTCTGGGGTTCCCACTCTCTTCAATGCTAACTATAGTTTATTACGATCCACAGAGTCAAATGTCTCTACATAGTAAATAAAACATAAATTCTGGAATTCTCTGTTTTCAGCCAACATCCATCTGTCATCAGCAATGATATCCCTAGTGCCATGACTTCATCTAACCCAGTTTTAACTTGTGGCAGTTCTCTGTCAATGTATTGTTTTAGACATTTTTTGGATAATCTTCAGCAATATTTTGCTTGCCTGTGATATTAATGATATTGTTTGATCATTTCCACATTCTATCAAATCACCTTTCTTGGGAATGGGAACAATTATAGATATCTTCTAGTTCCTTGGCCAGGTCTTCCAAATTTCTTTGCACAGACTAGGAAACACGTCCCGGGTTGCATCTATTAGTTGCAACAGGTCAATTGGATCCCATCTTTTCTTGGGACCTCTTTTTTTTTTTTACCTTATTTTTTGCCAATGCCGTCAGTGCAGTTTGAAATTCTTCTTTCATTATTATTGGCTCTTAACCATATGTGACTTCCTGAAATAGTTCAGAGTTGGCTCTTTTTGTCACAGTGACTGTGAAGTCAGGAAGGTCGGGAAAAGCCTTTTTACAACTCTTTCTAAAATCAGGAATGAAGCAGAGGCTGCAGACATAGACCAGCAGGGAGTTTCCATCACAGCTGAATCTGCCACCTCTGTCTCCACAGAGCATTGGAACTACCAGGGGAGCATCTGAAATCAACCTGATACCAGGCTCCACTTGCAAAACCTGAATCTCTGAAGGTTTGTTATTGTTATGCGTTGTCACATTGACTCAGATTGATCCTACGGGCAACAGATCTGAAGCTTGTCCTCTCCTGCCCCTTCCTCACAATCTCTGTCATGCTCAAGTCTGTTGTTCGTTTGGGGATTTTTTTAAAATAAAATTTTATTTTAATTGTGTTTTTAACTAATATTTACAGAGAGGTAAATTTTCATTCATTCATTGTTGCACATTTTACCTCCACCTCTCCCTTTTCCCTGACCCAGCTCACTTTTTTAAAGAAAATATTCATTCATTGTTTCACAATTTACCTACCTTCCACCCCTCCCCAATCCTCTTTGCAATGATATACCTCTTATTCTGGGATGTTGTCGTATGTAAACAGTTCTTTCCATCATCTGTTTCAATGCAATGGTCATTATCCACTCTTATCCTATTCTCCTCTCAGCCCCCCATGTCAGACCTGTTTTATAACAATGGTACTATGCAGTATTTATCATTTTGTGGCTGAGATATTTCACTCAGCGTGATGTGCTCCAGGGTCCTCCATGTTGTGTAATGTTTTATGAGTTCATTGTTTTTCAGTGTTGTATAATATTCCATTTTATGAATACAGCATAGTTTCTCTATTCGTTTGTTGATAGGCACTTGGGTTTCTTCTATCTCTTTGGTATTGTAAATAAAACAGCGATAAACATGGGTGTGCATATTTCTGTTTGGATGGCAGTTAAGGCCAAGTCCATGGCTATTGTCATTGTGTCAATCTATCTCATTGAGGGTCTTCCTCACTTTCGCTGACCTTTCCCAGCATGATATATTTTCCCAAAGATTCGCCCCCTCCTGCCCAAAGCATTTGACATGAAGTTTCAACAGTTTTTTGCTTTTAAGAATCCTGGTTGAACTTCCTCCAAGACAGAGTCGTTTGCTCTTTTGGCAATCCATGGTATAGTCAGTCCTTCTCCGTGCCCCCTCCACCCCCAACACCACAATTCAAAGGCATAGATCCTCCTTCTATCATCCTTGTTCATTGTCCAATTTTCAGGTGCACGCATTTGTGTTTTTAAAATGAGCTTTTGGGGAGCTCTGGTGGCCTGGTGACAAGAAGCTGCACTGCAACCCCAGGGATATGTGGTTCAAATCCATCAGATGCTCTGCTGGCGAAGGAGGGGCAATCTCCTCCTGTACCAGTCAGATCCAATCTGACGGTACACACAAAAATAATAATTAAAAAAAATTTTAAAATGAGCTTTGGTGGCATCGCTAGTTTTAGGGTTCAAACCCACCAGCTTATCTGCAGGAAAAAGATGGGTGGTTGCCCGGAAAGAAAGACTTAGAGCTTCAGGAACTGAGGGAGAGTCGCTTTGAGTTGCAATCAGCTTGGTGGAGGCTGATTCTAGTTCCCACTAGAGGGAGCTCTGGTGGCCTGGTGGGTTAGGAGTTGGGTTACTAACCCAAAGTCATGCCGTTTGAATCCACCAACTGCCCCATGGGAGAAGGATTTACAACCTCTGAAAACCCGCTGGAGGGTCAGCTAAGAGTCGATTCATACTTGACAGTGCGTAACTGCAACAATTATAGTTCCCACCAGAGTTGAACACTATTTGCCAAGACATTGCTTAGTTTACCAAGATGGTATCTTTCCCAAGCATAAAGAGAGAGATTACCTTGCTTCTGAAAAGTGTTAAGGAATCAGTAAGTGGGCTACACTTAGAAAGATAAAGAAAAGTTTCTAGAATGTTGTAGAAAAATCTCTGCAACTCTCCTTCTCCCATACCCCTCCCTCCCAAGCCAGGGGCTGGCTCTCCCAACCTGTGAGAGGTATCTATACAGCCGGGGGTCTCGCTCAAGTCCCAGGTAAGTAAGGAGCTCCTCTTCGGCCCCCTCGAGCAGCTGGTAGAAGATGTGGAAGTTTCGCTCACCCTGGTTTTGATAGACAACTCGAGACTTTTCTATCAAGTAACTGATGATGTGTCCACCAACAGGAACGCCCTTCAAAACAGAATAAAGATGCAGCAGTAACAATCTAGCCAGCCTTCCACTGGCGTCTTTTGATAAAGGGAAGTACTTTGTTTTAGTGAAGTTAAATCTAGAAATCCCTATGTGTGGCACTTTCTGGGTTCTGTTTAAAAAGATCTTTGTCCACCCCAGACCAGGAAGACTGTCATTGGCTAATGTGCATGACTCAAGACGAGGAGAAATGGCTGCACATTTGCAAGTGCCCATGCACCAGCATTGGGAGCGTCAATGTACCTTAAAGTCAAACTGTATATCCATGTATTTTCCAAATCTGCTAGAGTTGTCATTCCGGAGTGTTTTGGCATTTCCAAAAGCCTAGAAATACAAAAGAGAGGGCAAAGGGAGGGTTTTTGTTGTTGATTGCTGTCGAGTGGAGTCTGACTCATAGCAGTCCTATGAACAAAAGGCATGAGGCCTTTCTGTAACTATCATCATTTATCAAAGTTCATAGAGTTTCCAGAGGCATGTTGTTTAGGAAGTGGATGCCACTCCTGCTTCCAAAAAGGAGGGGTAGCAGAACAAAAATGTTATTCACTGTCATTTCAATTTACTGTGCTCATCAACTCATCACCCTAGATAACATGCTTATTATGTTGGAGGAAACAGGGAGGAAGGAGTGAAAGGCAGGCTGTGTATTCTGTTGGCTGTTGATGTGCACATTTATATTGTTGCATTCTCAAAGCTTCCCAAGTTGATCGATTCCACAGATGGAGCTCTAAGAAGTGGGATGACTTGTTGACATTTGTTGGTATATAGCTGTGCTAGATTTAGACCCTGAATTTGAAGGTCATACCGGAAACTCTATGAACTGAGAGAAAAGATGAAAGTTTTGTGTTCAAGACTTTTGTTCTTAGGGTCGCTACGTGGCATTAGGATTGGTGGAAGACCTATAAACAATCTGCATTATGCAGATGACACAATCCTGCCTGCTGAAACTGAGGAGGACCTCATGCACTTACTGCAGAGGGTCAAGGACTGCAGCCTTCAGTATGGACTGAGGCTCAATGTCAAGAAGACAAAGATTCTTACCACTGGACCAATCGGTAACATCAGGATGGATGGCGAAGAGATTGAGATTGTTCACAGCTTCAGTTTGTTTGGCTCCACGGTCAACACTCTTGGCACCAGCAGCCAGGAAATAAAAAAACGTATTGCGATGGGAAAGTCTGCTGTTAGGGACCTCTCTAAAGTACTGAAGAGCAACAGTGTGTCTCTGGAGACTAAGGTCCGCTTGATACAGGCCATGGATTTTGCAATCACTTGTTATGCATCAGAGAGTTGGACAATGACTAGGGAGGATAGAAGGAGAATTGACGCCTTTGAGCTGTGGTGCTGGAGAAGAGTATTGAATGTACCATGGACTGCCAAAAAAACAAACAGATTCATCCTAGAGAGGGTTAAACCAGACTACTCCTTGGAGGCAAGGATTCTGGGGCTTCGTCTGACATACTTTGGACATGTTGTAAGGAGAGACAGGTCTTTGGAGAGGGACATCATGCTGCGTAGAGTGGAGGGACAGCGCAGGAGGGGAAGGCCCTCTATGAGATGGATTGATTCAGTGACTGGGGTAATCGGGATGGGTGTGTCAGAGACAATGTGATTGGCATAGGATAGAGCAGGGTTTAGGGCTGTTGTACATAGGGTTGTTATGAGTCGCAAACGACTCGACAGCACATAACAACAACAACAACATGGGTCGTCTATGACTCTACGGCACTTAACAACCACCACCCTTAAAGCAGGAGTGGCATCCACTTCCTAAACAACATGCCTCTGGAAACTCTATGACCTTTGATAAATGTCCATAGTTATAAAAAGGCTTCAAGCCTTTTGTTCATAGAGTCACTACGAGTTGTGCTCGATTTGAAGGCAATCAATAACAACAACAACAACAACAACAACAACCCTTACTTTGACACCACCGTTGGGATCCCTTAACTCCCCAGACAATGCTGTGTTCATTTTGGCTGCCATGTTCAATCAGATCGGGCCAAATAAACAACACCAGCATACCAGATCTAAAGGACACTTAAGACCTTGGAAACTGTGGCAATGTGACAGCAGTGTGGTGCAAAAGGAAGAGCGGAGACCCTAAGTCACAAAATGACAGTCGTGCAACATACGCTCAGGGGCAAGGACCTTTCCTAGCACTGCCTCAGGCAAAAATCTGTCCCTGAAGCGGATACATGGGATTTGGACTGTAATTGAAGTATAGTGAGACTATTGTTTTCCTAAGCCATTGTCCTTGATGTTGTCACATGGTTGGGCAGGAACATGCAAATAGGACATACTAGTCTATCCATGAGAGGAGTGATTAATTTCATTATTCCATCAGGTTCCAATTGAGAAGGTACAGGGGTAGAAATCTGGGAATCTCACTATCAGCAAACAAGCAGCAGCACAGAATGCAATAATCATTCTCTGGGCCAGAGATTCTTGCACCAGAAAGAGCTACAGGAGGACATCACCAACAGCAGCAGTGCAGCAGTGAACCAGAGACCTGATATGAGATAGAGCTGAGGGGCCTTTGCCCAAGCTTGCTGGCAGACTACAAGGAGAGATGCCATAATTGGCAGGGCTAAGAGAGCTTTGTAACACTGGCCTGAAGTTTCAAGGTTGAAGGGGCTGTGAGCACACTTCAGAAGCTGTCCTCCTGACCAAGAAATTGTATCCTGAGCTGTAACTTGCTCATTTCTCCAATAAACTCCATAAAAACTATGTTTCTGAGGTCTGTGTAGCTATTGCAATGGATTTCAGACCCAGCAGGGCAGTGGAATTGGTGTTGGGATTAGTAGAAAGAAGAGTAGGAGTGTTGGGAGATGGGGTGGAGATGTCTGACCTCATGGGAATTGGTTTTGTGTTGTGGATGCTGTTGATGGGGGCTGTTCCCCTTTGTAGAGCTAGTGGAGATGAGGCTCAGCAGGCCTTCCACTGCCCTTGCAGTTTTTATTGGAGTCTTCTTACTTGTAACCTCCCTTGAACTGCCATCAAATGGTCCTCCTCAATGACATGCTTACCTCCAGCACTGGATTGGAGAGCAGCAGTCTGTCGCGAGCTATCTGGAGTGACTCGGTCATAGGGCAGGTCACTGCAAGATACTGGAGAATCTTCTTGGAGGCCTCTGTTTTCCCTGCCCCACTCTCCCCAGAAATGAGGATGAAGTGGTTACTTAGCTCCGAGCACATCATGCGGTAGGCATTGTCAGCTATGGCGTAACTACAGAGGGATGAGGCAGAAACAAATGAACCTTTAGGCTACTATCCCTGCCTCCAGCACTCCGCAGACAGGACAGAAGGACAAAACATCCTGCCTCCAGGAAGTCACATCCGACTAGTGTAAGGACAATGAGCCCAGACATGTCTCCAATCCTCTCCATGACCCACTGTTCACTGACCAAGCAAAGTGCATTAGGTCTCAAAACTCAAATCACAAAACACAAAAGGAGTGATGTCATCATATGGTGCAGCATACAGGAAATATCTAGATTAGGAAGATACATAGAGATGGGAATCCCAGAATACTTGATCGTGCTAATGTGAAACCTATACTTGGACCAGGAGGCAGTCGTCAGAACAGAGCAAGAAAACACTGCATGGTTCAAAATTGGGAAGAGTATACACCAGGGATGTGTCCTGTCTCCATACCTCTTCAACCTGTATGCAGAACAGATTATCCGGGAGGCTGGGCTCTATGAGGAGAAGTGTGGCATCAGGATTGGAGGAAGATTCATCAACAATCTGCAGATGACACAGTCCTGCTTGCTGAAACTGAGGAGGACCTGAAGCGCTTGCTGCAGAAGGTCAAGGACTGCAGCCTCCAATATGGATTGAGGATCAATATGAAGAAGACAAAGATTCTCACCACTGGGCCAATTGGCAGCATCAGGATGGAGGGTGAAGAGATTGAGATTGTTCACAGCTTTAGTTTGCTTGGCTCCACAGTCAACACTCTTGGCACCAGCAGCCAGGAAATTAAAAGACGTATTGCAATGGGGAAGTCTGCTGTTAGGGACCTCTCCAAAGTACTGAAGAGCAATGGTATCTGTCTAGTGACTAAGGTACGCCTGATACAGGCCATGGTCTTTGCAATCACTTGTTATGCATCAGAGAGCTAGACAATGACTAGGGAGGACAGAAGGAGAATTGATGCCTTTGAGCTGTGGTGCTGGAGAAGAGTATTGAATATACCATGGACTGCTAAGAAAACCAACTGGTTCATCCCAGAGAGCGTGAAACCAGGCTGCTCCTTGGAGGCAAGGATTCTTAGGCTTCATCTGACATACTTTGGCCATGTTGCAAGGAGGAACCAGTCCTTGGAGAAGGACGTCATGCTTGTGAGGGTGGAGGTACAGCACAGGAGAGGAAGACCCTCTATGAGGTGGATTGGTTCAGTGACTGGGGTAGTGGGGGTAGGAGTGTCAGAGACAGTGAGATTGGCACAGGACAGAGCAGGGTTTAGGGCTGTTGTATATATGGTCGCTATGAGTTGCAGGCGACTCAATGGCACATAACAACAACAAAGCTTCTTAGTGGACTGAGGGAGGAGGGGAAATGAAAGAACCATTATCTAAGGAAGAGCAGTGGTGGCACAATGGTTAACCACTTGGCTGCACACTAAAAGTTTGGTAATTTGAACCCACCCAGCAGCTCTATGAAAGACCTGGTAGTCTATGCCTATAAGAGTGCTAAAATAAACAGAAGAAAAATTGACACCTTTGAGCTGTGGTGCTGAAGAAGAGCATTGAACATTCCATGAAAAACGAAGAGAACGAACAGCTATGTCTTGGAGAGGGTGCAGCTGGAGTGCTCTTTGGAGGCAGGATTGAGGAGGCTTCACCTCACGTACTTTGTACATGTTGCTGGGAGGGGCTATTCCTTGGAGAGGGACATGATGCTGGGAAGGGTGGGGGGGTCAGCAGAGAAGAAGACTCTGAAACAGGTGAATTAACATGGAGACTGCTGCAATGGGCTCTTGTCAAGAAGTGTGAGGATGGCATAGGATAGGACAGAGTTTAGATCTTTTGTTGATAGGGTCGCTATGAGTCCTGCTTGACTCGATGGCACCTAATAACAACAAACAAACCAACCTAAATTTACTGCCTTTGAGTCAGCTCCAATTCAGTGCAGGTTTTCAGAGGCTGCAAACTGCATGGGAGGAGAGAGTTCATCTTTCTCCTTTGAAGCAGCTGGAGGATTCAAGCAACACAACTCCTTACCCACTAAGCCACCAAGAAAATACTAGGGGCAGTTCTATTCTGTCACATAGGGTCATTATGAGTCAAAACGGAGGAGTGAGATGGTTAAGGTTGTATGTCAAGTTAGCTTCCCATGATTCTCTAGTTTGACAGTTATTTTCATGATGAGATCTGATACAATGTAATCTGTTACAGCAGCCAATCAATTGAAAGGGAAGTTCCAGTTGAAAGGGTGTGTTGTTGTTGTTATTTATCACTGAGTCACTTGCCACTCATAGTGACCCTGTGTACAACAATTCTGAACCTTGCTCTATCTTGAGCCAACCTCATTGTCTCTGGCACACCCACCCCCAATATCCCAGTCAATGAGTCAATCCATCTCATCTAGGGTCTTCCTCTCTTGTTTTGTCCCTCCATCCTTTCAAGAATAATGTCTCTCTCTAAGAACTGGTCCCTCCTTGCAACATGCCCAAAATATGTCAGATGAAGCTTCAAAATCCTTGCCTCCAAGGAGCACCCTGGTTTCACCACCTCCAGGGTGAACCTGTTTGTTCTTATGGCAGTCATGGTGTATTCAACTCTTCTCTCATACCATAACACAAAGGCATCAATTCTTCTTCTATCATCCATAGTCTTTGTCCAGCTATCTAATGCACATTCTCAAGGGTGTGGCTTACATTAAAAATATGTGGATGTTCTAGCAGGGGTCTCTTGAATTTTGCTGGATCTGGCTCCCGGATTTGGGCCCTTACTACCTGACCTCTGGTTTCTTTGGACTTGAGTCTGTGGCCTGCTATATTGGCTGCTGATCTTGGATTTGTCAGCCTCAAAAGCCAGCAGCCTGCCATTGACCTTCAGGTCTTGGATTGATTCATTAGCCTCTGTCGCTAAGTGAGTCAGAAGAACCCTGTCATCTGATGTCTGATCTATGGACTTGAAATTGCAGGCTACCATCTCCTGTCTTCCCCCTCAACACACACACACACACACACACACACACACATCCCTTCAGTGGTTTTGCTTCTCTTAAAAAAAAACAACAAAACAACACCACTGCTTAAGGGATATTCTGTTCTTTCTAATTTGAAACGGTTAATGTTGATGCTACACAATGTGGTGAATGTAATGGGATTAACATCACTGAAACACACACCTAAAAATGGATGGAGTGCAGCACATATACTAAAATTGGAAGAATACAGAGAATATTAGCACGGTTTCCATGTAAGGATGACACACAGAAATGGATGGAAACACTTAGCAAATGATATTGGCAATGGTTGTACATGATGGATGTAATTAATGCCACTGAATTGTGCTCATGAAAAATATTGAATTAACAAATGTTGCATGATGTCTATATCATCTATATAGCTCAATAAAAGGTATCTTTTTTGTTATATATTTTTACTACAACACAATTTATAAAACATTCAAATAGAAGTGTTCAACTAAAGAATTTGAATGGTAATGGAAGTATGTTTTCAAAATTTACCAAATTCAACTTTTAAGCGCAATCTTGCCCCATCTTCATTATCTCCACTGTGTTGCCCACTGTTGCAACCACTGTGCCAATCTGTCCTGTTGAGGGGTTTCTCCTCCTTGCTGCCCCTTTACCTTTCCAAGTATGATGTCCCATTCTACAACCCCTCCTGAGAGTATGCCCAACGTATGTGAGATGGACTCTCACACTTTTTCTTCTAAGAAGCACTCAGGCTGCACTTCCTCTGGGGGAGACTTGTTTATTCTTTCAACAGTCCATGGTATAGTCTATATTCTTCTCCAGCACCACAATTCCAAGTTGTCAATTCTTCTTCAGTCTTCTTTAATTCACTGTCCAATTTTCACATGTGTGTGAAGCAGTTGAAAATATTATGGCTTGAATCATGCACACCTTAGTCTTTAAAGTGACATCCTTATTCTTTAAAAGTTTGCAGAGATCCTTGACGCTGTAAAGCTTCTTTGCCTGTGATCCCATTCTGGAGAGAGCTCTCTCTTGTGTTTGAGCCAGGCATTGGGTAGGATATATCACCAATTTCTACCTTACCGGAGAGTATTTTTCAAGTTGTCACACTCTCTTAGCTCCCTTGGATGTTTGGTCTGTAACCAAAACGTGTATTAGAATACTCTGGGATGATTTGATCCTTTTTATCCTGGATCTTGCATCTGTCCCCTTCGAGTCGCCCCACAAACTGCCACATGTCGGATGGTTTGTGAGTTTCTGGGATACACTGCAGTGAATTACATAACACAAAGACAAAGGCAGGAGACAAAGGCTGAGAAGAAGAGGAAGAACTGATGCTACAGATGATGGGACGGGACAGAAGATCGAGAGAGTTGGACCTTTGGGAAATCTTTAATTTCTGCCTCACAGTAACTAGCTTTGCGCTACTCCTTTCTAAAATGATTATTCAGCAGAAGAGTAGACCTTGGGCATGTGGCAAACTGTGGAAGCAGGCTATTTTAGAATAATACAGATGATATCATCTCATCCTAGCAGCAGTGGCAACATTTAACAGGACAGGAAGCAATCACTCTTGGAGAGGATGTAGAGAGATTGGAACTCTCAGACACTGTTGGTGGGGTTGTAAAATGGTACAACGCCTGTGGAAGGCAGTTTGGCATTTCCTCAAAAAGCTGAACACAGAAAATCCATATGATGCAGCGATTCCACTGCTAGGAACAAACTCTGAGGAAATTAGAACTGAGACACAAATGGAGATTTGTACACTGGTGTTCACAGTATCATTATTCACAATAGCAAGAAAATAGAAACAGCCCAAATGTCCATCAACAAACAAATGGATTGGAAAAATTGTGGTACATTCACACAGTGGAATATTATGTAGCACGCATGAGCAATGATTTTTTTTTTAAAAAACTACCTTACATAGGAGAGACTGGAAAGCATTACGCTGAGTGAACTGAGACTCATACAGACAGATATTGCATAAGATGCTTACTGTAAAAACAGAAGGATAACTAATAATAATATGTGTACAAAAGTCCAAAGAGGGAAGAAGAAGGAGGGAGATGTGAAGGTCGCAGAGTTGGGGGGTGGAGGCAGGGGGATGAAGGAATTAGGAAAGATCCAGTGAGTACCTGATAAGGCTGGGCAATGGTAGGCATGGATCAGTAGTGATTAATTTTATGAAACACAGTGTATGGGAATGATCATAAGAAATATGTAA
>NW_006399901.1:5898181-5900099 GCF_000299155.1 Elephantulus edwardii | reverse complement strand
ATATGTCTTGGACAAAGTGCAGCCAGAGTGCTCCTTAGAGGCAAAGATGGAAAAGCATCATCTGTCACACTTTGAACATGTAGCTGGGCAAGGCTATTCCTTGGAAAGGGACATCATGCTAGGAAAGATAGAGTATCAGCAAAAGAGAGAAAGACCTCCAATGAGATGGATTGACACAGTGAATGCAACATTTCAGAGATGATGAGGATGGCACAAGATAGAACAGGGTTCAGGTCTGTTCATAGGCTCGCTATGAATTGTACTTAATGGAGGCCAGTGGCAAGAACCTGAGCTGCAATCCTGAAGGCTTGCAGTTCAAATCCACCAGCTGTTCTGCGTGTGAAAGACCAGCAATCTCCTTTCGTGTGATTAACTGCCTCTGAAAACCCGCTGAAGGGTCAGTTCTGGATCGGTTCCCATTGGACGGTACACAACAACAACAATTCTGGAATTACAGTTCCCACTAATGGAAAGGACAGTCTCCTTAGCTGCGGTGATACTCAGGCACCAGTAGATGGCACTATAACACTTCACTTCCCCCAGTAATCCACTTCAAATTAGATTTCTTTTTCTCAACAAATTCTACTCTAATCACAAAATGGGCAAAAGATAAGAAAAGATTTTTCACAGAGGAGGACATTCGGATGGCCAACAGACACATGAAGAAATGCTCCAAATCACTAAGAGAAATGCAAATCAAAACAACAATGAGATACCATCTCACCCCAGTAACAGTGGCAAAGTTTAACAGGGCAGCAAGGAATAACTGTTGGAGAGGATGTGGAGAGATTGGAACTCTTATACATTGTTGGTGGGATTGTAAAATAGTACAACCACTCTGGAAGGCATTTTGGCATTTCCTCAAAAAGTTGAACATAGAAATTTCATATGACCCAGTTATTCTGCTGCTTGGAATATACACTAAGAAAATGAGAACTGAGGCACAGAGACTTGTACACCAATGCTCACAGTAGCATTATTCACCAGTGCAAGAATATGGGAACAGCCCAAATGGCCAACCTCAATGGAATGGATTGAGAAGCTGTGGCACATTCACACAATGGAATACTATGCAGCACACAGGAGCAATGATTTTTGTAAATTACTACCTAACATGAGAGGGACTGGAGAGCATTATGCTAAGTGAATTAACTCAGTCTCATAAGAACTAATACTGTATAAAACCATTATTGTAGAATGAGTACTAGGATCCAAGGGGGAGGGCTTAATGTTAGGGTTACTCAATTTGACGGGTGGAGGGAGAGAGGAGTGGGTTAAGGAAAGGGGAAAAGATCTGGTGTGAAAAGAACCAGTATGTTTACTAAAAAATAGTCCAATAAAAGTTCATTTTCTTCCCCTCAGAAAAACCACACCACACAATAAAAGTTAAAAAGAAAAACATCCCACACCAAAAGACTGAAACAAGTTAAGTGAGATATAGGCTCTAATGAAGATGCAATAAGGTTTGGGATGGAAGGAGGGAAAGCAGAAAAATGGGCAAGTGGATGAGAAAATGGGGTTGGATGGATGAATGGGTGACTGGGAGGGAAGTAGGAGAAAATAAAAGAAAAAGGAAAGAGAGAAGTAGGGAAAATATTCCTATTGATGGAAACATTCCCACTGATTTCTACTGCTGATCCTGTTATCCAGAGCTGCTGTACAGAAATACCCTAAGTAGATGGCCTTAACAATTCTATTTTTAAAACTGTGATTGTAACAAAAAGTTACAGAAAAGTTGGATTTGCATTCATTCATTTTCCTCCCTACCAGTTCACACTTTTTAAAAAAAAATCAGTTCAATGTTGTATCGTTTCCTCCCTCTCCCTCACCCGCAGGCCTGTTTGCTATGCACCTCTTATTCTGGACTGTTGTCATACAAATAATGCTTCATCATATATTCCTTTTAAATAGTTCTTTC
>NW_006399901.1:5895219-5897476 GCF_000299155.1 Elephantulus edwardii | reverse complement strand
CCAAGTGGATGTTAACTCCACGGGTATAAATGTTGTAGTTAAGTCTGCTGTCAGAGATCTCTCAAAAATACTGAAGAGCAATGTCAGTCTTTAGACTAAGGTGCATCTGATTCAGACCATGGTCTTTTCAATCACGTGCTACGTATCTGAGAGTTGGACAATGACTAAGGATGACAGAAGAACTCTCAGCTCATTGTCATCTTGTTGATTCTGATTCTTAGTGGCCCTGTAGAACAGAGCAGAACTGTCCCCTGGGATTTCCAAGGGGAAACCTTAGAGAAACAGATCTTGACATCTACAGAGCAGCTGGCAGGTTCCAACTGCTTAAGTTTTTTTTTTTAAATCAAGACGTTCCTTGGAGGCAAGGGTTTTTTGCATTTATTTTTAAATTGGTTTGCTTACAAAGTTTGCATCAATTATGTCTCACAGTATTCTCTATTCACATTGTGCTTCATACAATTATTGACATGCATTATGTTTTATAAAATTAATCACTATGGGACCTTGCCCATCATTGTCTTTTCATCTTTCCCATTTCCCTCTCCCTCTGCCCACCAAACCATGCAACCCAGTGGTTTTGCCCCTATAAATCCTCACCCCTCTGTTACCACCTCTTCCCCCTTTGAGCTCCCATACATGTTATCCCTCTGTTTTTACAAAATGGTTTTATGCGGTATTTGTCCTTACGGACTGAGCTATTTCACCCAATGTAATGCTCGCCAGTCTCTCCCAAGTTATGTAATATCTTTTGAAATCATTGTTCCTGAGTGCTGCATAATATTTTGCGTGTGAATGTACCACAATTTCTCAATCCATTCAGTTGTGGTTGGACATCTGGGCTATTTCCATGTTCTTGCGAAGGTGAATAACGCTGGTATGAGCACTGGTGTACAGATCTCCGTTTGTGTCTCAGCTCTAATATTTTTTGGTATATTTCTAATAGTGGAATAGCTGGGTATATGGAAGCACCTACTTAACTTTTGATCACTAGCCAAGTGCTTAACCATGGCACTACTAGGTTAAAATTTACAACACCTATTTGATGGACACACTATTCAATCCACGACAATGACCCAGTGGATATTACTTACACGTGCGGTGGCAGCTCGAAGAAGTTGACCCCTTGGTAAAGTTCCATCTGGTTCGCCGTGTAGATTCCAAGCTCTTGATATGGGTTTACAGAAACAAGCAGGGTCCCAATATATGTCTAGAAGAATGGATGGAAGGAATAGTAAGGAATTCCATTATACATATGGCAACGGTCAAAGACTCTATTACATGCTGTGTTCATTCAGTGGTGAGCTGTCCCATGATGGGGTATCTACTTTCGAGGAGCTTACATGGAGCAAGGGATAGACACACACAAAAAGCAAGTCATCAAGAGCTTCAAGTAAAGATGCACGCAGAGAAGATGAAAGACCAAGGAGGACAGCTCCCATGCTTCTAGGCTTCCCACTGGCTTCTTTAAGGAAGAGCTGAGAGTTAAAGGAAAGGCCAGCTGTAAACAAAAATAGGCAGGAAGGACATTTCTTTTTTTGTTTTTCAATATATCTTAATATCACATGTCCTTCATATTTGTTTTAACAATGCATCCCAACATTATTCATAGAAGAGGAAAAATCATCAATACATAGACTTTGTTTTAAAAAATAATATGTAATTTAAAAAAGATGACCCAACAGAGACCTGAAAAGACAGGGTAATGATGGGCAAGGTTCAGTGGTGATAAATTTTATAAAACATAATGAATGGGAATGATTATATAAAGCACAATATGAATGAAGAAAAGTGTGAAACACTATGTATACAAACTTCATAGGCAAGCTAATTTATATATATATTAAAACATATCTTAAAACACTAATATATATCTTAAATACTAATGTAGATATAGATATGAAACAAATAGAACATATTAAGGAAGGACATTTCTGGCTAAAGGGCACATGTGTTTGAGAGTTTTAAACCAGAGGTAGTTCATTTATGTATCTAGAGTAGCCTGAAGGCAGAGCTTTAACTATTTTTTTTAAAGTCTTGACACGAGCCAGAAATCCATGGTGATTCTCAAGACTTGCCATTTCTAACAGCAGGTCTGACTGAACCATGTGCCCTGGAGATAATGTGCCTTTTCTCTGATAACATTCTCCCCCCTTGAGGTCTGATAGATGTAGGATCTCACAATCTATTGTCAAATTGTCTTTCCACGATAATTAAACACACACACACACACACACACACACACACACACACACACACA
>NW_006399901.1:5890430-5895111 GCF_000299155.1 Elephantulus edwardii | reverse complement strand
GCGGTTTGAACCCACCAGCTGCGCCATGGAGAGAGTGGGGAAATCTCCTCCCGTGTGATTTACTGCCTCTAAAAATTCACTGGAGAACCAGCTATGAGTCAGTTACAAGGCGATGGCTCACAACAACAGCAGTAACAACAACCTGGGTATCAATGCATGTCATTTCTGACAAATGTTGACAACGGACCTCCAGAAACAGATGTGACTGAGGAAGCAACTTTACTAATAGTTTTACTAATAGGTTATTACAAGACTCTACCCCATGAATGCAGGTACCATTAAGCAATCAGGCCATTCCACTTACGTGTGATCTCTCAGTTCCTACCAAAACTCTGCTTCCAGGGACTTTTTGACTCTGCTGTCTTACAGTTATAAATTCTGTAACTTTTTGTTTTTGTTTCAATGACTCAAAAATACATCCTTCTTCACTGCAGGGCAGAAATTTTGTTGACTTTCCCCCCTCTTTCACAGCCTCTTTCTCTCTCTCTCATAGTTTTTTATTGTGATTTTAACAAATGTTTACCGAAAGCTTGGATTTCCATTCATTCACTGTTGCTTATTTTCCTCTCTACCCCCAGTTTGTTTTTCTCTTTTAAAAAAATTCATTCATTGTTCCACAATTTCCTCCCTTGTGACCCTGGAGGACAATATGTTGAGTGAAATATCTCAGTCACAAAAGGACACATACTGCATAATGCCACTGCTATAAAACAGGACTGACATGGGGAAACTAAGAAAAGAGGGGACACTTTGACTCTTTGAACGTGCCTAGACCATCCTTATTCCTCAATCCCTCTTTCGCTTTCCCCTATGCAGACTCTCATGTTGTTGATGGTTATTTACACAGGTGTCCAGCATGGCTACAGCTTAGTAAGGAAGGGGAGGATGATATGAGGGAATTCTGGAGAGTGAGTGGTATTCAGAGCACACGTGGTGTGGGGTTTTATTAAAAACGCAACAGACAGCGGAGCAGAGCTAAAGCCCCTCGCTGAAATGAAGTGCCTGCCCTCAAAGCTTACATGGGAGCAAACTGAACTTATATAGAAAATACAAACAGCAACAGCCAGCTTTAAGAGTGTGGGCAAGATAACATTGCCATTTTACAAAGGGTTCTCTAGACACAGGTAGAAAGCAGCAAGAATATATATATAGTAACAAGCCTTTTAAAGTTGGATGAATAATCGCCCCATTAGCATCCATGTCCCCAGCTTTTGATGTTAGAGGGCATTATGATTCACAAGTTGTTCAGCTACGTAGTTATGTGGCCAAGCCAAAGGCTGGTGGTTCGAATCCACCTGCTGCTCCTCAGGAGAAAGATGAGCAATCACCTCCCGGGTGATGTACAGCCTTTGAAAACCCACTGGAGGTCACCTCGGAGTCAGTTCCTATCTGATGGCAATAAGAGAGCAAGTCTATAGAGTGAGACTTCTTGGAATGTGCTTAGGAATAAATGAAACTCCAAGCTCTTACATGTTGTTATGTGTCATCAAATCCCCTCCGACACATAGCGCCCTTGTGTACACAGCTCTGAACTCTGCTCTCTCCTGAACCAATCTTATCATCTCTGACACACCTACCTCCATTACCCCAGTCACTGAATCAATCCACCTCATCCAGGGTCTTACTCTCCTGCGCTGTCCCTCCACTCTCCCAAGCATGATGTCCTTCTCCAAAGACTGGCCCCTCCTTGCGACATGTCCAAAGTATGTAGAAAACATAAACACTTAGATTTCTTCTGGTCTAAATAGAACTGTTTAACATCAGTCTTTGGATGGTACAAATATTTAAGCGCTCAAATTCATGTTACACCACAAACCAATCAGACAAGGGTCTGCCTCCAGATAGCCTGCCCTCAACTATCTTAGCTCACCAAACACCAATCAAAATACACTGTAATGTTCCTGGGAGAGACTGGTCCTTGGAGAAGGACATCATGCTCGGAAGGGTGGGAACACAGCGCTGAAGAGGAAGACCCCGGATAAGATCGATTGATGCAATCACTAAGGCAACGGGGGTAGGTGTGTTGAAATTATTGAGATTGGCTCAGGACAGGGAAGGGTTAGGAGCTGTTGTACCTAGGTTGTTATCTTTCTCTTTTATGGTAGCTGGTGAATTTGAACCAGTAACCTTTTGGTGAGGGAGCTCTGGTAAGCCTAATGGCAAGAAGCTGTGCTGCAATCCCGAAGGCATGTGATTCGAGGCCACCAGCTGCTCTGTGGAAGAAGGATGGGCAGTCTCCTCCCGTGCGGCTAACTGCCTCTGAAAACCTGTCAGAGGGTCAGCTATGAGTTGATTCTGACTCTGTGGTGCACAACAACAACCACCACCACCACCATTTAGTGAGCAGCCTGATTCCTTATACACGACATCACCAAGGCTCCTTGAAAGTGAGTCTTTGTCAAAGTTTTAACAGTCTTAACCCAAAGGATCAAAGCATGAATCTGACAGTAGTCTCCTGGCACCACCCACTAAAGGCTAATTTACTAGGGCGATATTGGTCAAGAGCATCAAGGCCGTGAAAGGAGGGAGGGAACACTGCAGAAAGATGGCTAAGAAATGGAGTAAGTTACATATATGAGGTTCTCGCGGAAACGTTTGCGAAGGTTGTCCACAAAGGCAGTTTCGCTGGTATACGCGTCCAACAGCACAAAATCCTGCACGCCGACCTTGTCCCGGGCGGTGAGGGCGCCTTCCATGTGTAGGCGAATGTGCTTCCTCCTCACCTCTTCTCTCTAGGGAGAGAGAACAATTCATTTGATACTTCCCAGTGCACAGCTAATATGGAAATGGAAAGGTACTAGACGCCAGGGATAAAAGAGACCCAAGACTAAAATATTCTCAATGCTGCGTAACTCATAAAATGCTATACAACATAGATGAGTCTTGAAAACATTATACTGAGTGAAATATCTCAGTTACAAAAGGACAAATACTGCCCAAGATTAGTATTTTTTGGTTTTTTTCCCAGCTTTATTTTATTTTATTTTTTAAAAATAATTTTAATGAACAGAGAATTTGAGATCAGTGTTTTAACAACAGGATGGATATGGGGGTGGGAGGAGAGCAGGAAAAAAATGGATAGATGATGAACACTGCACTGGAATAAATGAAAGGAAGGACAATCTGAAAAGAATGGGTGATTAGACGTTATGTGTACAACAATTAACTCCCTGGTACAGAAGAAGCAAGACAAAGTGAATTGGGGGAGGGGAAGGGAGAAGAAATGTATCAGTGAATGGAAAGGAAAACTTCCACTAAAATAATAATTACAAAAATATGCCACTCTCATTAAGAGTTCAAAACCCCCGCTAAGAATACAGGACAATAAGAACAACAATAGCAGCAATAACAATAGGAATAACAATAGTTTCTAAGAATTGAAAATGACTGTGTTCAAGATACCTGTGGTATTGACAAAGAGTATTGAATTCATTACAATCTGCAAATAAAAACACCCAAACACGTTTAAGACGGTGTGCACCGAGGGTGCTCTCCAGAGGCAAGGATGATAAAACTTCCTCTCATGCACTTCGCATATGTTCTCAGGAAGGGCTGGTCCTTGGAGGGAGGCATCATGCTGGGAAAGGCAGAGGTTCGGTGACAGAGAGGAGGAGCCTCAATGAGAAGGTCCGATCCCCGATCCCCGTGACCGCCACAGTGGGGGTGCGGGAGCTTGTGAGGGTGGTGCAGAACAGGGTTCAGAGCGGGTGTTCATAGGGCTGTGGTTAAAGGCCCCAGTGGCATCCACTTCCTAAACAACATGCCTCCAGAGACTCTATGAATTTGGATAAATGTTGATAGTTGTAGAGGGCGCTAGGCCTTTTGTTCATAGGGTCCTTGAGTCGTGCTCGACTAGAAGGCAGTCAAAAATGACCACAACAACAGATATTTGGTATGCATTATCTTATTTAATCTTTTAAAATTGTTGTTGTTGTTAGGTGTTGTCGTGTTGAGCAAGACTCATAATGACCCTATGAACAAAAGGTCTGACGCTGTGCTATTCTACACCATTCTCATGTTTCCTGACACACGAGGGCCCACTGCAGCAGTCATCGTATCACTCCACCTCGTTGACCCTCCACCCTTCCCAGCATCATGTCCCTCTCCAAGGAATAGTCCCTCCTAGCAACATGCCCAAAGTATGTGAGGTGAAGCCTCATCATTCTTGCCTCCAGAGAACACTTCAGCTGAACCCTCTCCAAGACATATCTATTTATTTTCTTGGCTGTCCATGGAATGTGCAGTGCTTTTCTCCAACACCACAGCTCAAAGGCATCAATTCTTTTTCTGTCATCCTTATTCATTGTCCAGGTATCAGACACATAGCTAGTAATCGGAAAGACCATGGCCTGGGTTAGATGCACCTTAATCTTCAAACTGACATCACTACTCCTCAATACTTTGGGAAAGTCCCAAACTGC
Source organism: Elephantulus edwardii (assembly GCF_000299155.1). Lineage (NCBI taxonomy): Eukaryota > Metazoa > Chordata > Mammalia > Macroscelidea > Macroscelididae > Elephantulus > Elephantulus edwardii. The sequence goes on along the minus strand of NW_006399901.1, from coordinate 5,890,690 downwards.
AGATTTTCCCCAGTGCAATACTTCTCCTTATTTCCTAACTGCTGGTACCAAAGGTGTTAACTGTGGATCCAAGCAAGATGAAGCTGTTGACAGTTTTAATCTCCTCTCCATCCATCATAGCGCTGCCTATTGGTCCTGTGGTAAGAATCTTCATTTTTCTGACATTGAGATGCAATCATTCCTAAGGCTGCATTCCTTGATCTTCTGCAACAAGTGTTTCAAGCCCTCTTCACTTTCAGCAAGTAAGGTTGTGATATCTG
>NW_006399901.1:5882512-5889860 GCF_000299155.1 Elephantulus edwardii | reverse complement strand
CTCCTCATAGAGTCTAGCTTCTTGGATAATTTGCTCAGCAAACAGATTGAATAGGTATGGAAAGAACCTACAGCCATAACACACTCATTTTAATCCCAAACCATGCAGTACTCCCCTGCTCTGTTTGCACAACAGCTTCCTGATCCAGGTATAGGTTCCTCATGAGCGCACTCAGGGGCTTTGGGATTCCCATTCTTTTCAGTGTCAACCACAACTTGCATGATCCACACAGACAAACGATTTTGCATAGTCAAGAAAGCACAAACAGACATTCTTCTGGTATTCCTTACTTTCAGCCAGGATCCATCGGACATCAGCAATGATATCCCCGGTGCCACGGCCTCTTCAAAATCCTGCTTGTGCCTCTGGAAGTTCCCTAACTATGTACTGTTCTAGCTGTTTTTGAATGATCTTCAGCAGTATTTTGCTTGCATGTGATAGAAATGAAATTGTTTGATAATTTCCACATTCAGTTTGTTTGATCACCTTTCTTTGGAATGGGAACAAATATGGACCTTTTCCAATCTGTTGGCCAGAAAGCCCTCCTCCAAATTTCCTGGTATAAACTGGTGAGTGTATCCAAGGCTGTATCTGTTAATGGAAACAAGTCAATTGGTATCACATCGATTCCTGGGGCCTTATTTTTTGCCAATGCCTTCAGTACAACGTCTGCTTCTTCCTTCATTACCATTGGCTTCTGTTCATATTGTACTTCCTGAAATTATTCAATGTCAATAAATTATTTCTGGTATTGTGATTTTGTGTATTCCCTCTGTCTTCTTTTGATACTTTCTGGGTCATTCAATATATTGCCCATAGCATCTTTCTATCCTAAAGTACAATGTTGTGAGTGATAGGAAAATAATATCCATATGCATATAAGGAAGACCCATTAACACAACTATTATTCAAATATATGTTCCTACATCTAGAGCCAAAGAGGAAGAAATTGAGACTTTTTACTAAACTTTGCAGTCTGAAATTGACAAACATATAATCAGGGTGCATAAATGGTAATTGGTGACTGGAATGCAAAAGTAGGAAACAGTGAAGAAGGAATAGTAATAGTCTGAAAATAAGGTCTTGGTGATAGAAATGAAGCTGAAAATAGGATGACTGAATTCTGTATTTACAATGATTTATTCATTGCAAATACTTTTTCTAAAAGACAAAAAATATGACTACATGTGGATTTCACCAGACTGACTACATTTGTGGAAGAAAATGTTGAAGAAGCTCAATATTGGCAGACAAAACTAGGCCAGGGCAGACTGTGGGTTAGATCACCAATAAGTCAAATGCAAGCTCAAAGTGAGGCCGAAGAAAAGGAAAATAAGTCTACCGGAACCAAGATATGATCTTGAATCAATTCCACCTGAATTTCACGATCATCTTAAAAATAAGTTTGAGACAATGAACACCAGTGATAGAAGAGCAGATGAGTTGTGGGATGATATCAAGGATATCACCCACGAAGAAAGCAAAAGGTGATTACAAAACCAGAAATGGATGTAAGAAGAGACTAGACTCTAAAGATTGTATTGGAGCATTGAGAAGCCAAAACATGTTGAAAACATGTTGAAGTGAAAGAGCTGAACAGACAATTTCAAAGGGCAGGCCTGGAGGACAAAGCAAAGTATTATAATGGAATGTGCAGAGACCCGGAACTGGAGAATAAAAAAGGGAAGAACTCACTCTGCATTTCTCAAGCAGAAAGAACTGAAAAACAATTTTAAGCATTGTGTCTCAATATTGAAAAAATATATTTCAAAAATAAGATGCAAAAATTCATTTCCATCAGATAAATTCTGATGAAGAGCAATCCAAAAGGATAAAGTAGAGTACAGGGCTTACCAAAGGCTGTAATAGGTCCAGCCTTCCACAGAATTCTATCAAGGAGTGGCTGGTAAATTCAAAGCAGCAACCTTTCATTTGGCAGCCAAGTAACTAACCAAGACTCCTTCAGCTCCATGAAGTAAGCACCATTATCATGGTGTATCATAAAGAGGTTGGCCTCATCTAAAGAATGTTTGGTCTTTGGCCTTGATCTGGGCCTGAAACCTCTGGAATTCTGGAATTCCCTGAATATTATGAGTGTCTGTCTTCTTTATTGGGAGGGCCTCTAACCACACTTGCTATTGTTTTTATGTGCCCCCAAGTCAACTCCAATGCACAGTATCTCCATGTACAACAGAACAAAGCTCTCTGATCCTGTGCCAGCCTCACCATCTCTGTTGACACTCATTGTTCTGGTCACTGTCAATTCATTACAATCATCTTCTCCTTCACTGACTCCACTCCTTCAAGCATGAAGTCCTCCTCCAGGGACTGGCCCCTTCTGATAATGTGCACAGGACACATCAGATAAACTCTCTCCATCCCCTCCTCCAAAGAGCCTACTGGCTGTACTTCTTCTAAGATAGATTTGTTGATCCTTCTGGTTGCCCATGGCATATTCAATATTCTTTGCCAGCATTTATGATTCAGAGGCATTAATTCTTCATTCTTCCTTGTTCGTTGTCCAGCTTGCACAGACATAGAACATTCTCTCTCAGGGCTGTTGGCAGGGATATAACATACACTTTCTCTCTCTCATTGCTCTTCAGTTGAAACTGACTCAGACCTGACTCTCCAGCTGGTTTACAGGAGACTGTATAGTACATGAGAGAAGTTGTCCGCCTTTCTTCCTAGGATCTGTTGATGTGTTCTCACAGCCACAGGAGCTCTGCATTTAGGGCCACACCACTAGAACTTGAGTCAGTGTCCTAAGAGGAATCACTGCTCTTTAGCACTTTAAGGAAGTCCTTGACAAGAAATCTGTCCAATGCAAAGTGTCCTCAGATTTCCTGACTGCTGCTTCCAGGGGTCTTGATCATGAAGCCAAGTAAATGAACACAACCTCAGCGTGTTCTCCATTTATCATCATGTTGCCTATCGGTCCAGTTTTGAAGATTTTTGTTTTTTGATGTGGATGTGTAATCTATACTTAAAGCTGGAGTTCCTTTTTGTTGTTGGTTTTTAAACCATTTTCTTCAGGAAGTGTTTCAAGTCCTCTTCACTTTCAGCTGTAGGTTCTTGCTGAGTATTCCTCCAATCCCTTATGTCACTTTCCTCTTCTGATAGCAGATTAGTGTACTATTTTCTTTGCGTGCAGACTGAATGGGTACGGATAAAGGATACAACCCTGACAAACAACTTCTTTCCTGATTTTTAACCTGGCAGTATTCCCTTGTTCTTTTTGAACTGCATTTTGGTCTGTGAACAGGTGAGCACAATGTGAGCACAATAAAAAAAAAAGTCTTCATTAATGAAGTGTCTTCTCATGTCCTCTGGCCATTTTATAATTGGATTGTTTCTTTTTCTTGTTGAGGTGTTGTGATTGCCTAAAATCTTAGAGATTGTTAGATGTGTTATTGCTAAATATTTCTACCCACTCATTCAGAGAAGTCTTTTGACACACATTGTTGTTGTTATAGACCATTAAGTCATTTGAGACTCAGAGACCTTATGTACAATAGCTCTGAACTCTGCTCTACCCTGAACCCATTTCATTGTCTCCAACAAACCTACCCACATTCATTTAGTCAATTAATCTCATGCAGGGTCTTCCTTTCTTGTGCTGTCTCTTCACCTTTCTAAACATGATGTCCCTCTCCAAAGACTGGTCCCTTCTGATAATATGCCCTAAGTATGTGAGATGGAGCTTTGAAATCCTTGCCTCTACGGAGCAGCCTGGTTCCACTCTCTTTAGGACAGATCTGTTTGTTTTCTTGGCAGTCCATGGTAAGTTCAGTACTCTTCTCCAGCACCACAACTCAAAGGTATCAATTCCTCTTCTATTATCTTTATTCACTTGCGAAGACCAAGGCTTGGATCAGATGTACCCTAGTCTCTAGACTGGCATCGTTGTTCTTCAGTTCTATGGAGAGCACGTAGGATGCAATTTTTAGGAGATCCAAATTGTCTATCTTATCCTCCACTAATCCTACATTTTCAATTATGCTTGATAGTCTATTTATGTGTCAGATTAGTGTTCTTTGATGAGCTGTATAGTTTTTGGTTTTATTCATAGGTCCTTGATTTATCTTGAGTTAGTTTTGGTATATGGTGTGAGAAATGGATCTTGCTTCAATCTTTGCAAACAGATATCCAGTTTTGACAGCACCATTTGTAAAAGAAGCTGTATTTTTCTTACTTAGTAGATTTCATCTCTTTGTCCAAGATCAGCTGTCCATGGATGGATAGATTTCTTTCTGGCCTCTCAGTTCTGTTCCACTGGTCAGAATGTGGAAACCATCAAACACTCTCATTACTATCACATGCAAGCAAAAGTACTGCTGAAGAACATTTAAAAATGGCTAGAACAGTATATAGAAAGGTAACAGCCAGAAATTCAAGCAGGATTTAGAAGAGGCCGTAACACCATGGATATAATTGCTGATGCCAGTGGATCCTGACTGAGAGTAAAGAATACCAGAAGAATGTTTATTTATGCTTTGTTGACTATACAAAGGCATTTGACTGCGTGGATCATAACAAATTATGGTTCGCATTGAGAAGAATGGGAATCTCAGACATTTAATTGCGCTCATGCGAAAGTGTGGAAAGGTGGAGGGTTGGCAAAGGAGAAGACCTTTAACAAGATAGATTGACACAGTGACTGCAGCGGTTAGTTCAAGTATGTCAGACATCATGAGGTTGGCACAGGGAAGAACAGGTTTCAGATCTGTTGTTCACAGGGTCACTGTGGGTCATACTTGGCTCGATAACACCTGACAACCTCCACAATATATTAGAAGGAAATGTATCTTGGAGAAAGACAAAGCTTAGACAGGGCACTGGGGGAGAAAAAAAGTGAACCATGTAAGAAAGAATGAGATTTTACCAAATATGAAACTTCTCAGCAGATGACACTTTTAATAAATATGCAAGTCACAGACTTGAAGAAAATAAAAGCAAAATATAAATATTTGATAAAAGATTTCCATCAGAAATTCTAACTCCTACAGCTCAATAACATCAGGATCCATGGTGGCATAGTGTGTAAGGTGTCAGGTTGCTAACGAAGAGGCCAGCAGTTCAAATCCACTAGTCATTGTACAGGATAATGAAGGGCAGTTTCCTCCTATGAAGATTTGTTTTCTCAGAAACCTGATGGGAGAACGCTGTGAGTTAGAACCTATTGATGGCAGTGGCTGGGGGCCTGCAGCGTCATACTGAGGAGCTCTGGTGAGAATTTGGTGATTCTTTGCTGCTAATGAAAAGGTCAGATGTTGGATGCAATCACATACTCTGAAAAAAGACTTGATCATCTACCTCAGTAAAGATTACAGTCTAAAGAACTACGTGGAGCAGTTCTTGGTTTTTCTTGTTGTTGGTCTTGTTTTTTAAAATTTATAATACGAATGGCATTCACTTCCTAAACAACATGCCTCTGGAAACTCTATGAACTTTGATAAATGACAATAGTTATAGAAAGGCTTCGGGTCTTTTGTTCATAGGGGTTGCTATGAGTCGTGCTCAACTCGACAGCAATCAACAACAACACAACCACAATAGTTTATTTACAAAATTTGAATACATTTTTTTTCCAGACCAGATTCTTCCAATTTTCCTTATCCTTCCCACCCATCAAATTGTACAAACCCATGATTAATCCCCCCAACCTCACCACTCTGCTTTTACCCTTGCCCCCCCTTTCGATCTTCATATTCATTGTAAAATAATGGTTTGAAATAATATTTGTACTCATGGGACTGAATGAGTTCATTCGGCATAATGTGGAGCAGTTCTTTGTTCTCTAAGGTCACTGTGGGTTAGCATCAACAGCGTACAACAATATCTCAATAAGAGAAAGACAAACCAAAAAAAAAAACTGTAAAAGATTTGACTAAGGAAGACATGCAAATGGCCAATAAGCTCCTGGGAAACCACAGTGCCATCAGACACTAGAGAAATGCAAATCAAAACCACAGCCATGATGTATTTAGGAGCCATTGAGTGGACGCTGGGTCATGGCAAACCTGTGCACAAGAGAAGGAAACCTAGTCAGATCCTGTGCCATTCTCATAATCACTGTTTTGCTCAAATCAATTATTATAGTCACCACGTCAGTTCATCTCACTAGGAATCATCTTCTCCTTCTCTCTACCCCTCTACCATTTCCTTTCCCCAAAGACTATCACTTCTTGATAACATGCTCAACGTATGCGAGGTCATGTCTTACCAGACTTGCTGTAACAGTCATAATAATATTTAACCATAAAGAGTTTAACAGCAATAATGATTGGTGAGGATGTGAAACAATCAGAATGCTTGCACACTGTTGGTAAGAATAGAAAGTCATCTACAACCAGGAGAAGATAAAATAGATGAATGGGACCTTCTAAGAATCAAATTCCTATGCACATCCAAAAACTTCTCCAACAGGGTAAAAAGGGAAGCCACAGACTGGGAAAAAGTATTTGGGAATGACATGTCAGATAAGGGACTTATATCTAGAATTTATAAAATACTTGAGCACCACAGCAAGATAAAGGTAAATAATCCAATTGAAAAACGGGCACAGGATATGAACAGACACTTCACCAAAGAAGACATTCAGATGGACAACAAGTACATGAAGAAATGTTCAAAATCCCTAGCTCCAAGAGAGATGCAAATCAAAACAACATGAGCTATCATCTCACCCCAGTCAGAATAGCAAAATTCAACAGAACAGGAAGCAACAAATGTGGGCGAGGGTGTGGAGAAACTGGAACCCTTATTCACTGTTGGTGGGAGTGTAAAAGGTGTGGAAGGAGGTATGGCACTTTCTCAAAAAGTTGCAAATAGAGATACCATTTGACCCAGCAATTCCACTACTGGGAATATATACCCTAAAGAGACCATAACTGACAACCAAGCAGATATATGCACACCCATGTTTATCGCGGCTTTGTTCACAATAGCAAGGAGTTGGAAACAACCCAGGTGCCCATCAACAAACGATTGGATAGAGAAGCTGTGGTATATTCACACAATGGAATACTATGCAGCATTGAAAAACAAGGAACTCATGCAAGATTATTAAAAATGGGTGAGCCTGGAGGACATTATGCTGAGTGAAATATCTCAGTCGCAAAAGGACAAATACTGCATGATGCCACTGCTGTAAAATGGGACTGATATCAGGGTTGGGTAAGACTGAGAAAAAACTGGATAAATTGTGTGTACTGCACTGAAGCAGATGAGGGACAGAATAATTTAAAAGTGATGTATGATAGGGTATTATGGTTATCACAAGAGTCCACAATTAAGGTTGCATAGTGGAATGTACTTGGGGTGGTGGGAGGGGTGCGGGGGGATT
>NW_006399901.1:5875178-5881708 GCF_000299155.1 Elephantulus edwardii | reverse complement strand
ATTAAAATTATTAAAATAAAAAAATTACAAAAAAGGAGAGAAAAGAATAGAAAGTCAATCTGGCAGGGATTGGGAAGGATAGGGTAATGGTGGACATAGTTCAATGGTGATTAATTGTAATAATTAAAATAAATGGTGATTAATAATTTAATAATTAAAATGCAATGGGGATTAATTTTAATAATTAAAACATACAGAAGAAAAACTATGTCAGTCTGGAGACCAAGGTGTGCCTGATCCAGGCCACAGTCTTCGCAATTACTTGCTATGCATCAGAAAGCTGGCTAATGACTAGGGATGATAAGAGGAGAATTGATGCCTTTGTGCTGTGGTGCTGGAGAAGAGTATTGAATATACCATGGACTGCCAGGAGAACAAACAGGTCCATCTTAGGACAAAGCCAGACTGCTCCTTAGAGACAAGGATTCTGAAGCTCTGTCTGACAGACTTTGGGCATGTTGCCAGGAGAGACCAGTCCTTGGGGATAGACATCATGCTTGGGAAGTTGGTTGGAGGGACAGCACAAGAAAGGAAGACCCTGGGTGAGATGAATTGACTCAGTGACTGGGATAATGGGAGTAGGTGTGTCAGAGACAATGAGGTTGGCACAAGATAGAACAGAGTTCAGAGCTGTTGTACATGGGGTTGCTGGGTCGCTATGAGTTGCAAGAGACTCGACGGCACATAACAATAACAACAACAACAAAAATTAATGAGAATGATTTTATGAAACACAATGTGAAGGATAGCGGGAAACACAACGTATACAAACTTCATATGCAAACCAATATAAAAAATTTTAAAAAGGAATAATAAAGTCAGATACTCACTTGGAGATCAAACAGTGTCTTATTAATTTACCCCATCCTTTGACCCAGTAATTTTACGCTTAAGTGTTTATACAAGAGAAATTAAAACATCTGTCGAAAGAAGACATGGACATGAAGGTCTAAATCATTGCCATCCATGAAGGTGCAGGGCCAGTTTCTGGAGGTGAATAGTGGGGGTGGTGGAGGTGGGCTGTTGTGTCTCGGGCAGGTGGGGTAAGTAGAATCCATAATACAAAAAAAAAGTAAAAAGGAAAGGATCTTTAGAATGGACAAACACTAGATGCAAAACGCAGCTGTATGACTTTGTGCAGCTCATTTAATCTGAGTTTTGGTTCCTCGTTGTAAAATGGATGTCCTACCTATGTCACAGACTGCAAAGGTCAAATGGCATAATGTCACCAGGGACTCATCTCCTGGGAGGTGCCCACATCTCGTGATGAACCGATAAAGAGAAAAACTTCGCTGGTCCTATTCACCATTAGGATGGGTGGAGCGACTGAACCCATCATTATGTCTCCGTGTCAATCCATCTTTTACTCCCACTCGAGTCATCATGGTAAAAACCAGAAACAAGCTATGAACAATCAAATATCTATGCGCTGGAGAATGAATGAATAAACTGTATATCTGTCCAATGGACTGAGTATAACAATAAAAGAGAGATAATTGCTGATACACACAAAGACATGGGTGATTCATCCAAACATTACACTGAGGGAAAGAAATCAGACTTCAAAGAATGCATTCTTGTTGTTGTTGTTATGTGCCATCAAGTCGCCTGCGACTCATAATAACCTTATGTACAACAGCTCTAAAGTATGCCCTGTCCTGAGCCATTCTCACTAACTCCAACATGCCTACTCCTATTGCCCCAGTTACCGCATCACTCCATCTCATCCAGGGTCTTCCTCTCCTGCGTTGTCCCTCCACCCTTCCAAGTATGACGTCCACCTCCAAGGATCGGTCCCTCCTGGCCCCATGCCCAAAGTATGTGAGATGGAGCTTCAAAATACTAGCCTCCAAGGAGAAACTTGGTTTCACCCTCTCCAAGACAGACCTATTTGTTCTCTTGGTGGTCGATGGTATATTCAAAACTCTCTCTTCTCCAGCACCACAACTCAAAGGCATCAATTCTTCTTCTGTAGTCAGTATTCAGCTCTCTGATGCATAGCAAAAGAATGTATACTATTCCTGTTTGCTAACTGCAATAGCTGCACTGACCTTATTTCAATAAATTCTTTTCAGGCAGCAAATAGGAACAAGAAATCTATAACTGTTAAAAAGGGGAAGGGGAAGGGGCAGGGGGGAAGGGGGATGGAAAAAAGGAGGGGAGATAATCAGGAGAGCAGAGATTGGTGGGTGAGTGGGAATGTGAATAGGCTAGGTGCAATGGGGACTTGATCAGACAGGGTAATAAAAGATGTGGATCAATAATTATATATTATATTGTTGTTGTTGTTGTGTGCCATCAAGTCAGAAAAGACCCATAGCTCACACTCCAGCAGGTTTTCAGCGACAGCAAATCTCTTGGAAGGAGACTGCAGATCCTTTCCCTGTGGAGCAGCCAGTAGATTCAAACCACGTGTCTTTGGGATTGCAGTGCAGCTTCTTACCAGTAGCTCATCAGAGTTCCTTTACATGATATTGTTTTACATATATAATAATTATATATGTAAGTGATTATATGACTTCTCCTTGCCAGAGGGAGCATGGTGGTGTGAGCACAGGAATTATGGCAAGCTGTTGGAGTGGAGTGCTTTTTCGGGCTTGTGTTTGACATGCAGGTTTGCTCTGTCCCCAGGAGCGAGGCAAGCAGGCATGGCCCAGGCTTTATGGCAGGAGGGAGCTTTAAGCCTGGAAGCAGGAGCGGCATCCACTTCCGAAATGGCTTGCCTCCGAAAACTCTATATATGAACAATGCTCAGGCCTTTCGTTCATAAGGTCACTATGAGTGGTCGATGGCACCTAACAACAAGAAGTGATTATATAAAATTCAATGTATATGAATATATAAAATATAAAGTATGGTGGGCAGGCCTTTTTATTTAAGTCAGTTTGATCCTTGGGCCTGCTGTAAATTGTGCTTGGGAAGAACATTCTTCAAAGTGGTACAGCACTCGTCTGTCAGTTTGCTGTAGTGAGATAACTTGGAGTTGCTGTGATACTGAACGCTGTGCCACTGGTGCATCAAATGCCATAAGGGTTACCTATGGGAGACAGGGTTTGGTAGAGCTCCCAGATTAAGACAGACTTGGAAGCAGGACTGGCATCCACTTCCTAAACAGGCTTTTGGAAACTCTATGAACCTTAGGGAAACAAAGATAGTATAGAACAGGATTCAGGTTTGTTTTTGTTTTTTTTAGGATTCAGGTCTTTTGTTCATAAGGTTCTATGAATTGTACTTGACTCAAAAACACTTAACAACAAAGAACAACATATGAATTGAACACAATATAATAAATGATTGAATGCAAAACAATACAAACTTTAAAAAAATAGTCTCCATGCTGTATGATTCCCTTATAAGAAATTCTGTTGTAGTTATTTATTTTGTACTATCAAGCCTCTGGAGCACTCAATATCAAGAAAACAGATTCTCATCACTGGGCTAATTGGCAGCATCATGATAGATGGGAAGAGATTTAAATTATTAGCAGCTTTAATTTGCTTGGCTCCACAATCACCACTCTTGGTACCAGCAACCAGGAAATAAAAAGACGAATTGCCTTGGGAAAGTCTGCTGTTAAGGACCTCTCCAAAGTACTGAAGAGCACCAGGGCCAATTTGGAGACTAAGGTGTGACTGATCCAGGCCACGGCCTTCACAATTATGTGCTATGCAACAGAAAGCTGGACAATGACTGGGATGATAGAAGTAGAATTGATGTCTTTGAGCTGTGGTGCTGGAGAAGAGTACTGAATATAGACGGCCAGAAGAACAAATGGGTTCATCCTGGAGAGGGTGAAACCAGGCTGCTCCTTGAAGCCAAGGGTTCTGAGGCTTTGACATACTTTGGGCATGTTGCAAGGAAGGACCAGTCCTTGGAGAGGGATAGTGCCAGAGAGGAAGACCCTGGATGAGATGAATTGATTCAGTGATTGGGGTAACGAGGGTAAGTTTGTCAGAGACAATAAAGTTGGCAAAGGGTTGAAAATAAGATTGGCTATTGTACATAGGGTCGCTGTGAGCCGCAAGCAACTCGAAGGCACATAACAACTGTTAAGAACCAATCCATGGCTGACCCTCCGGTAGGTTTTCAGACAGTAAATCACCTGGGGGAACTGCCCATTTACCTCCCACAGAGCAGCCTGTGGATTCAAACCACATGCCTTTGGGCTGGCAGTGCAGTTCCTTAACATTAGGCTCATCTGAGCTCCCCTGGAACTTCTTGGAGAGGCAAAACTATCCTACAGTGGAAAATCAGACCAATTGTCTGTTGGAGATCGTTGCTTGACAAGGGATCTTTTTAAAGTATGGAGACATTCCCTATCCTGATGGGATAGAAAGCTACATGGTTGTAGTTATTTGTCAAGATTTGTGACACTGTTGTTCATTTCAGTATATGTGAATTTTATTTAAAAATTTAAACCATGAAAAACAATCAAGTGGGAAGAGACAAGGGGATTCTAGTGGTGGCATAAACGAAACCAAGATGGTGGACTGTTAAAGCTGAGTGGCAAACATGGTGGGGATTATCACCTGTTTTCTATGTTGTTGTTATGGGCTGTTGAGTCACTCCTGACTCAAAGCAACCCTATGTACAACAGCTCTGAAGCCGGCCCTGTTCTGAGCCAGTCTCACAACGACATACCAACCCCCATTACCCCAGTTACTGTGTCAATCCATCTTATCCAGGGTCTTCCTCTCCTGCGCTGTCCCTCCACCCTTCCGAGCATGATGTCCTTCTCCAAGGACTGTTCCCTTTTGGCCACGTGCCCAAAGTATATGAGAAGGGCTTCAAAATCCTAGCCTCCAAGGAGAAACTTGGTTTCACCCTCTCCAAGATAGACCTATTTGTTTTCTTGGCCGTCAATGGTATGTTCAAGACTCTTCTGCAACACCACAACTGAAAGGCATTGATTCTTCTTCTGTCATCCTTAGTCATTGCCCATTTCCCTGATGCATAACAAGTAATTGTGAAGTTCATGGCCTGGATCAGGCACACCTTAGTCTCCAAACTGACATCATTGTTTCTCAGTACTCTGGAGAGGTCCCTGATAGCAGATTTTCCCAATGCAATTCGTCTTTTGATTTCCTGACTGCTGGTGCCAACAATGCTGATTGTGGAGCCAAGCAAGCAGTTAATTGTTAACAAACTCAATCTCTTCTCCATGCTGTCAAGTCAGACCCTGACTCACAGCGACCCTGTGAGCTTCACAGCAGTACTGCTACACAGACATGCCTTTGTGGTTATAATCTATGTGAAACCAGTTCTCCAGACTTTTCTTGCAGGAAAATGCTGCGTAAGTTAGAGCCACCAACCTTTAGGTTAACAGCCACGTCCACCACCAGGCTCCTTTACTTTATAACCTGGAATTTTCCATAATAAAAAGTTTTCAAACGCAAAATGACCACTAGATGTCACTCAACACTGGATAAATTGAGTTAGACTATACAGACGAGTACTGTATAGTCTATGGACTGCCCAAAGAACAGACATGACTGTTTTGGAGACCAGGTTGCTCATTGGAGGCAAGGATGGTGAAACTTCAGAAATATTTATGGGAGAAAATGACTCATTTTATCCTATGTGCTATACTGGCGTTTACTTCAACAGTTGTATAGTCTGTGGTCTCGATCTCTAGATCTCTCTGTCTGTCTCGCTCTCTCTCCACTCATCCATCTATCTAACCAATGTATTTTGTTGAGAACATGAACCTTCCAAGTATTTCTCTTTGTACGTTCTTTGAATTGTGCAACCAGGATCACCTTCCTTTCCCGACTTGTTATTCCTCATTAACATGAATTTACTGCCCTCTACGAATTCTATCTAATCTTTCAAGTTGCTATGGTCATTTTGACCCACATAGAGAGCATAATACTTCAGGCAGACATATTTACTAGTTGATCTAGACTATGGTTTGGTTTTCAGAAGATTCAGGGGATATTTTTGATTTAAGGTTTAAAGATGATCTCAGGGCTATAATTTCAGGGCTTTATCCAGTTTGCATGGCCTGGGCTCCCTGAGTATTTGAAAGTCTGTTCCACATATGCCCCCTTTTGAACAAGATTCTCCTATAGTCTTTAATTTAAATGTTCAACTATGATAGCCAGGCTTTGGAAGCAGGAGTAGCATCCAGTTCCTAAACAACATGCCTCCGGGAACTCTAGGAACTTTTTTTTTTTAATTCTATGAACTTTGATAAATGTTGATAGTTGTAGAGGGGCTTCGGGTCTTTGGTTCATAGGGTCAATTTGAAGGCAATCAACAGCGACCACATGGTAGCCAGGCACTGTCTAGTTTATCTAGTCTCATGGCAAAAGAATGGAGTTGTTAATAGAGCAAATGAGCCACCTATTCTATAGTTTTGGATGGTAGGAGATCTTAACTAACCTCTCTCAGAAACTGATAAAAAACAATTACCTTCCCCCCCCCAAAAAAAATCAATAGTGACAAAGAAAACTTAACCAACCAGGAACGCTGTATCCACCCACTGCAGAATCTGTATTTTACTTAAAACACAGAAAGAACATTTACAA
>NW_006399901.1:5847509-5874318 GCF_000299155.1 Elephantulus edwardii | reverse complement strand
ACCATTTTACACTCCCACCAACAGTGAATAAGGGTTCCAGTTTCTCCACAACCTCGCCAGCATTTGTTGCTTGCTGTTCTGTTATATTTGCTATTCTGAGTGGGGTGAGATGATATCTCATAGTTGTTTTGTATGAGTCATTTCTGACTCCACCACATGTAACAATTTGTCATGCAAATAATTACCTGGTTGGTACAAATGGTTAAAGTGTTCAGTTGCTAAAAAAAAAAAGTGTTCAGTTGCTAATGCAAAGGTTGGATGTTCAAATCCATCCACAGAGGCCTTGAAAAAAAGCTGTGGAGACTGACTTCTGAAAAATGAACCACTGAAAATTCAGTGGAGCTTAATTCTGCTGACACATGTGGGTCGTTGTGAGTCAGAATCACACAAAGCTGAATCTGAGCAAACTTGCAGGCTAACAATGAGCAGTAACTCAGCTCACCACCATCGAGTTGGAACTGGACTTCCAACCCCACTGTGTTTTCAGAGGCTGCAAATCACAAGGAAGGCAACTGCCCATCTTTGTCCGGATGAGTTACTGGCAGATTCAAAAGACCATAGAGGCTTTTGAGTTGGTAGTACTGTGCACTGCACCACCAGAGCTCCCTGACATAGGGCTTGTTGTTGTTGTGTACCATTGAGTCGGAACCGACCAAAGACCCTCTGTGGGTCAGAGACAGTAATCACACAGGAGATTTTCCATCCTTCTCCTGTGGAGCAGCTGGTGGATTCAAACTGAAATAAGACTAATTAATTGTTGTTTTGTTTTTTTTAAAGAAAGAATGTTACTGTTGAGTTTCTTTTTCACAGCAACTCGACAGAACAGAGTGAACCAGCCTGGGATTTGTAAGGCTGGAAATCTTGACTGAAGCAGACTACCGCATCTCTTCCCCTGAGAGCTGCTGGGTTTTGACTTCAGACCTTTTGATTGGCTGCCGCCAGCATAACCACTGCTCCGCCAGGGCTGCTTCTTTAAGTAAGACAGAGGAAATAAAAATTTAAATGGTATTTACTTGTTTGTTTTTTCACTCGTTTACTTAAAAAATTTATATACATTGTTTTTCACACCAGATACTTCCCATTTCCTTCATCCCCACCTCCCTCCACCCATCAAATTGTGTGATCCTAAGATTATTGCCCTCCCCCTCTCATCCTCATCCCTCTGCTCCACTCCCCTTTGGATCTTCATATACGTTCTACAATAATGATCTTATGCAATATTTGTCCTTATGGGGCTGAGTTAGTTCACTTAGCATAATGCTCTCCAGTCTCTACAAAGTTAAGTAGTACTTTAAAAGTTATTTACTTTTCTTTTAAATAACCTAAAAATTGAGTGTTTTAGGCAATCCAGATTTATATTTCACTTCCAAATCAAAGAAAAGCAAGGAATTAAACACAAGCAAGCAAACAAAATTTTAACTGCAGTATGCAGTCAACTTTAACAGCATGGAAAATTCTACAGGACTACGTGATTTCTTCAGCATCTATTGACATGAACTGCAAGGGGCTCCATAAGAGAAGACAGAGGAAAATAGAGATCAACACCAGAATGAGATTCTACTTCACACCCTGTAGGATGATTTCAATAAAACATCAGAGAGTGAAAACTGTTGGCAGGGATCTGGAGATACTGGAATGCTCATGTGCTGCGGATGGGAATATAAAATGATACAGCTACTTTGGAAAAGCAACCGAACAGTGACTCAGAGGTAAATAGAGAATCACTACATCACCCAGCAATTCCACTCCTAGGTCTATAAATACCTGAGAGATGAAAGCATGTTGTTATTATGTGCCATCTAATCACCTGAAACTCATAGCGACCCTAAGTATAGCAGTTCTGAAGCTTACCCTGTCCTGAGCCGTCTCACTGACTCTGATAAACCAACTCCCATTGCCTCAGTTACTATATCAATCCATCTCATCCAGGGTCTCCTTTCCTGCACTGTCCCTCCACCCTTCTGAGCATGATGTCCTTCTCCAAGGACTGGTCCCTCCTGGCCACATACCCAAAGTATGTGAGACGGAACTTCAAAATCCCAGCCTCCAAGGAGAAACTTGGTTTCACTCTCTCCAAGGCAGACCTATTTGGTTGGTTGGGTTTTTTTTTGTTTTTGTTTTTTTTCTGTCCGTGGTATGCTCAAGACTCCTCCAGCACCACAACTCAAAAGCATTGATTCTTCTTCTGTCATCCTTAGTCATTGTCCAGCTTTCTGATGCATAGCAAGTAATTGAGAAGACCAGGGACCGGATCAGGCAATCCTTGGTTTCTAGACTGACATCGTTGCTTCTCAGTACTCTGGAAAGGTCCTTGACAGCAGATGTACCTAATGCAATGAAGAAGCATACGCCCACATAAAAGCTACAAACACATTATAATTCATAACAGCCCAAGGTGAAAAAAACTCCAATGTTCAACACTGATAATGGATGAACAAAATGTAGTCTATACAGACAATGGTGTATCATTCAACTCTAAAGAGCAATGCATGTACTGATGTTGTTGTTGTTACGTGCCGTTAACACCTGAGACTCACATTACAAAACTGTTGTTAAGTGCCATCAAGTGGACCACGATTCACAGCAACCCTGTGAATAACAGATCTGAATGGCTCTCTCCGGCCCATTCCCACCATCTCTGACATATTCAGGCCCATTGTTACAGCCATCACGCCAGCCAATCCATCGCGAGCATCTTCTTCTCTTTGGCTGACCTTCCACCTTTCCCAGGATGCAATGCTTTCCCAAAGACTCGGCTCTCCTGACAATATGCCCCAAGTATGTCAGGCTAAGCTTCGCCATCCTTGCTTCTAGGAAGCATCCGGGCTGTCCTTCCTCCAAGACAAATGTGCTTGTTCTTCTAGCAGTTCATAGTATATTCAGTCTTCACTTTGGAGGCTCCTGTGTTTTCACACAGGATTTTGGATTTGGGGTTTTGAAAGGTTTCTTCTTGTTTTGGTTGAAGGTTCTGTGTGGACTGTTTGATTGTTTTTATTTTACCCACAACCACGTGTGAGCTCGCTGGATTTGTTGAATTTGGCTCACAATAAGCTGTTGGCTGGAAGCCTCTGGTTTTTTCACTTTGCTGTACTGAGGTAATTTGGGGTTGCTGTGATGCTGAACGCTGTGCCACTATGTGCCGCGACTGTGTCAAATGCCATGATGGTCACCCATGGTGGAGCGGTCAGTGTTTATTGGAGCTCCCAGATTAAGACAGGTTTGGAAGCAGGAGTGGCATCAACTTCCTAAACAGCATACCTCTGGAAATTCTATGAACTTAGAGAAAAGACAATAGTTATGGAACAGGATTCAGGTCTTTTGTTCACAGGGTCACCATGAGTCATGCTCAACTCAGTGGCACTTAACAACAACAACAATACTTGATAACATGGAATCTCAAAAACATTACACTAAGATAAGATTACATTAAAGAAGCCAAGCACAGTGCACCACACATTGTTTGACTGCATTTATAGAAAATGTCCAGACTAGGTGTCCATGGAGATAGAAAAGAGACTAAGGGCTTCCCAGCTTAGGGAGGGAGGGTAGAGAGAAAACGGGGAGTGACAACTAAGGGATATTGCATTTCTTTCATCAATTTTCCCCACGTTGATCTTCCCTTGTTCTGATCTCTTACAGCGTCCATTGACTGTCCTTTTCTATCTCTGCTCTCCTGATCCATGAGGGCAGCACGCATCAGCAGACAGATGGTGGAAGAAGAGTGAAGGAGTAGCAAGGTGCAATGGGGATTTGACAAGACAGGGTGGCAAAAGACACTGGTTAATAATAATTAACAATCAAACGGATTGAGAAATTATGGTACCTTCACACAATGGGATACTATGCAGCACTTATGAGCAAAGATTTTGTAAATTACTACCTAGCTGGGATTATCCCATGAAAGCAAGATTCTGCTGAAGATTATCCAAAAATGACCGGAACGGCACATCAACAGAGAATAGCCTGAAGTGCAGGCTGGGTTTAGAAGAGGCCATGGCACTAGGAATATTATAGCTAATGTCAGATGGATCTTGGCTGAAAGCAGAGAGTACCAGAGAAATGTCTATCTGTGCTTCGTTGACTATGCAAAGGCATTTGACTGTGTGGATCACAACAAACTGTGGCTGACTCTGAGAAGATGGGAATCCCAGAATACTTTATTGTGTTTATGTGAAAACTATACTTGGACTAGGAGGCAATAGTCAGAACAGAGCAAGGAAACACTGCATGGTTCAAATTGGTAAGGTTGTGCGTCAAGGAGGTGTCCTATCTCCATATCTTGTCAATCTATATGCAGAATATACTAGATTATCTGGGAGGCTGTGCTCTACGAGAAGTGTGGCATCACTAACAATTTGTATTATGCAGATGACACAACCCTGTTTGCTGAAACTGAGGAGGATCTGAAACACTTGCTGTAGAAGGTCTAGGACTGCAGCCTTCAATATGGTTTGAATCTCAACAACAAGAAAACAAAGATTCTCACCACTGAACCGATTGGCAGCATTATGATAGACGGTGAAGAGATTAGATTGTTGACAGCTTCAGTTTGCTTTGTTCTACAATCAACACTCTTGGTACCAGCAGCCAGGAAATTAAAAGGCCAATTGCTTTGGGAAAGTTTGCTGTCAGAGACCTCTCCAAAGTCCCGAGGAGCAACAATGTCAGTCTAGATACTAAGGTATGCCTGATACATCAGAGAGCTGAACAATGACTAGGGATGATAGAAAGGCAGTTGATGCCTTTGAGCTGTGGTGCTGGAGAAGAGTTTTGAATATACCATGGACTGCTAAGAGGACAAACAAGTTCATCCTAGAGAGGGTGAAGCCAGGCTGCTCCTTGGAGGCAAGGATTCTGAAGCTTCGTCTGACATACTTTGGACATGTTGCAAGGTGAGATCAGTCCTTGGAGAGGGATGTCATACTTGGGAGGGTGGAAAGACAGTGCAGGAGAGGAAGACTCTCAATGAGATGGATTGATTCAGTGACTGGAGTTATGGGAATAGGTGTGTTGGAGACAGTAAGATTTGTAAGGGACAGAGCAGGGTTTTAGGCTGTTGTACATAGGGTCGCTATGAGTCACAGGTGACTCGATGGCACATAACCACATGAACAACTTGGGAGGAACTGGAGAGCATTAGGCTAAGTGAACTAACTCAGTCCAATAAGGACAAATACTGTATAAGACCATTATTGTAGAAATAGAAAGATAGCTAGTATATCATGTATGAGGATCCAAGGTGAGGAGGATAGGAGGAGAGGGATGAGGACAGGCAGGGGGAAAGTTAATCATAGGGAGGGAAATGGGAAAGAGCTGGTATGAGAAACATGTATATGAACTTTGTCAGTAAGCCAGTATAAAATAAAAATTTTATTTAAAAAAAGAAAAAATATATTGATCAATAATAAGTCTATCAAACACAACATATATGAATGATTGTATAAAACACAATGGATAGGAATAAAATACAATGTATATAAATGACTGTCCAAAATCCAATACAACTATTTTATTTTAAAAAACTTTTATTACTTTTATTTATTTAAGGAGTTAAAAAAAAAAGGTTATAGAATTTCCATTTGAAGTGATGAGTACCTATGTTCTAAAACGAATTGTGGAGTTATTTGCACAACTCTGTGACCACCAAAAAAAAAAAGACTGTATTTTTACACTTCAAATGGGTGACATCATGATATGGAATTGTTGTGTTATGTGACATCAAGTCGCCTGCGACTCAGCAACCCTATGTACAACTGCCTAAAACCCTGCTCTATCCTGTGCCAATCTCACTGTCCCCGATATACCTACACCCACTACCCCAGTCACTGAATCAATCCACCTCATAGAGGGTCTTCCTCTACCCTCCAAAGCATGATGTCCTTCTCCAAGGACTAGTACCTCATTGCAACATGTCCAAAGTATGTCAGACGAAGCTTCAGGATCCCTGCCTCCAAGGAGCAGCCTGGTTTAACCCTCTCCAGGATGAACCTTTTCGTTTTCTTAACAGTCCATGGTATATTCAATACTCTTCTCCAGCACCACAGCTCAAAGGCATCAATTCTCCTTCTATCCTCCCTAGTGATTGTCCAACTCTCTGACGCATAGTAAGTGATTGTAAAGACCATGACCTGTATCAGGCACACCTTAGTCTCCAGAGTGACCCCATTGCTCTTCAGTACTTTGGAGAGGTCCCCAATAGCAGACTTTCCCATCACAATACATCTTTTAATTTCCTGGCTGCTGGTGCCAAGAATGTTGACTGTGGAGCCAAGCAAACTAAAGCTCTTTACAATCTTAATCTCTTTACCATCCATTCTGATGCTGCCAATTGGTCCAGTGGTGAGAATCTTTCTCTTCATAATATTGAGCCTCAATCCATATTGAAGGCTGCAGTCCTTGACCTTCTGCAGCCAGTGCTTCAGGTTCTCCTCAGTTTCAGCAAGCAGGGTTGTGTCATCTGCATAACGTGGATTGTTGATAGATCTTCCACCAATCCTGATGCTGCATTTCTCCTCATAGAGCCCAGCCTCCCGGATAATCTGCTCTGCATACAGGTTGAAAAGGTGTGGAGATAGGACACATCCCTGGCATACGCCCTTCCCAATTTTGAACCATTATTTGAAAATTAGATATCAATAAAATAGTTATTATTCTTCATTAAAGACAGGAATACCAAAATGTGGCTGGTAAAACTATAAAGCTTTGATTATAAAGCTTTTGGAAGAGACTAAGAAAGTGCCCTCTTGCTTTGGGAGTTCCAGGCAGTGCAAATAGTTAACACAGTTTATTGACCAAAATGGTGGAGGTTAGACTCTACCCTAATGGCCCTCAAAAGAAGTGCCTGATTAGTACTTCTGGGAAATTATTGTTGTTATGTACTGTGGAGTCAGAATCGACTCATGGCTGATCCCTCAGTGGTTTTTCAGAGGCTGTAAATTGCACAGGAAGAGATTGCCAAATCTTTCTCCGTGGATTTGAACCACATCTCCTTACCACTAGACCACCAGAGCTTCCTTCTGTGCAGCCCAGTTCTGCCCTGATACCAGGTTGGCTTTCTCCAGATTTCTCTTGAAAAATGCTCCAAAACATTGCTAATCCTCATAGTTATTTACTCAGTAACCTTTGGAACACCTGCCTTGTATCACACCCTCTCTAGGCCCCGGGGCTCCAGAAAGAAACAGACAGGGGAAGTTTTTCCCCTCAGGGCACCTGTAGCCCAGCAGGAGAAGGGATATGCAGGTAGAGAACTCCAATCCCAGGCTGACTCAGGGCGTGCTCTCATTTGACAGAGACGCACATGCCTGCCCTTCATCTAGCAAGCAGATTATTCTTCAGAAAACTAGGAGACATTTGAGTAGGATTGCTTACCTTGCTTGAATCATGAAATTAAACCCTCAGCCACAACGGCCTCAAAATGTTCTAGTGCTGTTTCGAAACAAAACTATGTGGTTAGTGTTGTTCTTGTTAGTTGCCAGAGTTGACTAAAATTCATAACAATTCTATAAATAACGAGGAATGGCTAAAGTACTTATGTACAATGCAACATTCCTCAGTCACAAAGAGAAATGAAATCCTGGTCCTGCTGATTATGACATAGATCAGCCTAGGAAACAGCATGGTAAGTGACAGAAGTCAGTCACAAAAGGACGAAACCCGTATTATCCTACTTACATTAAATACACAAATATATTGTTGTTGTTAGGTGCCATCAAATTGACTCCAACTCACAGTGACTGTCAGCAACAGATCTGAATCCTGCCCTGTCCTGCACCATCCTCATCCTCTCTGATATGTACAAGCTCACTTTTCCCCCTCTTTTTTTTAAAATTGATTTTAATGAAAGTTTACAGACTTAGGGTTTCCATTCATTCATTGTTGCACCTTTTTCCCTGTCCCCTTCTTCCCCTCAATTCTTTCTTCTCTTTGAAAAGTAAAAGAAAAAAATCTTTCATTGTTATACAATGTTTATATTATAAAATGTTTTATTGTTATACAATCCCTCCCCCGCATTGTGCAGCCTTCATTCTGGATTTACACCCATGTTTATTGAGGCTTTCTTCACAATAGCAGAGTTGGATACAACTCAAGTGTCCATCAACAAACAAATGGATAGAGAAGCTGTGGTATATTCACACAACAGACTACTACCCTGCATTGAAAAACAAGGAACTCACGCAATATTATACAAAATGGGTGACCCTGGAGGACATTATGCTGAGTGAAATATCTCAGTCACAAAAGGACAAATATTGCATAGGACCACCATTGTAAAATGGGACTGACATCAGGGTTGAGGGAAGACTGAGAAAGAGGGGATAAATAATGTATACTGCATTAAAACAGATAAGGGAGAGAACTGTTTAAAAGAGATATATGATAAGGTATTATTGTCAAGCTCACTTTACAGTCACTGTGTCCATGTTGAGAGTCTTCCTCTTTTCCTCTGACTCGCTACCTTTCCAAGTATGATGTCTTTTTTCATGTGAGATGAAATTTCACACCTTTGCCTCTAAGGAACATCTCGGTTGTTTCCTCCAAGACAGATTTGTTTTTAGTGAGGTGGTGGGGTTATGTGTCATCAACCCAGAACTGACTCCAGTGAGTTTTCATAGTCTGTGAATTACATGGTAAGAGATTGTCCAGCTTTATCCCAGGAGCAGCTGATGGCTTTGAACTGTGTGCCTTTGCATTGGCAGCACAATTCCTTACCATTGAGCCCCCAGAGCTCCTTATAGAAAGATATTGTTGTTGTTATGTGTTGTCAAGTCACTTGCAACTCATAGCAACCTTATGTACAATATCCCTAAACCCTTCAGTATCCTGTGTCAACTTCATTGTCTCTGATATACCTACAACCCAGTCACTGAGTTAATCCAGGGTCTTCCTCTTTTGTGCTGTTCCTCCACTCTCCCAAACACGATGTCTCTCTTCAAGAAATGGTCCCTCCTTGCAACATGCTCAAAGTCTGTCAGATGGAGCTTGAAAATCCTTGCCTCCAAGGAGCAGCCTGGTTTCACCTTCTCTAAGATGAACTTGGTTGTTCTCTTAGCAGTCCATGGTGAATTCAATATTCTTCTCCAGCACCACAGCTCAAAGGAATCAATTCTCCTTCTGTCATCCCTAGTCATTGTACAGCTTTCTGACGCATAGCAAGTAATTGAGAAGATGATTGCCTGACTCAGGCGCACCTTAGTTTCAGACTGACATCATTGCTCTTCAGTACTCTGGAGAGGTTCCTGGCAGTAGACTTACCTAGTGCAATTTGTCTTTTGATTTCCTGGCTGCTGGTACCAAGCGTGTTGATTGCGGAGCTAAGCAAACTAAAGGGGTTAACAGTCTCAATATCTTCACCATCTATCATGATGTTGTACATGTAGAAATTACTAGTGTATGTTCTATTATATATTTTGTGACCACAATTATTTGTTGTGTTGTTTTTTTAAAGAAGTAACTATATTCATCTCTGTCTAGCTACTATAAAAGACCTACTTTCACTGTGTAAAAATATTCTGATTTGTGGAGCTCTGGTGGCCTAGTGGCAAAGAAGCTGCACTGCAATCCCAAAGACATGTGGTTTGAATCCATCAGATGCTCTGTTGGAGGAGGTGCAATCTCCTCCTTGCCAGTCAGATCTGATTTGACAGTACACAATAAGAAAGAAAAAAAAATGTAAAAATTCTGATTTGTTTTAAAGCTTTTTTTTAACAAAAATGCTTAGCACATGCTTAAAAAATATGGCAGAAATCCAGTAGTAGTTCTGTCTTTTTAAAAATTCTGTCTTTTGGGAGCATGAGGAAGGCTGAATAGGAAGGGGCCCATGATAGATTTCTAGGGTGCTGTCCTATTCTGTCTTGACCCAGATGGTGATTGTTGTATTTTTATGCAAATAATGCATACTATGTTTGGGGTCTACCCTGTAGGTACTTTCCTGAACACAGTTCCTTAATTTTTATGTGGAAAAAAGCAGCATACACTTAGAAAATACCTTCAGGGGGAGGGTGCCCTAGGCACTCAGATACCTCAGCAGTGTTATTTGGGTAGAAATATAGCATACGGATGTGTGCTTGACAGTAATTTATAAAGCTGCGTGTCTTATGCAGTTTTCAGTATATGGTTTATAACTCAAATGAAGGGTTTTGAAAAAAGAATTAAAATGCCAGGAATGTATTTCTCCTCTAAGAAAAAGAACATAAGACCCTTGTAAGAAACGGAAGATGGGGCAGCCAATTGGCTGGGAAACTTTACGTCAAAAATTAGTTTGGTGTATGGAATTAGCAGGTAAGTAGCAAAACCCCAAAAAGCACAACGTAGGAGACAGATTTTCTACAATCTTCTTTCCTAGACTGTCAAAACTGTGTTAGCTTTTGTTAATATTTATCCACTAACAGAGTCTTATAACTGTCTTATGTCTCAAACATCCAAACAGATGGATTTCAGCTATGATCTGACCTCCAAGCCTATTTCTCCTGGCATTTCTAATGCATGGATGAAAAATGCTATTCTGACTCCCCACCCCCCAACATAGTACTTGCTATGAATCTTTCCCAGTAAGAAAGGCAGAATCGTAGAAGCTCTCACATTCACACGTCTTCTGTGGGAACCAGAAAACGTCTTCCTCGGAACTTACTCCCCTGACCCTCTATCCTGCAACGGCAGATGACCAAAGAGTTGGAAAAGGCCAAGTTCCCCTAAGGTCTTGCTTTTAAGCATCAGCATCCACAGCTATTCCCTATTCCTGATTTGAGTTCTTCAATGTAATTAATGACAGAAATACAAGGGATGGGGGGGGGGTAGGCTCAAGCTACAGTGGTTGTCTAATTGCCAACAAAACACCATTGAAACTCTGAAGCTGACATGTCCACAGTGATTTTCAGAAGCAAAGAAACCCCCATTAGTCTTATCATAAACCGATTAGAGCTGGTATACAAACCCAAGGCTGTCAACACTTGGAGCGACATTGAATGATCACTCGAATGTGGTTCCCCCACCCCCAAGGAAAATCCACTGGGAAATTCTTAATAAGTTCACAACAAGGTGACACTGGAGATCCATTCTTTGCAGGTTCATATTTGACCAAATACATGCAGGAGGAGAAGAAGAAGAAGAAAAATATATATGTACATACAGTTTAGCAAAGAGAGAGAGAGACGGGGGAGTCATCTCATTCTGGGGACCTTTTACTTGTTTTCAAGAAATTGATCCCAAGAAAGAGCCTTGTAAAGGCCGATCATCAGGCTTTCAGAACAGGACAGGGGTCGAGATGAGACGCTTTGCTTTCTCAAATCCCAAGAGAGGAAAGTAAGTGAGAAAATCTCTCCGGTTCAAACATTCCTTTAAGGCCCACCACTTTAAATACTAAATATGTTTCATGGCTGCCATCTTGAAAAACATTGGTTTGCCAAAAGCCCTCTTTGATTCCCATTTGGGATGGCAACGCCGGCCGATAATCCATTCAAACAGGCCCCCTCACAAAGGCCCTCCGGCAACAATCCTGGGGCTGCTGAAGGACAACATTTTTGTGAGCCAGATAAAACATTCTAATGTGCTACAATCCATTACACATATAGTCCTTCATTTCCTTTCAGTAATTATTCATTAGAAAACATTTAACGTCACTGTGGATTTCACACTGGGCCGTCTGGCCACAAAGCACAAGAGCTGGCCCGTTTAGAAGGGGCTGAGACCTTTTCTAATCTGAGAAGCCCCAAGGAGGTGGGGGCCTGCGGGGGGCCACAACAGGCCAGCTAAATTGTGCGGTTAACGGTCAAAAACCCCCTGCCTCCTCTGACACTCATTTAAAGATGGCCGGGAACAATAGAGATTTGTTCTGAGCAACCCTTTCTTGTTACTCGGTCTACAGCAGCTCAGTGCGTGAAACTCGGCCAGTGCACCTACCCTCGCCCGCCTGCCCGTCCTCCACTCTCTCCTCTGTCCCCACTTTAACACAGAGAGACAGGTAAAGAATGTCCTGAAAGGGGGGACCATTCAACATGTCAGCTTTCATAACACAACTGCCTGTCAGGTTCCCTAGGAGCTGTGAGGAGCTCAAACGTCTGGGTTCAGGCCAGGATTCTGGGCCTGCTGGCCAGCTCCCCTGCCACCTCCCACCCTCCTGGAGCGACAGGCCATCACCAGGGTGCCACCAGCCACCACCAGAGACCATCCTGAATAACCTCGCTTAGAAACCTGGTGAGGGACCCCATGCTGACTGCTCCAGGGGCCACATCCACAGGGAGTCAGCCTCTCACTGCCCCCACAACTTTTTCTTTAGCTAAAGGTTTACAAACCCCATGGGTTTGTCATATGTTCATTCACTAATATTCTGATTTATCACATTAATTGCCACCATTGATTAACACCATTAATTGATTGCCATGCCTAATCATCCCTTTTTTTTGTCTTTTTATTTTTTTTACCATTTGAGTGAAACTGACAAATCAGAATGCACTGTCATTCAATCATGCATAGGCATTTTGTTTTATGAAAGTTAATGAAAATTAATTAATGTAATAAATCACAAAGCTTAACCAAACTCACAGCCATCGAGTCAGAAGCAACTCATGGCTGGCCCTCCAGTGGGTTTTCAGAGGCTGGAAATCGCACAGGAGGAGCTTGTCCACCTTTCTCCTGTGGAGCAGCTGGTGGATTCAAACTGCCTGTCTTTGGGTTGGCAGCGCATCTCCTTATCCACTAGGCCACCAGAGCTCCCTGAGAGTTTTGAGTTTTATTGCATATTGTGTTTCCCTTCATACTATTTATCAATTCTCACTCCTCTCTCCCTCCCTTCCCATCTCTGTTAACCCTCCAAGACCTTTCCCGAGTTTTTACAATAGAGGCCTTATACCCTATTGCTTTCTTGTCACTGCACTTAGCAGAATTTGTTCTAGATCGATCTGTGTTGTGTGATATTCCACAAATGCTGGATTTTTTTTAGGGGTGCATAACACTCTATTTTTGTAGGGCAGGGCTTACTCCCATCAAGAAAGAATGTCCAGGAGTGAAACACATCCTTCCTGGACTGGGTCCTTGTGCCGAGAAATTCTTCCACACCCGGAAGGCAAGTCCACGTGGAGAGCTCCAAAGATCTAGTCCACAGATGTCGACAGAAACCAGGACTTTCTTCCACAAGAGTCAGAGAGAATACGGGCGGACCCTAGAGCTGGCACCCTGAATTTGGACTTTTAGCTCCCTAAAATGTAAGAGAATAAATTTGTTTAAGTGAAAAAAGAATTATCCCATTATGTGAAGGAATGCACATAGAGGTTCACATTTTAAAACTGAATTTAAAACCTAGACTCAAAGATCCTAAAAGCAAATCCGCAGGTTTCCCAAAAAAGGTTGGGAAATACCTTTTATAATTAAAAGAAAGAGGTTCTGTTTTGGCAAAGTGGGTATTTTTTAAAACCAAACCCTCTGCCCCTCACTCATTTCAACTTCTCCTGACGCCATAAGGCGGAGTGGAAACGCCCCACACGCCGTAACGCAACGCAGGGTGGAAGCGCAGCACACGCCGTAACGCGGAGTGGAAGCGCCCCACACGCCGTAACGCAGGGTGGAAGCGCCCCACACGCCGTAAGGCGGAGTGGAAACGCCCCACATGCTATAAGGCAGAGTGGAAGCGCCCCGCACGCCGTAAGGCAGAGTGGAAGCGCCGCACACGCTGTAACGCAACGCAGGGTGGAAGCGCAGCACACGCTGTAAGGCAGAGTGGAAGCGCCGCACACGCCGTAACGCGGAGTGGAAACGCCGCACACGCCGTAACGCAACGCAGGGTGGAAGCGCAGCACACGCTGTAAGGCAGAGTGGAAGCGCCCCGCACGCCGTAACGCGGAGTGGAAACGCCGCACACGCCTAACCGCGGAGTGGAAACGCCGCACGCGCCGTAACGCGGAGTGGAAACGCCGCATACGCTGTAAGGCAGAGTGGAAACGCCCCACGCGCTGTAAGGCTGCCACATCTTTCTGCTTCAGAACAGCTGGCGGGTTCACACTTCCGACCGTTCATTTCGCAGCACGGCTCTGAACTGCTGTGCTTTCAGGGCTAACATGTGCCACTGTAACTATTTTAAGTATATAACTCAGTGAGGTTAATGCCATATGACCACCAGCACTGGCCATTTCCAAAAGATTTCCATCCCCTAAACAGAAGAGGAATTACACTGGAAAAATCCACTATCAGGGACCTCTCCAGTGTACTGAAGAGCAATGATGTCAGTCTGGAGACCAAGGTGCACCTGATCCAGGCCATCATCTTTACAAACACTTGCTGTGCATCAGAAAGCTGGACAATGACTAGGGATAATAGAAGGAGAATTGATACCTTTAATCTATGATGCTGGAAAAAGAGTATTGAATATACCATGGATTGCCAGCAGAACAAACAGGTTCATCCTGGAGAGGGTGAAAACAGGCTGCTCCTTGGAGGCAAGGATTCTGAAGCTTCATCTGACATACTTTGGTCATGTTTCAAGAAGGGACCCATCCTTGAAGAGGGACGTCATGCTTGGGAGGGTGGAGAGACAGCGCAAGAGAGGAAGACCCTAGATGAGATGGATTGACTCAGTGAGTGGGGTTATGGGGTAGGTGTGTCAGAGACAGTAAGGTTGTCAATAAGACAATATTGGCTCAGGAGAGAGCAGGGTTCAGAGCTGTTATACATAAGGTTGCTATGAGTCACAGGTGATCTGATGGCACATAACAACAACAACAAGAAACTCAGGAGTCCTGGTGGCCTAGTGGTAAGGAGCTGCACTGCTAACACAAAGGCAGGTGGTTCAAATCCACCAGCTGCCCTGTGGAAGGAAGACTGACAAACTCCTCCTGTGCAATTTACTGCCTGTGAAAACTCACTGGAAGTTCAGCTAGGAGTCAGTTCCAACTGACCAACAGTTGAGCTTGAATGAAAGAGAAACTTAGTATATGTCTGAAGCAGTAATACCCCATTCTTCTCCTCCCCCAGTCAAATAAGGCCTAGGGGAGGAGCTGTGCTGACAACTCAAAGGCAAGCAATTTGAATCCAACAGCTACTCCACAGGAGAAGGATGAGCAATTTCTTCCGTGTCGTTGTTGTTAAGTGTTATCAAGTAAAGTATGACCCGTAGCGACCCTGTGAAAAACAGATCTGAACCTTGTTCTGTCCTGCGCCATCCTCACACTTCCTGACACACAAGAGCCCATTGCAGCAGTCACCATGTCAATCCACCTGGTTGAGGGTCTTCCTCTCTCTTATCAACTCTCCACCTTTCCAAGCATGATGTCCCTCCAAAGAATAGCCTCTCCTAGCAACATGCCTGGAGTACATGGGATGAAGATGTATCATCTTTGCCTCCAAGGAGCACTCTAGCTGCACTTAATCCAACACATAGTTGTTCTTTTGGCCATCTATGGGTGTTCAGTACTCCTCTCCCACACCACAGCTCAAAGGCATCTTCTCTCATTTGTGTGATTTACTGCCTCTGAAAACCTGCCAGAGGGTCAGCTTTAAGTCAATTCCAGCTCGGTGGTACATAACACCAGCACACTCTAGTCTCATTTTGTGCCTATGAATTTGTCTATATTAGATATTTCATGTAAGGAGCTCCGGCAGGGTAGCCTGTAGCATGTTGCTCTGACAACCAAGAGGCTATATGTCTTTGGCAGTTTGAATCAATCAGCAGCTCTGCAGGATGGGCAGCCTCCTCCCATTCACAGCCTCTGAAATGCAACAGAAGGTTTCTATGAATTGGAATTCACTTAATTCTTTCTGTGTCTTAACTATTTTATGGAGCAAAATTGACAAAATTTATCTATGCAACAGCATGCAACAGAGTTTTGATCCTTTTATGGCTAAATAAGAATTCATCATGTTGTTGTTCTTATTGTGATGTGCTGTCCAGTCACCTGCAACCCTATGTCCAGCAGCTCTGAAGCCTGCCCTGTCCTGAGCCAGTCTCACTGACTCTGACACACCTACCCCACTGCCCCAGTTACTGTATCAATTCATCTCATTGAGGGTCTTCCTCTCCTGCACTGCCGTTCCACCCTTCCAAGCATGATATTCTTCTCCAGGACTGGTCCCTCATGGCCACGTGCCCAAAGTGTGTGAGAAGGAGCTTGAAAATCCTAGCCTCCATTAATCATTGGATTGTACAATTTGATAGAGGGTGGTAAGGGAAATGGAAAGAATTTGTTTGAATTTGTGTTAGAATTTTGTAAATAAACTGGTGGGGGGAAAAATAATCCTCGTCTCCAAGGAGAAACTTGGTTTCAACCTCTCCAAGACAGACCTGTTTGTTTTCTTGGCGGTCCATGGTGTGTTCAAGACTCCTCCAGCACCACAGCTCAAAGGCATTGATTCTTCTTCTTTCATCCTTAGTCATTGTCCAGCTCTTTCATGCACACATATAGGCTTTTTGTTTGTTTGGTTGGCTTTTTTTTTTTTTAGCTCTTAGCAGAGCAGTTTACTACCTGCAATGCTTAAGTTCTTGGCTGGTAACTGAAAAGCTGAGAGTTCGAGTCCATCAGCAGCTCTGCAGAAGATTTTAACAATTTGCTTCTGCAAAGACTACAGCCTAGAAAACCCTCTGGGACAGTTTCTGTTCTGTCACCTGTGGCCATGTGAATCAGAATCAACTTGATGGAACCCAACAAGTCATCTGAAACACTTACCATGTCATTTCTAATTTTTCAGGGGATGCACAGAAAAGACACAAGTGGACAACTGACTTTCACAGATTCTCAAAAGAACTTGCATCACTGATAGGCAGCATCGTGATGGATGGAGAGGATATTGGAACTGTCATCAGCTTTATCTTGCTTGGATCCACAATTAACATCCTTGGTATCAGAAGCCAGGAAATAAGGAGATTAATTGCACTGGGGAAACCTGCAGTTAGGGAACTCTCCAAATTATTGAGGAGTAGTGATATCAGTTTGAGGACTAAGGTGTGTCTGATTCAGACTACAGCCTTTACGATTACTTGCTATGCATCTGAGAACTGTACAATGAACAAGGATGACAGAAAAAGAATTGATGCTTTGAGCTGTGGTGTTGGAGAACAGTGCTGAACACACCATGGACTGTCAACAGAACAAACAGATATGTCTTGGAGAGGTTACAGCCGGAGTGGTCTTTGGAGGCAAGAATGATGAGGCTTCACCTCACGGACTTTGGGCATGTTGCTAGGAGGGGCTATTCCTTGGATATAATGCTGGGAAGGGTGAAGGGTCAGCAAAGGATAAAGACTCTCAACCAAGTGAATTGACATGGTGACAGCTGCAATGGGCTTTGGTATGTCAGGAAGTGTGAGGATGGCACAGGATAGAACAGGGTTCAGATCTTCTGTTTACAGGATCGCTATGAGTTGTGCTCAACTGGAAGGTACCTAACAACAACAAACAACATCTCAGCAATCCTGGTGCTTGCACGTTACCCTAACTTCCTCTCAATTTTAATTCTGATCAAACTATACACAGGGAGTGAACAGAGGGAGCTGGACTGCTAATCTGAAGGCAGAGCCTCTCTGACAGTTCAGATCCTCTAACCACTCAGTGCAAGAAAGATGGGTGATCACCTCCCGTGGGATTTACAGCCTTAAAAACCTATGGGAAGGTCACCTTGAAGATGGTTCCAACTCAGTGGCAATGGGATACACAGCAGAACACAGAACCACTCATCAAAGTCTACGTTCAATTACATTGGTTACATTCTTTATTTTGGTTCATCTCCTGACCATCACTATCCATTCCATTTCACCACTACTGTCGCTGACTCAACAGCCTCTAAATGTCTCGCCCATGGTTTTTTTTTGTTTGTTTTTTAAAAATATGGAACGCTTCACGAATTTGAGTGTCATCCTTGCGCAGGGGCCATGCTAATCTTCTCTGTATCGTTCCAATTTTAGTACATGTGCTGCCGAAGCGAGCACTCGCCTATGTTTTAAGACTACTGTTGACTGTTAAGGATACTGTTTTAGCTCATCTATATAATGGAAAGATTTGAAAGGTCACAATCCTGATGATGAACATTATTTAGTTAAATAGCTGTTGAGCTTAAAGATGACTTTGAGGGATGATTTCAGTTAGTGGTTTGAATATGCTCTTAGAATAAGAGATTTGGAGGAGTTCCTCATATTTCAGTAGATCCAGTAAGTAACTAACCAGGCACTAACAGCAACATTTTCTCCATGGACCCCCCAAAAAGAGGCCAAAATTACAAACTGAGCCAGGGAACACTGCATGGTTTAAAATGGGGAGGGTATGCCGGGGATGTGTCCTATTTCCATACCTTTTCAATCTATATGAAACAGATTATCCGGGAGGCTGGGCTCTATGAGGAGAAGTGTGTCATCAGGATTGGAAAAAGACTCATCAACAATCTGTGTTATGCAGATGACACAACCCTGCTTGTTGAAACTGAGGAAGACCTGAAACACTTGAAAGTCAAGGACTGCAGCCTTCAATATGGATTGAAGCTCAATATCAAGAAAACAAAGATTCTTACCACTGGGCTGATTGGCAGCATCATGATGGATGGTGAAGGGATCAAGATTGTAAACAGCTTTCGTTTGCTTGGCTTCACAATAAAAATTCTTGGCACCAGCAGCCAGGAAATTAAAAGAGATATTGCGGTGGGAAAGTCTGCTGTTAGTGCCCTCTCCAAAGCACTGAAGAGCAATGATGTCATTCTGGAGACTAAGGTGTGCCTGATACACACCATTGTCTTTGCAATCACTTGTTATGCATCAGAGAGCTGGACAATGACCAAGGATGATAGAAGGAGAATTGATACCTTTGAGCTGTTGGAGGTGTTGGAGAAGAGTATGGAATATACCATGGATGCTAAGAGAACAAAGAGGTTCATTCTGGAGAGGGTTAAATCAGACTGCTCCTTGGAGGCAAGGATTCTGAAGCTTCGTCTGACATACTCTGGACATGTTGCTAGGTGGGATCAGTTCTTGGAAAGGGACATCATGCTTGGGAAGGTGGAGGGACAGCACAGGAGAGCAAGACCCTCTATGAGGTGGATTGATTCAGTGACTGGGGTAATCGGGGGTAGGTGTGTCAGAGACAGTAAGATTGGCACCAGGTAGAGCAGGGTTTAGGGCTGTTGTACATAAGGTTGCTATGAGTTGCAGACAACAACAACAACATTTGCAAATATAGGATTCATTCTATTGGTTTGAAGATAGAGGATCATGACTTCATGACCAGTCAATTAGACTAATACTGTTTTCAGAGTTACTGTCTTAGTTTAGAGAATAGTACGTGGTGTCTTAACAGCCAGCAAATGACCATCCAAGACAAAACAATGGCCTCTCTTTGTCTGGAATGTTAGTAGGAGGAGATCCTCAAATCACAGCAGGAATGGGATCACAGGTCTACCAGCCTCTGTGAACTACTACCTCAACATCCAGGAGACCAGAAGAATTGGCTGGTGGCCAACTACCATCATATCTTGAGCTTAACTGGTATCATGTGCTAATAAACATCACGATGTGCTAGATATTACCAATATATGCTTAAAAGAAATCTAAGTCAGTTCTAGCAGCCCAGCCAAAGTAGCCAAAGAAATTTTTTTAAAATTCTTTTTTATTCTATATTGGTTTGCATACAAAGAAATTCTTAAGCAAAACAGTTGTGACACTCAGTAAGGAATCTACAACCAGTTCCCGGGATGCTTCTGCGTGGCCTACAAGGAAAATTATTTTTACACTGTGAAATCATTGGAAAAAAATGAGGAGATCAATGATATTAATTATGTTGAGAGGTAACCCATATTGAAAGCTGCAATCTTGGATCTCAACATTGAAACAAAAAAATCCTCACCATTGGATCAATAGGCACTATCGTGATAGATGGAGAAAAGATTGGAGTTGTCAATGACTTCATTTCACTTGGCTGCTCAATCAGCGTCCATGTGTGGCATTGGGAAAATCTGCTACCACGGGCCTCCTTAAAGTAGAGCAAAGATGTCAGTTTAAAGACTAAGGTACATCTGATGCAAGTCATGGTCTTTTCAGTTGCTTTCTATGCATCTGAAAGTTGAACAATGTATAAGGATGACGGAAAAATAACCAATGTCTTTGTTAGAGAAGATTAGTGAACGTCCCACACACTGCCACGAGATCAAACGCATCTGCATTGGAGAAAGTGCAGCCACAGTGCTCCTTAGAGGCAGGCATGGGGAAACTTCATCTCTCTTACTTTGGTCATGTTGTTAGGAGGGATCAGACCTTAGAAAAAACCACCCTGCTGGGAAAGGTGGAGGGTCAGTTAAAGAGAGGAAGACCCTCAACAAGGTGGACTGATACAGTGACAGCAATGGGTTTGACGAGAATGGACCAGGGAAGAGCAAGGTTCACAGCTGTTGTTGCATGTTCACTGTGGGTTGTAGTGGACCCAACAGCACCTAACAACAAAAACAACAATGGCATTTCAACACGAGGAAACGAATTCCGATTTTAGTGTCTATAAGTAAAGATTGGAAGGAGGAGTGGCATCCACTTCCATCCATAATAGCTTGCCTCCGGAAACCCTATGAACCCGGAGAGAGGATGAAAGGCACCTAAGCATCAAGGACTCTCCTTCATAGGGTCGTTATGAGTCGCCTGCGACTCGAAGGCACTTAACAACAACAACAACAAGTAAAGAGGAAACCAAGCCTTACCCACTGTTTCCACACAGCAGCTTTCGCATTACAATAGCACTTGTGAGGCAATGTCAATGACATAAACAATCTGGCTCCTTGCACAAAAGTTGGCTGACCCTCACTAGGGCCTGTTTAACCTATGTTTCTCTTTTTAAGTTGTTAGCTGCCATGAAGTTCACGCCCTGGTTCACAGTGACCTCCTGTCCTATGTGAGCCCTATGGATTGGGGATATTTATTCAGAAATACATTGCCAGGCCCTTATTCCTGGCCCATCATAGTCTGCTCAAATTCATTGCAACACACAGCCTTCATGAACAGACAAGTGGTGGCTGTGCATACAGGAACCCTGGCCAGGGACTGAACTGAGGTATCTTGTACGGAAGGTAGGAATTCTATGAACCTCCACTGTCCTTTCTGTCTGTCCTTATTGTTACATGCTGCTGCATCATCTGTAACTCACAACCATGTGAACAACAAATCTGCACGTCGTCCTCTCCTGCTCGAGCCTCACAATCTGATCAAGTGCATTGTAACAGTCACTGGGTTGATCCATCTCGTCGAGGATCTCTTTTTCCCTGACCCTCCACCTTTCCCGGCAGGATGTCTTTTCCCTCCAAGTGGCCCCACATGCCCAAAGTATGTGAGACAAAGATCCCCCGTTCTTGCTTCTAAGGAGTAGCCTGGCTACACTTCCAACCAGACAGCCAGACAACGGGATATTCCATATTTTTCTCAAGGAAACCAGACTTCTGAGGTAATGGGATCGAATGACTGCATCTACCCAGGGAAACAATGTGGAATGCAGAACCTAACCCTTTCAAGTGAATGTTTAATGGTTGATAATATATCCCCCAGACTAGAGTTCAAGTTCAAATACTTCTAAGTGAACATCTTCTTTATCCTCAAGCCATTTTACTTTGATATTATCTAACAATGGTAGGAAAGAAGGTCACTTGGGACTTGGGTTCAGATGGTACCTTCCAAGCCCATCATCACCGGCTGGTCTGTATAATAAACTGAAGATTAACTCCACTAACAGCAGGTAGTAGCTTTGCTCCCAGGACTCAATAAATGTCTGCTCAGTGGGCAGACAGAGACATGGAACTCTACAGAGGGTCCTTCCGAAGGTGCTGTCCTAGATTCTCAAAGATATGGCCTGTGTCAGCGAAGATCAAAACCAGACAGACAGCAGAAATGAAAGAAAATACGGTCTCCAAACCTGAATGCATGAGGCCTTAGCAATGACCTGATCAGGTTCGTCGGCCTTGAACCATGAAAGAATGACACTTTGCAAGTCTGATGTGCTAGATGGTGACAGCCCAGAAGTTGAAATGAAGGATTATCTTTTAATTTTATGTCAAGAAGAAGGCTGCTGTCCTTGTGGCTTTATCCAACTGCAGCCTCTTAATCACCCCTGAATGAAGACAATTAGGAAAATCAGCAAACAGAATAATGCTTTTAAATTACTTGAAGGATTAGATGGCCTCCCAATGAAAATTAAGAGCTATTTGTGGAGTCTTAATTGCCCTGTGGGTTATTTCAAGTGGAGGGGGGGGGATAAAACCAAACCCTGAAGTTGCAAAGTCATATTTTTTCAGCATAATTGTTGGTATCTGCTGCCCTCAAACAGGCCCACTCACTCCCTGGCAAGCCTATGCAAGCAGAATGCAACATGATCCTGGCTTGCACCTCCTGTGATCAGCTGTGAGTTGGTCCCATGTGATCTACAGGGTTTTCATTGTTTGTTTTTGGGGAACAGGCTACCCAGGCCTTTCTCCCTAGTCTTTCCTAGTCTGGAAGTTCCACTGAAACCTTTGGACATCATGTCAACACACAAGCTTGTGCTGAAAATTGAACAACAGTTGTGCACAGGTTTGCTGGCTAAAAACCAAAGTCAGATCTTCTGCATGAAAACTGAGACCTTTATCCTTGAATTACTCATGCTCCATTAGCACAACTGACCCCAAACAGCAAACTTATTTTCACTAAGTTGACTCTGACTCATCTCAACCCCATGGGATAAATATATCCCACTTGAAGTTAGAGACCATCTTGAGAAAAGATTTGATACACTGAACAACAATGACTGAAGACCAGGAAAGTTGTGGGATGACACCAAGAACATCATGTTGCTGTTGTTATTGTTACGTGTCATCGAGTTGCCTTCAGTGACCTTATGTACAACAGCCCTGAACCCTGCTCTATCTTGAGTCAACCTTATTATCTCCTACCCCCATTACCCCAGTAATTGAGTCAATACATCTCATCAAGGGTCTTCCTCTCTTTTGCTATTCCTTTTCCATCCTCCCAAGCATGATGTCCCTCTCCAAGGACTGGTCCCTCCTCACAACATGCCCAAGGTATGTCAGATGAAGGCTTAGAATCCTTGCCTCCAAGGAGCAGCCTGGTTTCACCTTCTCCAGGATGAACCTGTTTGTTCTCCTAGCAGTCTATGGTACATTCAATACTCTTCTCTAGTACCACAGCTCAAAGACATCAATTCTCCTTCTATAATCCCTAGTAATTGTCCAGTTTTCTGATGCATAGCATGCAATTGTGAAGACTGTGGCCTGTATCAGGCACACCTTAGTGTCCAGACTGACATTGTTGCTCTTCAGAACTCTGGAGAGGTCCCTAACAGCAGACTTTCCCCAATGCAATTCACCTTCTGATTTCCTGGCTCCTGGTACTGTTGACAGTAGAGCCAAGCAAACAGAAGTTTTAATAATCTAAATCTCTTCACCATCTATTATGATGTTGCCAATCTGCCCAATGGTGAGAATCTTTGTTTTCTTGATGTTGATCTTCAATCCATATTTAAGGCTGCAGTCTTTGACTTTTGGCAGCAAGTGTTTCAGGTCTTCCTCAGTTTCAGCAAGCAGGGTTGTGTCATCTACAATAACGCAGATTGTTGACGAGTCTTTCCCAGTCCTGATGCCACACTCCTCCTCATAGAGTACAGCCTCCCTGATGATCTGTTCTGCATACAGATTGAAAAGATATGGAGATAGGACATAATACATGACTAAAATGAAAGGTATTTTAAAAGAAAGGAATGAGAACCCTCAAAGGGTGTCAGAAGAGATTCTGAAATTTGCACGAGAACATAGATAAATTAAATCAAAAGGAAGAAATGATGGAATAAGAGTTAAAGAGAGGATTTCAATGATTGGTTCAAGAAGA
Source organism: Elephantulus edwardii (assembly GCF_000299155.1). Taxonomy (NCBI): domain Eukaryota; kingdom Metazoa; phylum Chordata; class Mammalia; order Macroscelidea; family Macroscelididae; genus Elephantulus; species Elephantulus edwardii. Next base: position 5,850,506 of record NW_006399901.1, on the reverse strand, counting down.
TAAATTATTAAATGTACAAAGACCTGAGTTAGAAATCCAAAAGGGAAGAGTAAGTTTAGTATTTTTCAAGTTCAAAGTCGTTAAGACCCTTAACTCTGGTCTTACCAACAAATTTCAGCCTTGAATTGCAACACTGAAGGATTCTGTGTATGCAAAATATTGAACTGAATGACCTGGGGAAACTCCAAGAAAAGATAGAATATCGAGTCACTGTACCAAAAATGAACAGGTAGGATGGTTTTCCCCTGATCTGTATCTCTCTCCAGAACAAGGAATCCCACCCAGGAGCTCCCTTAATAAAGCTGCTTTAAGCTTTCTTTCTGGTCCCTTCCTTGAGTCCTTGGTCTTACATTTGGTGCAAAGACCTAACATCTGGTGAATGAAACCCAGGAGAGGAGTCAAGACATGTTGTGCCTCACTTTCTTTTGGGGTAAGTGTGGTGAACCTCACTCTCTCCTGATCCTACCAGCTTACACGGTGTCAAGATGTCAAACAGATAAAAGAAATGACCAACTTAATGGTGAACCAGCTGCTATGATATCCGTATTCTCCCCTGGCTATTGATCTCAGGTCAACACAATCCAGTCTCTAAGCCCCTTCTCCCCCAGATCTTCGGTTCTATTTAGCTAGAAGTAGCTAGGATAAAGACACATTGCCGTTTTTCTCACTAAAGAGGCTGGGATGTCAGGCCCAGACCAAGCTCAAGGGGGAGAATGAAGGATTCAACCAATACCACATATCAACAAAGGGAGTGATAGGCCTCACCTACTTGACTAAATCACATGGAATGTACTTCCCTAAAGACCCTACTATAAAAACCTGCTCTAACTTACTTTAGGACATGATTTTCCCCTGGTCTGTCTCTCTCTCTCTCTAGACCAAGAAATCTCACCCTGGATCCCCTTATAAAGCTGCTTCAAGCTTTCTCTCTTAAAGAAAAAGAAAGAACAGGTAGATGCTGAACTATTTCAGGATTCTTGATACGATCAAGCATTTGTCTGGGTTACATTGATAGCATTAACGCTAAGAATTGAAGGAATAGTAATTGAGATGTTTTAACAAATGTATGCTGTGCTGGATGCACTCATTCATCTATGCCAAGAAATCTGGAAGACAAGCTATTAGACTAACCATCTAGAAGGGATCCATATTCATGCCTATCCCAAAGAAAAGTCAACCAGCTGAATGTGCTAATAACCAGACACTATCATTAGTATCACATGCAAGGATAATTTTGAAGAAGATAATTTTTAGAAGCACTTAAGACAGTATACATTGGCAAGAATTGTCAGAAAATTCAAGTAGGATCCAGGAGGCTGTAGAATGAGGTATATAATTCTGGATATTTGATGGATCTTGGCTGAAAGCAGAGAATATCAGAAACATGTGTGCCTGTGTTTTAAAGATATTAGACACTTTTATTATAGTGAGTGGTTCAGCATCAGGAAATGTGTGCTTCAGCACTGTATCCTTCCATTAGATTTATTGTCTGTAGGCTGAGCGAATAATCTATGAAACTAGGCTCTACAAAGAAGAATATGGCATCAGAATTGGAGGAAGATTCCTGTGATATGTAGATGACACAACCTGTGAGTGATGAGGACTTGAGGTAATTCCTAATGAGGTCAAGGACAGTAGGGTTACATAGGAAACAAAAATCTCTGTAACAGGACCATTAAACAACATCACAACAAATGGAGAAAAGACTGAAGTTGTTTTAAGTTGGATCCACAACCAATACCCTTGGAAGCAATAATAAAAACTCCAAGGACCTATTGCATTGGGCAAGTTTGCTACAAAAGAACTCTTTATTTATTTTTTTCTTTCAAAAGAACTCTTTAAAGTATTAAAAGACAAAGATGTCACTGTGAAGACTAAGGCATGCTTGATCTAGAAAATCTGGACAATGAGTAAGGAAGGATGATGAAGAACTGATGCCTTCTAATTCTGGTTGAATTAGGAAACTCTGGTGGCCTAGGGGCATGTTAGGTCTTCATACTGGATGTAAGATCAAGGACTCAAGGAAAGGACCAGGGAAAGAAAGAAAGCTAAAGAAGCTTTATTAGCGGGACTCTTGAATGGGCGAGGCCGATCACTACCTTTGTTGACATGTTGATATTCTTTGAATCCTTCAGTTTCCACCTTGACCTTGGTCTTTGCCTGACACTGAGCTACAATCTCAAAGGCACACCATTTGAATCCACCAGCTGCTTTGTGGGAGAAGGATGGGCAATCTCCCTCCATGTGGTTAACTGCCTCTGAAAACCTTGTAGAGGGTCAGCTATGGGTCTGTTTCAATGTGACGGTATGCAACAAAAAACAATGACAATTATGGTGTTGGTGAAGAATAAATATAGAATATATCACAGGCCTCCAGAGGAACAGAAAAATCTGTCTTGGAAGGACAGTCAGAGTGCTTCCTAGACATGAGAATGACAACACTTCATCTCACATATTTTGGGCATGTTATCAGGAGAGACCAAGCCCTAAAAAAGGACATCGTCCTTGATAATGCAGAAGGCTGAGAAAATGAGGAAGACCTTTAATGAGACGGATTGATACAATGGCTTCACCAATGGTTTCAAACATAGCAATGAGTATGAGGATGGCTCTGGAGCAGTTAGCAAGACAGAATTTATGTACTCAATGCTTAACTTTTCAAATGGCTGATAAGAATACAGTCAATCAGAACAGACACGTGAAGAAATGTTCAAAATCACTGGCAATAAGAGAGACGCAAATCAAAACCACAATGAGATACCATCTCACTCCAGTAGCTGTGGCAAAGTCTGACATAAGTAATAAATGTTAGGATGTGGTTAGATAGGAACTCTTACACACTGTTGGTGGAATGGTAAAATGGTACAGCCACTTTGGAAGGCAGTTCGGCGTTTCCTCAAAAAGCTGGACATGGAAATTCCATATGATCCAGCTATTCCACTGCTTGGAATATATCCTGAGAAAATGAGAACTGAGGCACAAATGGAGACTTGTACA
>NW_006399901.1:5844505-5845749 GCF_000299155.1 Elephantulus edwardii | reverse complement strand
TTTTTTTTTTAAAAAAAGATGTATTGCATTGGAAAAGTCTGCTGTTCTCCAAAGTACTGAAGAGCAATGATGACAGTTTGAAGACTAAGGTGTGCCTGACTCAGAGCATGGTCTTTTATATCACTTGCCATGCATCTAAAAGCTGGACAATGAATAAGGATGACAGAAGAATTGATGCCTTCGAATTATGATGTTTGAGAAGAGTACTGACTATTCCATGGACTTTCAAAAGAACAAACAGGTATGTTTTGGAGAAGGTGTAGCTAGAGTGCTCCTTAGAGGCAAGGATGTCAAAGCTTCATCTCACATACTTTGGGCATATTGCCATAAGGGAACATTCCTTAAAAGGGACATCATGCTAGGAAAGATAGAAGGTCAGCAAAAGAGAGGAAGACCCCCAACCAGATAGATTAACACAGTGACTGCAGCAATGGGCTCAACTATGTCAGAGATGATGAAGATGTTAGGGCACGATCACTGTGAGTCATACTAGACTCAACATCACATAATAACAAAAACAATGGTGGCAAGTTACTGAATGTATATTCTTATGTTGTGTGTATAAAAACGTATGTGATTTTACTTTTCTTTAAGACTATTTTGTGGGCAAATAAAGAAGGTAAGATCATGAAGGCTAACTGGAGGAAAAATGGGTTCTTTTTACCTGACATAAGAGGGTTATTGAAATTTTAACATTCATTTTTTGTTTTTATATGGCATCATTTTCTTTTTTTTAAATTGTGGATCAGATAAAGTTTACAGAGGAAATGAATTTTCCATTCAACAATTTCTACACATATACTTTCATAACCTTATTTGTACGTTGTCATGAGGGCCCAGTCCTTGGAGAAGGACATCATTTTAGAAAAGAAGAGGCTTAGAAAAGAGAGAAAGACTCTCAATGAGACAGACTGAGGCAGTGACTATAGTGATGTGCTTCAGCTTGGTGGACATCGTGAGGCTGATGATGGGAGATGGGAAGTTCCCTCCTTTTCTACACGGGGCCAGTGACTCAGAGCCAAGTCAAAGGCACCTAATAACAGCAACAGAAGAAGGCTCTAGAGTAGTGTGGTGCCTTGAATGTTGCATGATACTCAAAGCTATATTGTTGTTGTTATGTGCCGTCGAGTTGCTTGTGACTCATAGCGACCCTATGTACAACAGCCCTAAAACTCTGCTCTGTCCTGTGCCAATCGCACTGTCTCTGACACTCCCATCCCAATTATCCCAGTCACTGAATCAAT
>NW_006399901.1:5821517-5842990 GCF_000299155.1 Elephantulus edwardii | reverse complement strand
TTCAGTAGTTGGAAAACATGGACTCGGTGACAGAAATGGAGCTGGAGAGAGAATGATCGAATTTTGCACAATCAATGACTTATTCATAGCAAATTTTACTCAAAGCTATACCATTGGTATTTCAGATACCAGAAGCCTCTCTCATCCTTGACAGGTTTCAGAGGAGCTTCCAGATAAGAAAGAGTAGGAGGAAAGAACTGAAGATCTACTTCCAAAAGTTAGCCAATGAGAACTACCCGGATCCCGAGACTATTGTCTGGCTGGGCTGGAAGACGAGACCTGAGGGTTGGAAGGAGCCAGACAACACGGTAGGCCTTAGCTCAAGCCCAAAGAACCAGAGGTCCAATGTTGACGAGCCAGATCCAGAATGCTGGTTGAGCATAGGCAAGACAGCTTTGCAAAAGTTCATATATGCTTGATGCATGCCACACTCCAAGAGAAACCCCCTTTTAACTGACTTTCCAAGCTATGTCTTTTAAATTGCTTAGGTAAAGTGCAATTACACTGTGGGTACTGTAGCTGATGTTATAAGACTAGTTGAGGTTGTAGAGTGGATTATATTTGGGGCTACGGGGTGGGGTTTGGGAAGGTGCGGGGGGGGGATTGTGTACCAATGAGGGAGTTTTTCTTTTGCTTTTCGAGGAGAGGAGCAAATGGGGGGAGGGGGGAGGGGTTTGTGTGGGGAGAAGGGTGCAACAATGAATGAATGGAATCCCAAAATCTCGGTAGATGTTCACTGAAATGAAAAATAAACAACCTAAATTAAAAAAAAAAAAGACAAAAAAAAAAAAGACTAGTTGACTAGAAAAACAATATGTTTTGATGTTTTGGTGTCTTGTGGGTTTTTTTTTTAATCAGTATGTCTTATAAATTTTCACTCATATCACACACACACACACACACACACACACACACACACACAGAGTCATGCATATGAGAACAGTCAATGTGGTCCCTAAAACAAATATGAGAAGTGCAAAGAAGGAAGCCAGAGTAATGGAAATGGGACGACCTGAATGGATATAACGTATAACGAAAACGTTGTTGACATCATGTGAGAAATGTAACAAGAGTTATTGAAATTATTGACATCTAGAAATTATTCAATGGAAAGTGTATTTGAGGTGTAAGCTTTCAGCAAAACACAGTTAAATGTTCTCTCTGTTAAAAAAGAAAACATACATGAGCCCTTGTGTGAGGGCAGGCTTTTCCTTTTGGGTATGATGTGTTCCAGTGTTATCGTTTGGAGGTAAGACACAAGTCAAAGCAGGACCTCCTCATGGGCATTCAGACACATTCTCAGGCAAGGACAGAACCGTTGTGGATTGCCGGTTGCCTTGGTGATGGTAGAGGTGCCACGGAAATAGATACGGTTGCCTTGGTGATGGTAGAGGTGCCACGGAAATAGATAATCGCAGAAACAGATCGATGACAGGATGTGGCTAGAGTTTCTTCCCGGTGAGTGAAGTTTCTGTGGCAGTCTACTAAATTATTCTACAATGTGTCTTCTCGGCCAGGAAGAGAAGAGGATTGATCCTTCAACCAAGAATGGTTTCTAAGTTGGCAACACAAGAGCAACAAAACCAAAATAAAACACACAAATTGTCATTGTGCGTCTTTATGCTATTAGTTTCTGAGAAGGAGGAGACAGTTTGAACACTTAGACTGTGAGGCTCCTCCCTGAAGACCCTTTTCATTGTCTACATCTGTGGGGAGTTGCACCCCTAACCCAGAAGTGGTGTCTCTCTCTCGAGTGGTTCAAATCTACAAGAGAAAGGTGGACAATCTCCTGCTACATAACTTCCAGCCTCTGAAAAACCCAGCAGAGTGTAAGTTATGAGGCCACTGTGACTCAACAACAATGAATTGGAGAGGTTTTTTTTGATACACCAATGAAAACAGCTCCGTGTGAACATCAGGGGAGGCCCAGCGACATCATGGTTAAGAACTTGGCTGCTACGTTTGGCGGTGCAAACCCACCTCTTTCCAAGAAAAAAAAGAATCCAACTTTGCAGACACAAAATGAGACCCCAGCCTGAGGTCTAAGTTTTCTTGCGGACACACTGCCTTCAATAGTCACAGTCAGCTCCCATGAAGTCTACGACCCTGGACCACAATGGGGCAGGACTTCTCGATTCTACAGGGCTGCCCTGGGCCAGGGTCCACTTGATTGCATGCGAAACCACTACCTCGGTGAGAGCTCTTTAGTGCGACAACTTGGGGCTTCTGCATTTACAAGCAAACACAGTATTTCTAGGATGATGGAGAATTCTTATGAACAATTTAGCACTTAAGGAACAGTTTATTCCCTACTATCCCGTCTCTGAGGCCATAATCATTATTTAAGCTGCTCCCCAACACTATGACCACTGGCTGCAGGCAGCTAATTCAGTTAATTACAATTCAATGAAATAGAAAATTCCATTCTCCCTTGCCACTAGGTATGCATATAGCAAGCTCGCAATGGGCACCCTCTACTAACAGCTACCCGATTGGACCATTTTTATCACCCTAAGTTTTTTTGAGCAGCAGTTTGAAACGAACAGACGACGCTCTGTAACTTAGCCCTTATCTTAGCAAACTCCTTTAACTAAAGAAAGAAGGAACCTTTTTCTGGATGCTCTTCAATGCAAACTTTCATCATGTAAACACAGAGTTCTAATTCACCAGCCCCAGACCTCTAGGCCTTCTCCTCAAAGCCCAGTGGTGCTGTCACTTGGAACTTTTTGGTAGAAGGGTGGCCCTGGCATGAAGCCACCTTCAGGTCACATTACCTTGGGTTCCATTCTGTGTGGTTGGAGAGCAGCTGGTTGAACGATTATTCCACGCCAGTCATTAAAAACTGCCTTCCACCACTTTATAGTTAGAAGCTGCAGGGCACCCGGCAACAAGGGAAGAGGCCAGGCTGGCTCACAGAGGGCGGAGCAGAGTTAATAATTCATGTTGGGAGTTGGAGCCTGCGCCCCACAGCCACCTCCCACCTGTGGGCACCCCTGCCTGCGGTGGGGCGATGAGACGAGGAAACCGGATCTTCTTCCATATGACGTCAGTGCTGATCTTTGATTAGTCCCTTTTAATCAGTCCGTGACACTGAGACACAGTTAGGACCCTGGCACAAGTCAGCTAGGTCCAGGAGCCCTGGTGGTGTGAACGGTTAGATACTCAGCTGTTAATAAAAAAAGGACAGTTTTAATTCACCTGGCAACTATTGTTGTTAGGTGCTGCGAGTCAAGTACAACTCATAGCAACACTATGAACAGCAGCTGTGAACCTCGGCCTATCCTGTGGCGTCTTCACATTTCCTGACACATTAAAGCCCATTGCAGCAGTCACTGTGTCAACATCCCTGGTTGAGGGTCTTCCTCTCCTTCGCCGACCCTCCACCCTTCCCAGCATCATGTCCTTCTCCAAGGAATAGCCCCTCCTAACAACATGCCCAAAGTATGTGAGGAGAAGCCACACCATCCTTATCTCCAAAGAGCACTCCGGCTGCACCCTCTCCAGGAAATATTTTTTTGTTCTTTTGGACGTCCATGGGATGTTCAGTGTTCTTCTCCAACACCACAACTAAAATCATCAATTCTTCTTCTGTCATCCTTATTCTTTGTCCAGCTCTCAGGTGCAAAGCAAGTGATTGTAAAAACCATGACCTGAATCAGACACATGTTAGTCTTCACTCTGATATCATTACTCCTCAATAATTTGAATAATAACTCCTCTAAACTTCAAACTTTTCCAATGCAATATTTTCCTGACTGCTGGTACCAAGGGTGTTAATTGTGGATCCAAGTAAGATGAAATTGATGACAGTTTCAATCTTTACTCCACCCACCATGATGTTGCCTTTTGGTCCAGTAAAAATTTTTGTTTTCTTGACACTGATATGCAATCCATCATATTGAAAGCTGCATTCCTTGATCTTCTGCAACAAGTGCTTCAAGTCCTCACTTTCGGTGAGCAAGACTGTCATCTGCATAATGCAGGTTGTTGATGAGTTTCCCTCTAATTCTGATGCCACATTCCTATTCATAGATTCCAGCTTCTTGAATAATTTGCTCAGCATATAGATTTAATGGGTATGGAGAGATTACAACCCTGACGTACCCCCTTCTTCATTTTAAACCATGCAGCGTTCTCCTGCTCTGTTTGCACAACAGCAGTCTGGGTATAGGTTTCTCATGAGCACAATTAAGTACTCGGGGTTTCCTATTCTTCTCAATGCCAGCCACAACTTGTCATGATACACCCCCCCTCACACACACACAGAGAGAGAGAGAGAGAGAGAGAGTCAAATGCCTTTGCATAGTCAATACAGCACAAATACACATCCTTCTGGTATTCTTGACTTTCAGCAAGGATCCATCTGACATCAGCAATGATCTCCCTAGAGCCATAGGCTCTTCTAAATCCCATTTAAATTTCTAGCAGTTCCCTATCTGTGTACAGTTCTAGCTATTTTTGAATGATCTTCAGCAGTATTTTGTTTGCATGTGATAATCATGATATTTTTCAATAGTTTCCACATTCTGTTGGATCATTTTTGGGGGAATGGGAACAAATAACAAATATGAACTTCTTCCAATCCATTAGCCAGACAGCTGTCCCCCACATTTCCTGACATAGACTGGTGAGCGCATCCAAGGCTGCCTCTGTTAGTTGAAACAAGTCAATTTGTATCACGTTGATTCCTGGGACTTTATTTTCTGACAATGCCTTCAATGGAGCTTCTACTTCCTCCTCATTACCACTGGTTCCTGCTCATATGGTACTTCCCAAAATTCTTCAGTTTCAATGAGTTCTTTTTGGTAAAGTGATTCTGTGTATTCCCTCCATCTCAATGCTTTCTGTGTCATTCCAAATTTTGCCCATAGTCACTATAGTTCACTGAGGGTTACTAGCTGTCATGGAGTATGACAGTTGGCTGCACTGCTTGAAAGCAGGCAAAGAATGCCTAGATGAGTGGGAATGAAAGCAGTCCCAGACTCCCTGGAGCACATACCACCATGAAGGGGACTTGAGAAGTTACACATGAAAAGCTTCTGGCGATCTTGATAATGTTGTGAGTACAGTGAAACCCTTCTATGAGCACAAGGATGTTCCCCTAGAAACGATTTAAACTTGTCTATGGAATGTCTCATGTGGGCCGCCATGACCCAAGGTAACTGCTTGGAAGGCAGCTATGCTTAACCGTTTACCCACTCTGTGAAGTCATGCTTTGCTGTATGCTTGAATTTTCTGCTAATAAAAAAAGCAGGGGCTCTGAAGCTTCTTGGGGCCATTAGCTTGAGCGAGTTCTTTTTCCTCTGGAGCCACATTTCTCCTCGCTAGTCTTCCTTCGGCTCAACCCACGAGAAACAACACATAGCATCTTTCAATATTGCAACTCAAGGTTTAAATTTGTTTTTCAGTTCTCTCAGCTTGAGAAATGCAGGGTGAGTTCTTCCCTTTTTATTCTCCAATTCCAGCTCTTTGCACATTACTGGCACTTTGCTTCGCTCTCCCACAGTGCCCTTGAAATCTTCTGTTCAGCTCCTTTAGTTTGGCATATTTTCCTTTTATTTTGGCCTCTTGGTGCTCTAGTGCAATTTTCAGAGTCTCTTCTGACATCTGTTTTGGGTTTTTCTTTCTCCTCTGTCTTTGTAATGACCTTTTGCTCTCTTCACAAATGATATTCTTGATATCATCACACAACTCATCTGGTCTTCAATCCTTAGTGTTCAATGCCTCAAACCTATTTCTAAGATGATCTTGAAATTCAGATGGAGATAATTCAAGATCATATCTTGGTTCTTGTGGACTTATTTTCATTTCCTTCAGCCTTAATTTAAACTTGCGTAGGAGTAATTGATTGTGACCCGCAGTCCTCCCCAGCCTAGTTTTGACTGCCAATATTGAGCTTCTCCAATGATGTGTAAAGTTGTCATTTGTGTCTTTTAAAAAAGGTATTTGGAGGAATACTTTAAAGAAATGATGGTTGTGCTTAAGTAACTAATTTTCAGATGCAAGAGCAAAGCATGGGCATCTGCTTCTTGGGTTGGTGTTTTGTGTGGGTCTGGGGTTTTTTTGTTTCTTTTTTGGTTTTGTTTTGTTTGATTTGGTTTAAATAAACAGGCTTGTGGATACTGGAGGCAATAAATAAAGCTTAGATTCCAGGATTGGATCTATTTTCTTCTTTGTAAAGTTGTGCAGGTGATGAGTTTTCCGTATACCCTGGGACTGCCAAGAGAACAAACAGGTCTGTCTTGGAGAGTAGGCTGTTCCTTGGAGGCAAGGATTTTAAAGCTCCATCTGACATACTTTTGGACATGTTTCCAGCAGAGACAAGTCCTCTGGAGAAGGGCTTCATGCTCAGAGGGATGGAGGGACAGTGCAAGAGAGGAAGACTCTGGGTGAAACGGATTGACTCAGTAACTGGGATAGTGGAGAGACAGTGTGTCAGAGACAGTGAGATTGGCTCCTAATAGGGCAGAGTTCAGAGCTATTGGGCATAGGGTCGATGGCATATAACAACAATACATATATTTTTAATTTTATTTTTTATTGATATTTAACTAAAGTTAACAGAAAATCTGGATTTCCATTCATTCATTCTTGCACATTTTCCTTTGTTCCCCTGCCCCTTCCCCCAATCTGCTTTGCTATGCACCTCTTATTCTGGACTTTTGTTATGCAAATAATACCTAATCATATATTCCTTTTAAACAGTTCTTTCCCTCTTCTGTTTCATGCAGACTACATTATTTATCCTCTCTTTTCTTAGTTTCCCCTCAACCTCCATGTTGGATTTTACTGTTTTATAACAGTAGCATTACACAATATTTGTTCTTCTGTGACTGAGATATTTCACTCAGCGTAATGTCCTCCAGGGTCACCAATTTGTATAATATTTCATGGGTTCCTTGTTTTTCAGGGCTGCATAGTATTCCATGTGTATACCACAGCTTCTCTATCCATCCATTCATTTGTTGATGGACACTTGGGTTGCTTCCATCTCTTTGCTGTTGTGAATAACACAGCAATAAACATAAGTGTCCATACAGTACATATCAAGCGACATTGATTACCTTTTTTTAAATTAAATTTTATTAATTTTATGATTACCTTTTTTGGTAAAGTGCGGACATTCTTGTTTCTGTTCTGATTGTTCCATTTTCATAAATCTTGTTTCCCTGTCTGCTTGCATTCTCATCTTTGTTTAGATTTGAATATTTTGAAAAAGTATTGTGATTTGAGCAAAAGCATGCAAAATTAGCCTCTCAATCATCCATAAGCGTTTCGTTTTTTATTTTTTTATTTTTATTTTATTATTATTATTTTTGTGTGCGTGTACCGTCAAATCAGATCTGACGGGTACAGGAGGAGATTGCCCCTCCTTCCCCGGCAGAGCATCTGGTGGATTCGAACCGTGCACCTCTGGGATTGTAGTTGCAGCTTCTTGCCACTAGGCCACCAGAGCTCCCCAACGTCTTGTTTTATAACATTAGTTACAATATGTACAATGGTTGCTCCTACACTTATCTTCACTTAGCCTTTCCCTTCAACCATTTTAATAAATATTTATTATCTGTTTATTCATTTTTATTTCCATCTCTCTCCTTTTCCTTCCCAGTAATCATACTACAATGATTCTGTTTGTGTGTAAAACTTTCTTTAAAGAAAAACAAACTCATCGTCTTTGAATTAGAACTCCACAGGAATTACAGAGACTGTAACTTTCTAGGAAGGAAGTTAGTCATCTTCCTCCTGAGGAGCCTCTGGTGGATTCGAACCACTTGTCTTTAGGTTGACAGCACAACTCTTTAACCTCCAGGTCACTAGAGCTACACTTTCTTTAAATTTGTGTAAAGTAGTCTTGCACAATATTTGTCCTTCTGTGATCTATTCATTTTCTGTACCACGGACTGCTAGAGTTCATCCTGGAGAGGATGAAACCAGTCATCTCCTTGAAGGCAAGGATTCTGAAGCTTCATTTGACATAATTTGGGCATGTTGCAAAGAGGGACCAGTCCTTGGGGAGGGACATCATGCTTGGGAGGGTGGAGGGACAGCACAAGAGAGGAAAATCTTTGATGACATGGATTGAATCAGTGACTGGGGTCACAGGGGTAGGTGTGTTGGAGACAGTAAGGCTGGCAGAGGATAGAACAGAGTTCAGAGCTGTTATACATAGGGTCATTACGGGTCACAAATGACTCAACGGCACACAACATTCTCTAGACTCATCCATGTTATGTGATGTTTCACAAGTTCTTTATTGGTTTTCAGTGTTGCATGGTACTCCATTGTGTACATGTACCATAATTTCTTTGTCTCTTTGTCTATTAATAGCTACTTGGGGTTTTCTAACTCTTTGCTATTGTGAACAATGCTGCAATAAATGTTGGTGCACATTTGCCTGGTCATGTCAAAGCTCTTACTACTTTAGCATGTATACCCAGTCGTGGGCTAACTAGGGAGCTCTGGTGGAATAGTCAGTTGTGTGGCTAACCCAAAGGTGGTACCTTCTGGAGGTTCAAATTCACCAGCTGCTCCACAGGCAAAAGATAGGCAATCTCCTCCTGTGCAACTTAAACCTCAGAAAGTAGGATCAGCTATGAGTTGGTTCCAGTTTGACAACAATGAGTGAATAGGATAGTTATAGAAAACAATATTTCCAGTTTCAACTTTTTAAGGAAATTCCAGACTGCTTTGTTCAAAAAAGAATTGCTCATTGTTTGGCTTCCTAGAGGTAACGAAGCACAGTACCTAAAGGGGATATTCTTTATTTTGTGAGCAGATCTGTTATTAGTTACCAGGTGATCTCCGGCATTAGTTTTGGCTCAAGATTTGAAGAGTAATAGTCTCAGGGAGTCTTCTGTATCAACCATCCCAGTAGATCTAGGGCATTTTTGTTTATTTGCTTTGTTTTTAATTTCTTTGAGTGTGTGTTTTACATTTCTCTCCCTTTCTATCAGGGTCCATCTATTTTGGCTTTAATTATAGCTGTAGGTAGGAATAGCCAGGCACTATCTAGTCTCTTCTGGTCTTTGCATAGTACAGTAACATTAATGGTAGGATTTCAGTTGTGGATTTATATATGTTCAACTTTGCTATGAAAATTTTCACTATATAAGCCACAGGTCTCCAAACATAAACCTACCTGTTCCTTCAATAGGACAAAGTTAAGAGCATGAACTTCATCCCCTATTTAGCATAGGACATTGGGGCACACAACTGATCCATGGACCTCAGTTTCTCAACTATAAAGCATGTTGTTGTTGTTTGTTGCTGTTACGTGTCATCTCGTCACTATGTACAACAGCTCTGAATCCTGCTCTATCCTGTGCCAACCTTATTGTCTCTGACACACCTACCCCCATTTCCCCAGTCATTCAGCCAGTCCATCTCATTTGGGGTCTTCCTCTCTTGTGCTGTTCCTCCACCCTCTCAAGCATGATGTCCCTCTCGAAGGACTGGTCCCTCTTTGCAACATGCCCAAAGTATGTCAGATGAAGTTTCAGAATACTTGACTCCAAGGAGGATCCTGGTTTCACCCTCTTTCAGCTGAACCTGTTTGATCTCCTGGTAGCCCATGGTATATTCAATACTCTTCTCCAGCACCACAGCTCAAAGACATCAATTCTCCTCCTGTCATCCCTAGTCATTGCTCAGCTTTCTAATGCATAGAAAGTAATTGTGAAGCCTATGGCCTGGACCAGGCAAACCCTAGTCTCCAGACTGATATCATTGCTCTTCAGTACTTTGGAGAGGTCTCTAACAGTAGATTTTCCCAATGCAATTTGTCTTTTGATTTCCTGGCTGCTGCTACCAAGAGGGTTGATTGTGGAGCCAAGCAAACTGAAGCTATTAAGCCAACTGACTGAAAGAGATCCATAGTTGTGCCCATTTAGAAAAACAAAACAAAATGTATAAACTAACAGCATGCAGAAATTCTCACACACAAGTAAAATCTTGCTAAAGATTATTTTAAATGGCTAAAGAAGTTCATTAACAGAACTGCCAGAAATTCAAGCCAGATTTAGAAGAAACTGTGGAACAAAGGATATCATTGCTGATATCAGATGGATTTTGGTTGAAGGCAGGGAATACTAGAAAGATGATTTACTTATATTTTATTGATTATGCAAAGTCATCAAGCTCTATGGATCATAATAAATTATGGGTAACATTGAGAAGAATGGCAGTTACAGACTATATAATTGTGCTCACATGGACCAAGAAACAGTCATTTAAGCAAAACAAAGGGATTAAAATCAGGAAATGTGTGTATCCTTTCACCATACCTATTCAAGTTCTTTGCAGAACAAATAATCTGAGAAACTGACAATCTACTGTAGCATCAGGATAGGAAGAACAACATTACAACCTTGCTTAAAGAAAACAAAGAAGTCTTGAAGCATTGATTTGATGAGTTTCAAATTCTATAGCTGTCATTACAAATTACACTTCACCATCAAGAAAATAAAAGTCCTCACAGGTGGACCAACAGGCAACATCAAGATAAATGGAGAAAAGAGTAAAGTTGTCAAGGATTTCATTTTCTTGGATCTGAATCAGCACTTAGGGAAGCATCAGTCAAGAAATTTATTGACGAGGGCTTCTTTAAATTGCTGAAGAGCAAAGATGTCAGTTTAAAGATAGGGTGCCTGATCCAGGCTTCCTATGCAACTGAAAGTTGGACAGTGAATAAGCATAACAGAAGAAGTAATAGCTTTGAATTTGGGGGTTGGAAGAAGGTGCTGACTATCATTTAGATTTCACAAAAAACAAAGTCTTGAAGGAAGTGCGTTCAGGGGCTCCTTGGAGGCAAGGATGGTGAAACTTCATCTCACATACTTTGGGCATGTTGTGAGCAGTGAAAGACAGAATGGTGGAGAATCAAAGAAAGAGAGGAGAACCACCCTCACACGATGGAGGAGACACAGTGACTGTAACAATGGCTGGTGCATCAGAGATGTGAGAATAGTGCAGGCCAGGGTGAGGTTCAGACCTGTTTCTCTTAAGGTCACTGGAAGGTTCTAGGGCATTGTTGTGGACTCACGGACAGTGGTGGCTCAGCTGTGGAATTTGGTGGTTTGGTGGTAGAATTAAGGGAAACCAGGGCTCAATTCCCATGTGCGGCTGTCACCCATCTGTCCATGGAGGCTTCTATGGTGCTGTGATTCTCATTAGGTGTCAACGGTGGTTCTAAAGGAAGGTGATCTGGGAAGAAAGGCCTGGTGATCGACTTGTGAAAAGCAGTCAATGAAAACTCTGTGTGTTCCATTGATCCAAACCCATCATGGGGCCAGCTTAGGACAGGCAGGATTTTGTTCCATATTGCATGGGATCCCTATGGACCAGGAGTCTAACAACAATATGCTGTGTGTGTGTGTGTGTGTGTATATATATATATATATATATATATATATATATATATATATATAGAGAGAGAGAGAGAGAGAGAGAGAGAGAGAGAGAGAGAGAGAGAGCTCATCTTCGGTCAAATAATTTTTATTAAATTCTGTTTTTCTTTGTCACCAATAGATTCCCAGTTATCAATCCAGTCATCCTTCTCTGGTAACCCCTGGTGTCTGGAGGACATCTCCCCTCTGCACCCCATCCTGTGAGAGTAGAAATATGATGTCCACATTTTTTTGTGAAATCTGTTTTTGATTGATTGACTATGGAATGACATAGTTTTAAAAATTATATTTTATTTATGTTATGAATATGCAATTATATTTTATTTCATTATATTTTATGTAACATTGTGTCTGATCAATATAAATAGTTAAAAAATAAATCTCAGAAGAGAATATTTGCCTAGTTTTAAAAAATATTTCATTTTTATTACACAATAATATTTTGGTTGATATTATATATATGACCAATTTGAATAGAAAATGAAAAGTTAAATAAAAAAGTTTAAACTCCTGAAAGATCATTTTCATGGGATATGTTGTCTTTCTTCAGATGGTGTTGGGTTTTCTAATGATTCAATTTATTTGATCAATTTTTTTATGAAGAAAATGTCTTATTCATTCAGTTAGAGAGATTTTACATTGTTGTTTCATGAAATTCTTCTGTGTCAGCCAATTCCTTCTGATACAGTGACTCTGTTTACTCCTTCCATCTTCTTTTAATGTTTCTTGGATCATTTAACATTCTTCCCAAAGCATCCTTAAGTCCACTTGTGGCTTGAATTTGTTTTTCAATTCCTTCAGCTTAAGAGATGCTGTCAGCCCTTTTGATTTTCTGACTCCAGCTCTTTGCACATTTCAATGTATTTGAAAATTTCTGTTCAGCTTCTTAATTTCTTGATTTCTCTTTGGCTTTTTGGTGCTCTAATGCAATATTCATGAAACAACATATGAGCAAGAGCCTATGGTGATGAAGGAAGAAGTTCAGCTGCTCTGAAAGAATTGGCAAAAAACAAGGCTGCAGGAATTGATGGCATATGCATTGACATATTTCAACAGACACTGCCCTGGGTGTGCTCACTAAGTTGTGCCAAGAAGTCTGGAGGACAGCCAGCTGGCCAACTGACTGGAAGAGCTCGATATTTGTTCCCATTCCAAAGAACAGTGACCCAACAGAGTAAGAAGTTATCGAAAAATATTATTAATATCACATGCAAGCAAGATTCAGCTGAAGATTATAAAAAAAAAAACAACAAACAAGTGGAGCAACATGTCAAGAGAACTGCCAGATGTGCAGGCTGGGTTTATAAGAGGCGGTGGTACTAGGAATATTATAGCTAATGTTAGATCTTGGCTGAAAGCAGAGAGTACCAGAGGAATGTCTATCTATATCTCATTGACTAGGCAAAGGCTTTTGACTAAGGACAATAAACTGTGGCTGACTCTGAGAAGAATGGGGATCTCAGAACATTTGGCTGTGCTTATGTGAAACCTATACTTGAACCAAGAGGCAGTTGTCACAACAAAGGAAGGAGACACCGCATGGTTCAAAATTGGAAAGAGTGTCAGCCAGAGATGTATTCCGTCTCCATATCTTTTCAGTCTATGTTCAGATAGATCATCAGGGAGGCTGGGCTCTATGAGGAGGAATGTGGCAACGGGATTGGAGGAAGATTCATCAACAACTTGCATTATGCAGATGTCACAACCCTGCTTGCTGAAACTGAGGAAGACTTGAAGCACTTGCTGCAGAAGGTCAAGGACTGCAGCCTTCAATATGGATTGAAGCTCAACATCAAGAAAACAAAGATTCTCACCACTGGGCCCTTGGCAACATCATTATAAATGGTGAAGAGATTGGGAGTGTTAACAATTTTCGTTTACTTGGCTCCACCATCAACACTCTTGGTGTTGTAATCAACACTCTTGGTGCTAATAAGCAGCCAGGAAATTAGGAGAATTGCATTGGGAAAGTCAGCTGTCAGGGACCTCTCTAGAGTACTGTAGAGCAATGATATAAGTCTGGAGACTATGGTGCACCTGATGCAGACCATAGTCTTTGCAATTGCTTGCTATCTGTCAGAGAGCTGGACCATGACTAGGGAAGATAGAAGGAGAATTGATGCCTTTGAGCTGTGGTGCTGGAGAAGAGTGTTGACGATACCATGGACTTCCAGGAAAACAAACAGGTTCACCCTCGAGAGGATGAAACTGGGCTACTCCTTGGAAAAAAAGACTCTGAAGGTTCGTCTGACATACTTTGGACATGTTACAAGGAGGAACCAGTCCTTGGAGAGAGACATCATATTTTGGAGGGTGGAGAGACAGAGAGGAAGACCCTGGATGAGATGGGTCAATTCCATAACTGGGGTAATGAGGGTAGATGTGTCAGAGACAATAAGGTTGGCTCTTGTACATAGGGTCGCTATGAGTTGCAAGTATCTTGATGGCACATAACAACAAACAACAAAACCAGAAAGACTTATCTCCCTTTCACTCCCCATTCATTCTCTCACGCATGTCTTGTCCCAGCTTGTTAGTTTCATTATTCATAATGTCTTATTTCCCATTTTTTCCTTTTTTTTAAGAAAAAAATATTTTTAAAAATGTATTTCTTTTTGCCCCCTTATTGTGTACCATCAAATCACATCCAACTGGCACAGGAGGAGATTTCCCCTCCTTCCCCAGTGGAGCATCTGGTGGATTCGAACCATGCGCCTTCAGGATTGTCTCCTATTCTTTTCTGAATTATTTTCTCTTCAGTTTTCCAATGCCTGTTTCTTACCTACTATCTCTTCTCTTCCTGCCTTCCCTCCCACCCCCACAGCCCCACAATCCTGATTTCATAACAGTGGTCTTATTCCACACTTGCCCCTTTGTGACTGAGTTATTGAACTCAGCATGATGTCCTCTCGGCTTAGCCATGTTGTGTAGTGTTTCTCAAGATCTTCATTTCAAGGCTCCGCAACACTCTATTGAGTTGATGGACCATAGTTTCTCTAATCATTTTGTTTGTTCATGGATTCTTGGGCTGCTCCCGTCTTTGCTGTTGTGAATCATGCTGTAATCAACATGGGTGTGTATACATCTATTTGTGTCTTAGTTTTCTTTGGGGTTGATTCCTAGTAGTGAGATAGCTGAACCAGATGATATTTCTGTTTTCAGTCTTTTAAGGAAGTGCTAGGCTGCCTTCCATAGTTCTTGTACCATTTTACACTCCCACCAGTAATGCATGCAGCTTCTGATCTCTCCACATTCTCACCAGTGTTTATTATTTGTTGTCCTGTTCAGCCTTGCTATTGTTGCAGGTTGACTAATATTTATGTAATGTACAGTGTGTTCGAGAGCTCTGCTGTCTAGTGGGTAAGGAGGTGCGCTGTCAACCTAAAGACACACTAGTTCAAGTCTACTAGCTGCTCCAAGGGGAGAAAGCAGTCAATCTCCTCATATGCAATTCACGGCCCCTGAGAGAATGCACTGGAGGGTCAGCTGTGAGTCATTTCTGACTCGACGGTACATAGCAACAGTGTGTTGGTTGTATACAATACACGTGGTGGAGGAAAATCATTGAGTGAGAAAGACACCATGATTGTCAGATGAGGCTTTGAATGTTCTTGGATGTCTGAATTGTTTTATATTTGTAACTAACAAAAAGTTCTGGTGAAATTGGAATGTCCATCTGCTCATATTGGGAATGCAAAATGGCATGGACACCACAGAAAAAGAGTTTAATGGCTCTTGAAAAAGTTGACCCTAGAATTACAGTATGATGCAGCAATCACAGTTCTAGATATACACCCAAAAGTGAAGGCAGGTAGGCAGACAGACACCTGTGCACTGACATTCACTGTATCACTTTTCACAACAGCCAGAGGTAGAAACAGTCAAAATGTCCTTCAGCACATCAATGACTAAACGCATCAGAGCTTTACTCAACTGCAGGGAGACAAGTGGAGCTCTGGTGGCCTGATCAGTCTTTTTCATTTTTTCAAATTTTTCAATTTGCATGACAGTTTTAAAATCATATTGGTTTCTCATATAAAAATGCACAGATCATTTTTTTGTCGCTGAACAGATCATTCAGGAGGCCAGGCTTTATGAGGAGAAATGTGATATCAGGATTGGAGGAAGACTCATCAACATCCTCTAATATGTAGATGATACAACCTTTCTTGCCAAAACTGAGAAGGACCTGAAGCTCTTGCTGCAGAAGGTCAAGGACTGTAGTCTTCAATCAGGAAGACAAAGATTCTCACCACTGGGCCAACTGGCAGCGTCATGATAGATGAAGAAGAGATTGAGATTGTTAAGAATTTCAGGTTGTTCTGCTCCACAATCAACACTCTTGGCACCAGCAGTCAGGAAATCAAAAGACAAATTATATTGGGGAAGTCTCCTGTCAGGGATTCTCCAAAATGCTAAAAAGTTATGATAACAATCTAGGGACAAAAGTGCGCCCGATCCAGGCCATGGTCTTCACAGTTACTTGCTGTGCATCAGAGAGCTGGACAATGACTAAGAATGACAGAAGAATCTATGCCTTCGAGTTGTGGTGCTGTATCACATATAACATGGGCTACCAACAGAATAAACAGACCAGTCTTGGAGAAGGTGAAACCAAGTTGTTTCTTGGAGGCAAGGATTTTGAAGCTCCATCTCATATACTTTGGCCATGTGGCAAGAAGGGACCAGTCCTTGGAGGAGGACATCATGCTTGGAAGAGTGGAGGGACAGTGCAAGAGAGGAAGAACCTGGATGAGATAGATTGATACAGTAACAGAGGTAATGTGTGTTGGAATCAGTGAGACTGGCTCAGGATAGGATAGGGCTCTGAGCTCTTGCACATAAGGTCTCTGCAGAGTCAATAGTACATAACAATAACAACAACAACCACTAATTGCCATTATTAATATAATTCATTGTAGTCATAACAGACCCATAGCTGATCCTCTGGTGGGTTTTCAGAGTCAGTTAATCACACGGAAGGAGATTGCCCATCTTCTCTCATGGAGCAGCTGGTGGATTTGAACCGAGTGTCTTTGAGATTGCAGCAGCTTCTTACCACTAGGCCAGCAGAGCTCCCTGTAACATATTACAATGTCTAATCAATCCCTTATTAATGCCTCTTCCTTCACCCAACTTAGTTACTACTAATTTTTGCCTCCTCTTCCTCTTGTAAATCTTTACAGGAGGAGACTGTTTATCTTTCTAATATAAAGTGACTGGTGGATTTACACTACTAACCTTTAAGTCAGTAGTCAGTATTTTACTTGCTCCACCACCAGACCTCTGTATAATAAACAATCAGTAATCTATTTTTTAAAGATTTTAAAAATTTTTTATTATTTTAAATTTTTTCTTTTATTTATTTTAATGAAAGTTTACAGAGACTTTGAATTTCTTTTCATTCATTGTTGCACACTCTCCTCCCTGCCCAGCCCTCCTCCCCCTTTTCCTTTTCTCTCTGAAAAGTAAAAAAAAAATAATTCTTTGATTTTTATACAGTCCCCCCAAGTCCACTCCACTATGCAGCTTTCATTTGGGACTCTTGTCATGACAATAATACCTAATCATATATTCCTCCTAAGCAGTTCTCTCCCTCATCTGTTTCAATGCAGTATACATTATTTATCTCCTCTTAGTTTTCCTCAACCCCTATGTCAGTTCCACTTTACAAGAGTAGCTTTATGCATAAATTTTTTTTATCGTCTAACTCAATGGTACACAACAACATCACCCATGTATATTGTGTTTTAAACAATCTTCCACTTGCATTGTTTTGTTTGTGACTAATCTATTTTCTACTACATTAGAATAATTAGCAAAAAATTAATTCCTTTAAACAAGGAAAATTTATCCCTAGCATAATGCTATGCCTCAGGCAACATTTAGGATCCATTAGGGTGCCTTTCACCAAATTAAGTGCAGTATTGTAATATTTTAAGATAATATTATTTTAAATGATATATTTAAAAAAAGAAAAACATGTACTGCTGCTCTCCCGTGCTACAGAGCACAAGCTTGGACAACATCACTTCAATGATGAATTTTTAGCCTGACAGCCCAGGAATACAGCTCTCATGTCAAGGGAAGGAAAAGTACAGAAAACAGGGTGAATCCCTGGAAAACCCACGACCCCAATTCCACTTTAAACTTGTGAACAGATAGCCAGACAGCCTCCGCTCCTAACGGGGTGGTGTTTCCTTCTAGAACTACAGGCCCCAATTAAAAATAATGAGGCCTGTCTCCACCTGCCAGGCTCAATTAGAGATTATGGGGGCTGAGGGCTGCTAAAATAGATTCATTTTTCTCTGATAGACGAATTGGGACAGGGGTCCTGGGTCGGGGTCACTGGGATAGGCTTGGGAACAAAGCCCAGGACACTAAGCTTAAGGAGCCCTAAGAGCCCAGTCATTCAATAAGGGAGGGGAAGTCCCCCGGCCCCCAAAAGCACAGGGATATCCCCACAAGACGTGCGACCATCAGCCACTTACCACTGCCGCAGACACACTTCGTAAGCCAAATGGTGTCTCTGTTGAAACCAAACCCTTTTAATAATGAGCTCTGGTGGCGTAGCCCCTACGAAGCTTCTCTATTAACTGAAAGGCCACGTGTCTCCAGGAGTTCAAATCCACCAGTGCCTTTGAGGAAGAAAGAGGGGCAGTCTCCCCATTGTGATTAACGGCCTTGGAAACCCAGGGGAGGAACACTATAAATTGGAATTGCCTCAAGGCTGTAAGCTGAACTGATAAATGACTTACAAGGGCTCTTGTGGCCTGTTTGATTTGTTTTTTTAAAAATATTTTTATTGGTTTTCATATAATAATTCCTTTATATTATGGTGGCCTCTTGTTCTTTTTTTTTCCCTCCCTTCTTTCCACGCCCCCCCCTCCCCGCCCCAATCAGATCCTACTGGCACAGGAGATTCCCCTCGGAGCATCTGGTGGATTCAAACCAAGCACCTTTGGGATTGCTTCTTGCCCCTAGGCCACCAGAGCTCTCTGCCTATTGTTCTTAGAGGCCATCGATGTGACTTTGACTCCGAACCTCGTCCTATCTCCGCCATGCCTGAGCTCGCTGCTGGCGTCACTGCGTCAATCCATCTTGTTGAGGGTCGTCTTCTCTTTCTCTTTTGCTCCACCTTTATGTCTTCTTCCAAGGCCTGGCATCTACTGACAACGCGCCCAAAGTATGTGACACCAAGTTTCACCAGCATGTCTCTTAAGGAGCACCTTGGTAGCACTGTTGCTGTTAGGTGCCATCAGGTCGAGTATGACTGGCAGTGACTCTGTGAACAGATCTGAGCCCTGCCCTGTCCTGTGCCATCCTCATCACCTCTGCCTCACCTGAGCCCTCTGCTGCGGTCACTGTGTCAGTCCATCTGGTTGAGGGTCTTCATCTCTTGCTGACCCTCCTTCTTTCCAAGTATGATATTCCCCTCCAAGGAATAGCCTCTCCTAGCAATATGTCCTAAGTATGTGAGATGAATTGGAAAGCTGGACAATGACAGGGATGATAGAAGGAGAATAGATGCCTGTGAGCTGTGGTGCTGGAGATTGAATAGACCACGGACCGCTAGGAGAACAAACAGGTTCGTCCTAGAGAAGGTGAGACCTGGCTGCTTCTTGGAGGCAAGGATTCTGAAGCTTCGTCTGGCATACTTTGGGCATTTTGCAAGGAGAGACCAGTCCTTAGAGAGGGACCTCCTGCTTGGGAGGGTGAAGGGACAGCGCAAGAGAGGAAAAACCTGCATGAGATGCATTTATTCAGTGACTGGTGTAGTGGGAGTAGATGTGTCAGAGATAAAAAGATTGGCACAGGATAGAGCAAAGCTGTGATATATAGGGTCGCTATGAGTTGTGGGAGACTCGACGGCACGTAACAACAACAATATGTGAGATGAAGCTTCATCACCTTTGCCTCCAGGGATCACTCTGGCTGGACCTTCTTCAAGACATATCTGTTTGGGGGAGGGTGCGAGCGGAGGAATGAGGATGAGGCTGAGGGCATGGTTAATCATGTGGTCACACAATTTGATGGGTGAAGGGAGTAGTGGGTAAAGGAAATGGGAAAGACCAGTGTGAAAAAGTAATGTATACACACTTTTTAAGTTCATATAAAATAAAAATAAAATACACTATACACCATAAAATAAAAATAAAATATACTATGAAATAAAAATTTTATTTAAATTATGAATGACTGGAAACCCTAAGTCTCTGTAAACTTTCATTAAAATGAATTTTTAAAAATTGTTTAAATTAAAAAACCCCAAAATTAACATTTTTAACAACAAAAGAAGACATATGTGTTTGTTCTCTTGGCCGTCCATTGAATGTTCAGTGCTCTTCTCCAACAACACAGCTCAAAGGCATCAATCCTTTTCCTGTCATCTTTATTCATTGTCCAGTTTTCAGATGCATAGCAAGTAATTGAAAAGACCGTGGCCTTAATCAGGCACAATTTAGTCTTGAACTTATTGCATTGCTGTTGTTTTTATATGCAATCGAGTCACCGGCAACTCATAGCGACCCTATGTACAACAGCCCTAAACCCTGTGTCAACCTCATTGTTTCTGACACACCTACCTCAATTACCCCAGGCACCAAATCAATCCATCTCTTCAAAGGTCTTCCTCTCCTGTACTTATTGCACTAATAAGTAATATATCTACCTGCTAACCAAAGGGTCATCAGTTCAAGGACACCAGTTATCCTGCTGAAGATAGATGGGCAGTCTCATCACAGAAAGATTTATAACCTTGGAAATCTGATGAAAGTCACTGTGAGGCAGAATCAACTCAAAACAGCTATTGTTGTTGATACAATTTTATTTTTTTATTTTTATTTTTAGGATGTCAATCTTAAAGTATTTTATCTCATTTTTTACAACTTTTTCTAGACTCATAATTTATATATTCCACTTTTTTTTATGGTGAGAAAAATTTTTATTCAGAACTAGCCAGCTAGACTCAGTTTAGATGATCCCAGTTTAGTTGGCAACATCCAAAGCATCATAGTCAGGAGCAAGCTGAACACAGCCCTTCTTCTCTCCATCAGACCTGATCAAAGTGTTGACCTTGACCACATCGGTGTTATAGAGCTTCTTTACAACTTGTTTGATTTGATGCTTGTTGGCCTTGACATCCACAGTGAACACAAGTGTGTTGTTATCTTCTATCTTCTTCATGGCTGACTCAATGGTCAGGGGAAACTTGATAATGGCACAGTGGTCAACTTTTTCTCCTGGGGGTGGGGTGCTCTTCTGGGAGTATCGGCCACCAGAAGATGGGATCGTCTTTTTTTTTTGTTTTTTTTTTTGGCTGTGGACGCCCTTCAGGACTGCCTTCTTGGCCTTTAACGCCTTTGCTTTCGCTTCAGTTTTGAGAGGGGCAGGGGCTTCCTTCTTCGCTTTCAGCACCATCTTCGTAGAAAGGCAACTTGTTTTTTAAAAATAATAAATAAATAAATAAACGCAAACTGAAACAGAGACATAAGGAACAGAGAGAAAACCAATAATCAAAGAAAAATTAGAAACAAATTTAGAATCACTAGTCTATGGCATTTTCCTTTCTCCATGGATGATATCCTTGATATCATCCCATGCACAACTCATCTGGTCTTCTGTCATTGGTGTTCAATGCCTTAAACGTATTTTTTTTTCTTCTATTAACGTAGACATTGTGCTTTTTTTTTTTAAAATTTCCATTCATTCATTGCTGCACATTTTCCTTCCTGCCTACCACCCCCAGTTCCCTTTTCTCTTTGGGAAAAAAAAAATCATTGTTGATGTTGATACAATTTTAAAGGTTTTGGGTGGAACAAAAGGTCCTAGGTGGTGCCATGATTAAAGTACTCAGTTGATAACCAAAAGGTTAACTAGTTGGAACTCACCAGTCCAATCATGTCACTGGAATTGATGTCACTTCCCTGTGGACCTCATCCCATACCAGACCATACAGAACCTATTAACAAGTGTATCTATATTTGTTCCTATCCCAAAGAAAGGTGACCCAACAGAATGTGGAAACTACAGAACAATCTCACTGATTTCACATGCAAGCAAGATTTT